>NW_012121265.1:7817840-7930592 GCF_000951035.1 Colobus angolensis palliatus
GCTACTATAAAGACACATGCACACGTGTGTTTATTGTGGCACTATTCACAATAACAAAGACTTGGAACCAACCCAAATGTCCATCAGTGATAGACTGGATTAAGAAAATGTGGCACATACACACCATGGAATACTATGCAGTCATAAAAAGGATGAATTCATGTCCTTTCAGGGACATGGATGAAGATGGAAATTATCATTCTCAGCAAACTATCCCAAGGACAGAAACCATACACTGCATGTTCTCACACATAGGTGGGAATTGAACAATGTGAACACTTGGACACAGGGAAGGGAAGATCACACACCAGGGCCTGTTGGGGGCTGGGGGGCTGGGGGAGGGATAGCATTAGGAGAAATATCTAATGTAAATGACAAGTTCATGGGCGCAGCAAACCAACATGACACATGTATACCTATGTAACAAACCTCCACATTGGGTACATGTACCCTAGAACTTAAAGTATAATAAAAAATTTTTTAAAAAAAGAGAAATATTAAAAGTTAAGACAAGAAAGACCCGTAGATATTATTGAGATTTTTGTCATTAATGTTCAGCAATACATTCAAAATCCTCATAAAAATGGTAATAATTGCTATTCATTAACAAATTTCAACCAATCAGACACTGTAGGACCACTCCACATCCATTATTTTCTCTAATCCACACATCAACCTTATGAAGTGTATTCATTTATTAATCCCCTTTTATAGAGAAGAAAACTTGACAATCACACTGCTTGTAAGCGTTTGATGTTGGAATTCAAATCAGGTCTGACATCATGGCCTGGCTCTGGAAAACAGTAACATAAACATATTTTAGAAACTTCAGAAAAAGGAACTACAAAACAACCCATTAATCTACCCTATCACCACCTTTCGAGCATTTGATTCTTTTCTCCTATGAGGCTCTCTCCTCATCTCTATAATAATGATTTTCTATTTATGATCAACATTGCATCAACCATTTTTCTTATTACTATAGAAACTTCATGATAGTTATTTTCTCTTTTGGCAGCATAACATTTCACTGGGCGTATCCACTAGAATTTATTTACTGTTGCCCATTTGATTTAGCAGTTAGATTGTTTCCATGTTTTGCTAATAATAAAACTATCATTAGACATCTTTGTGTACATAGATTCTTTCTTAAAATGTACTTAGAATTGATTCCCAGAAATGGAATCCCTGGGTCAAGGAGCATAGATCTTTTTATGGCTCTTACTAACCCGCTACACTCCTTTCCAAAATATCTATTTGAAACTGCATTTTCATCATATCCTCATTAGCATTAGGCATTATTTTATAATGTTTCTTGTTTTAAAAAGTAAAAACAAAAATGGTGACTCATAGTATGTATAATTGTATTACTATGATTACTAGTGAGATCAAGTTTTCCATATTTATAATTATTAGATGTATTTTAACATCCTTATTTATCAGATGAGAAAATAGAAGCTCAACATAAGTGGCACCAGTAGCACTAGAGAAGTTTCTATAATCAGTACATCCAATTGGTATTTGTTAGGTGAATGAATGAATGAAAGAATGAATGAAGAAATGAACATCTCATTCCGTTTCCCTTCACTAACCACATGTCTTCCCTATACCCCTCTGGTTCTCCTAAACTCCAAATTATTTATTTTCCAAGGCTGCCACAGTAAAGTAAATAATATTATGAGTGACCATTTCACTTCAGAGGAGCAGAGGGTATCAGACATCCTAAAAAGAGTACTGGAATGCTCTAAACAGACAAGGCTGGCTGTGCCCATATTTAGCTGTATGGCGTTAGACAAGGCATGTGCCACTGTTTCCTCAACTACAGGAAATGAGTTTCTCATATCTTTCCACTTCTGACTGATTGTGGTTGTAAAACAGAAAGTTACGCTGGGCATCAAAACAAATAATAGTTTTCCCCTATCCCCGAATGACACAAAGTCATGCCACAGAGCAGTGAGACATAAAAACACATTTTGAAGCCTCAAGACCTATCCCAAGTCATCGTGGTGGATTGAAATGTTTTCTGTCAATTACCAGTAGAAACAGCAAGGGTGTAAGTCATGTCAGGGCCCAGTTCCACTGCCCTGCCCCATGGCTTTACATAGTCAGTGGACAGATTAATTCCCCTTTGTCTAAAATGAAGGAATTTGACTTCATAGTTAAGAACATAGACTTGGGTTAGACAACCTGGGTTTGAACCCTACCTCCACACCTTTCCAGGTATAAGGCCCTGAGCAGGTTATCCTACATGAGCCTTGGTTCAGGTGCTGCAAGTTCCAAATACCTGTGACATATGGATAAAAATTTTACATGTTTCATAGAGCTTTTTTAAGGATTTATGAAATATTGTATATAAAGTTCTTTCCACATGCCATGCACTTTGCAACAGGTTCAATAAAAGCTAGCAGTAATTGCTATCTTTATCATGAATTTCATGAATACACAAGAAGACATTCCTCAGAACCACAGAAAGCAGAGCCACAAATGGACTATTCAGAGTTGACTCAGTTGTTCCGCTCATCCAACAAATTTTTTAGGCCAGTTAGGAAGGGCCTGTCTTCTCCTTCCAAGGAACTGTCTTTGAAAAGCCCAGACCCTCTTTGTAGAGGTTAAAACACTGCTCTGGAGTGCTGTATTAGTCCATTCTCATGCTGCTAATAAAGACATACCAGAAACTGGATACTTTGTAAAGAAAATATGTTTACTGGACTCATAGTGCCACATGGCTGGGGAGGCCTCACGATCATGGTGGAAGGCAAAGGAGAAGCAAAGGCATGTCTTACATGGTGGCAGGAAAGAGACCTTGTGCAGGGGAACTCCCATTCATAAAAGCATCAGATCTTGTGAGACTTATTCACTACCATGAGAACAGTATGGGGGAACCACCCCCGTGATTCAATTGTCTTCATCTGGCCCGCCCTTGACACGCGGGGATTATTACAATTCAAAGTGAGATTTGGGTGGGGACACAGCCAAACCATACCAGGTACATTTTCTGGGATCAAGGTGGTTGCTCTTTCTCCATACAACAAATACTCCATAGTGCTAATGGAAATGTAATCTACATGGCCCATGGGACTTAAACTGAGCCTTGAGTTCTGACTCCAGTCTTGGCTCATTATCCTAGGCTCCAATCAGCTCTTTGAATTGTTATTACCCTGATCCATCTACTTAGATCCCATACAGTAGTTGATGGTGTTTTCAGAGGAAACTGCTAGAGGCTGATTCTAGAAACCCTTGTCATAATTAAGCACCAGAGACTCACTGAGAATCATAGGGGCTTCAGGTCACAAATTGCCACAGTGACTGCTTACATCCTATTTCACAGAATACTCATTTCTATCCCACAGAAGCAGAAGCATCCCTTTGTTAGCAAACATGCAGGCCTTCATCACTCAGCCAAATTATTTCTTTGGATAATTGGGAGACAGAGAATTGAAGGGAAGAAGCTGCATACTGATTAATGATCAGCTACCTAGAACAGAAGGTCTTCTATTCAGTGACGGGAGCAGAGAAGGATAATAGCAGGAAAAGTCCGTTTAGTCTCATTGGATAATGGATAGCTGCAAAGTGACTCGGCTGCAAGGGTTTTTGTTATTGTTTGTTTGGGTTTGGTTTAATTTGGTTTAGACTGATAGAGCTTGGTTTGACTTTTTGTTTGTTTCATTTTTGCCTATATGTAAGCACCATGTCTACTCCAATTAGTCTCCTTCCCACCTTCTTTTCTCTTAACACAGTGAGCACCAATGTTTTGGGCCTCATGTCAGGCACATTTGATTATGTTAACTCTCAACCTCCCCTTTTCCAACTCTGTTCAATGTAATCATAATATCTCTTTCAAAAGGTTGCAATGAGATTAAAGTAACTAGCCAAAGGATATGAAACAGAAGAGACCGAGCCAGGATCCATGTCTACACCTTTCCTCTTTCAACCACAGAAAGGTGGATGCTCATATAAGAACAGGAAATAAACAAGGACACCTTTACAAACGCACATATCCAAGTCATAGGACTTAACACATCTGAAGGGAATTAAGCAGTGGGTTCTGCAAAGTCCCTAAACCACAGACCGGATGTGAGCTAAGAATGAGAAAATGCATTAAAATTCTAAAAGATGAGAGATGAGTCATCCATGTTTGTGTACTTTATAGTGGTCAACACAGAGCCTAGGCACATGGATTATGTGTCAGATCAGTTGAACTAGCAATGGTTGCCTGAAATTCTGTCTTGACAAGGATTCTGGAGCTTCTAAATGACTCAATGGAGAAGGGTTTTATAATCAAACATCTCAGTCTGGCATTCAGGGTAACCCAAGCCCAGGAACCTTCAACAGCTACCTGTTTACTACCCATGGGCAAAGTCATAGTGATAGTGTGAGGAGGCAGCCAGGGGGCAGGTCCCTTCAAATCAAAGACAGGTTAAAGCCTGAAAACCAAGCTACAAATCTCCAATAAATCCATGAACCAGATTGAGAACTTCTCTTCCTGTTTGGCATGCTTTCCTCTGATTGATCCCCATCCTTCACCTATTTTACATATACCTACCCTTCTCTAAATGTTTTTTTACACTATCATGCCCATCATTGAGTGGTGCCTTTTTTTGGCCTTTTTTGCATACTCACAAACCAATCAGCACACTCTCCCCAGTCCTGAGCTCATAGAAGTCCTGGACTCAGCCACACTTGAAAGAGCTACCCAACTTCAGGTAGGGGGCTACCCTCTTCGGGTCCCTCTCTGCTAAAAACTATTCCATCACTCAATAAAACTCTGCACCCTGCTCACCCTCTGGTTGTCAGTGTAACCTCATTCTTCTTGGATGTAGGACAAGAACTTGAGACTCGCCCAACGTGGGTATGGAGAAGGCTGTAACATTGAAGCTTTCCATCTTTCACCAGTGCCAGGTAGCTGCCCCACGTGATGGGAAGAAGTGGTGGGGCTAAGCGAGCCCAGGAGCCATGGGCAAGAGTGGGGCAATGGGACTTAAAGAGCTGTTAACACACCCTTGTCCACTGAGCTGCAGGTAATAATACCCCCTTTGGGGCTCCAAGTTTTTCAGGCACCACTGCATTCCCCTCATTCAGATAGCCAGTGTCCAAAGCAAAAGCAGGTTGCAGCATGCCTGGCCCAGTTGCAGGCTGAAAGTGGATCCTGTAGCCAGCATGGGATCCAGGCTAGAGTGCAAGCCAAGTGCAGCCCACTGGGCTGAGTAGACAGGGTACCTCCTGTGGCAAACCCAGAGCCGAGTAAGGCCCTGGGCAGGGGCATAGCCAGCCATGGAGGCCTCCAGCTGGTGCAGGCACCAAAAATATCTTGCATCAATAGGTCCTCCATAAAAGAAAGTCCAGGACTGAAATCATAGCCTCAGAGATGTCCCTTGACTCTGCCTTCTGTTTGCCTTTCAAGTGGATCCCCCAATCTTATCCTCCATCTCCCCACTGTATCCATTTTTTAATCTTGTCCTTCTCTTCTTTGCCTCAGAACCAGATTTCTTCCTTCCCCCTAAGATCAGAGGCCTCTTTGTGATGTCCTGTGGACGGAGCCCACATTACAGAAGCTCATTTGATTGCATACTTCATCCTGATCACCTCTTTGGCTCTCTACTTTTCTCATAACACCAACTTGGGTTTCCCTCTTGCTATATACTACCATAATGAACCACCTCTAATTTAGTTCTAGTCAAGCCTTAACCCCATTCCTGATCTGATGTCCTTCACTTATTAAAAAGAAGAAGTAGAAAATATTCAACTCTTCTCTCCAGTCTTACCTCCTGCTTCTCATTTGAACATGACCTGTACTCCAGCCAAATACTTTCTTCCAATAAATCACAATTCTTCCCAATTGCAAGCCATTGCTCAATCTATGTTATCTCACTAGCTAAAAACACCCCCTTTCCTCCCCTTCATCTATCAGAATTTTACTTATCCTCACAGTGAAGCTTAATCCCCACCTCTATCACAAATTACTTCCCAATAACTCCATGTTCAGCCTACTGACACTGACTTCCTAAGAAATGCATCTAAAACATGTTGCTTTCTGTTAAGTAGCCAATGGTTTCTAGAACTAGAACCGAAAACAGTGGGTAGATTCTAGTCTGTAGCAAGCATTGCCTCTTTCTTGAGCAGCTCACTGTCTATGAGGAGGCAGGAAACACACACACACACGCAGAAGACATTTGTGTGCACAAAACAACAAAAGGTTTAAATAGCCACTGATACAGAATTGTGCCAAGTTTCTGTGTGTTTCCTGGGAAGAGAAGAAATACCTTGTTGGAATATGAGGACAGAATCAAGAGAAATGCTAGGGAAATTATTGCTCCTAGAATGCTTCGACCAGAAACTAACAAGTAAGAGTTATCAGAAACACAAAGCTATTAAAAACCAAAAGAAATGTAAAGTGTAGGTACCAAGCACTGCCTCTCCACATAATTTTCTTCCCATTCTGTTCCATGGGGGTGGGGGAGAGTCTTAGCTCACTTGCTTGGAAACAGCTATATAGTACCTTGGTATGGCCCACTTCTCACTCCTTGATCCTCTGCCCTTGATCAATTGGAGCTGAGCAGAGGGAGGTGATTCTAGCTGGAGCTATGAGCCTCCCAGCCCTCTCACCCTGCCACACTCACATGCAGCAGTTAGCAATTTGAAAATGAAGGCTGATGTAATAAAATTATCAGTAAGTCAAAATCTCTATTAATTATAACATTTCAGGTAGCAATGGCTAGATTCATCATGCTGCATAATAGTTTTCACTGAAGGCACTGTCAAAGCCAGGAATATCTTCTGAATCTTCAAAAACAATTCCTCCTCCATTCACTCTGCTCCAGGCACATCCGCCTCCTTGTAGCTACTCAAGCACTCCGGGCACACTCAGATCTCAGAACAATTGAACTTATCGTTCTCCCTGCTTGGATAGAGCTAGCTTGTTCATGTTCTGTGCTAGATATTCTCTGTTCTTTGTCCCTCCATATCACTTTCCACTGCTCAGTCTCAAAAAGCTGACCTCTGTGGACAGCATCATCAAGCTCCTCTGCCTTCTGATTTCTGGATGAGTTCAACCAATATGAAGCATTGACAAGAAGTAGGCATAAGGAAGAAAGAAGGTTGGGGCATTTCCTTCCTCAACTCCCTCTCTTCCAGCCTCAATTTTGCAGTGGCTGTGATGCTCCATTCAAGGCACAGTTCATGCCAAGCAAACCCTCTCCAGTGGCTATAATTGTCCTTCAAGCCTTGGTGGCTATAGTTTTTGAGGGCTTCACCATGCTTCCTACATTTCCTTCCTAGGTATTCTTATTTTGGGGGAACCATCTTTTCATTAAACTCCGTTCAAACACTCATTTGAGTTAGTCAACCATTTCCTACAGAGACTCTGCCTAATATACAGTCTTCGAAACTTGGTACAAATGTGACTTGCTCATGAAGGCTTCCCTTACTACTCTGTTAAAAACTGTAGTTCTTCCATGAAATAGTTTCCAGAATCAGACTTATTTAACCTAAAGATCTAGAGGAAAGGGACGGTTTTAAAATCTCAGTACCAGGCTGGGCGTGGTGGCTCACACCTGTAATTCCAGCACTCTGGGTGACCGAGGTGGGCAGATCACAAAGTCAGGAGCTTGAGACCAGCCTGGCCAACATGGTGAAATCCCGTCTCTACTAAAAATACAAAAAAAAAAAAAAAAAATAGCTGAGCATGGTGGCTCACGCCTGTAATCCCAGCTACTCAGGAGGCTGAGGCAGGAGAATTGCTTGATCCTGGGAGGCAGAGGTTGCAGTGGGCTGAGATTGTGCCACTGCACTCCAGCCTGGGCAACAGAGTGAGACTCCACCGTGGGGGAAAAAAAAAAGATCTGAATACCAGCTAATGAAGCATCACAGTCAGCTTGTGTCTCCATTTCCAATGGGAAGGGAGGACATGAGGTCAACAGAGCAAGAAAGATGGAGGCAGGACCTCAAGAATATCTTGAGGACCATGAGGATTGGCAGACACAGAAGAGTGTTATGAGACAGGATGTGGAGTTTCTGGGAAGTAACCCCCAAATCAGAACCTTCTGTTCTACATGTGGAGAGGCTCAGTGGGAAAACGTCACCTAGGTGGAAAGATCTTGGGTATGTATATGCCCACTGCAGTCAAGAAAGCATCCAGTAAACCATCTTAATTGAGGTTTCAGACTGAGCAGAGGGGCTTTTTTAGAGGAAGAGTCAGAAAGAGGAGATGAGTTTACTTGCATTCCCGAGGAAGCCACTTCTGGAGTGTGGAGCACACTCTGATTGCCATTTAGCTTCTCAAAAACTGAGAAGTGCAGCTCAGAGACCACGTGTCTGAGAGCATGGAAGAGTCTGGAACACCTCAGGTTCATTACTTTGTTATACCTCATCTCTCCCCTACATGATCAGAAAAGATCCTATGGGCTTCCTTCTGGGCCAACAGGGGGTATTTTTGTTAATCGCACCCCTCTCTACAGGCCTTTGTGCTGGAAAGGACAGAATTCCTAGAGACCGTTACCAAGGAGTGAGAGAGCAGGGGAAGTACACATGTAAAAAGCCCTGGTAACCTTCTTACTCAGAGATGTGCAGAGATGAAAATAAAGGTAGGCAGGTATCTCCTGTTTTTCAGCTAGAGTCTTGTATTGAAGAGCTTCTTTAAGAACATTCCAGTCTTCTAAACATATAAGGATACAAGCCAAGAAAATCCAACAAAAATTCAAAATTACAAAAGAATCTTTAAAGAAGTGACAAACTTGGTTGACCCTTCCCTTTCTCCTCTTTGTACAAGGCTCATCATTGTGCTCTTCTAAGACAAGACAAGGGATACCAAGTTTCCAAGCATGCATGCATTCATGCATCCACGTATCCAGCTGATGTTTATTAAATATTTACCATGTGTCACACACCATGACAGGCGCTAACAGTCTATTGGTGAACAAAACGGACAAAATCTGTACCGCCATGGAACTCACAGACTTGTTGGGGGTCATAGACATTTTTGTTGGGTTTTTTTTAATATAAGATAAATTGTAAATATATATATATATATATAGTAGTAAACATTTACTGTTTTCCTTTGCCTGAAATCAATTTTTCCTCTGATAATTGCATTCCTCTCCCATTCTCAGTCCCTGTCACTTGGGGAGGCTTCTATTCTCAGATTCTAGGAGTAGGCAGAAAGCCCAGCCTTGGTCAAAAAGAGTTTAGCTTTGAGTACTAAGCTCTGATTTTTTTAATCTTGTCCAAATTCCTATCTAAGGGGTCTGAGGAGTCATGCCCTACAAACCACAAATTCTCATCAGATGGTTTTTATTTAACCCTGTATATAATGACTTTCTTTCCAATCTGACTCTGGGATAACAAGAAAGTAAATAAAATTATTTTACCCCAAAGCATATTTCTCTGTCACATCTTGAAATGACAATACAAAGGCATCCCTTGCGGGAAAAATCCACATTCTACAGAGAATCCTCCTTTCCCCCTTTTTTTCCTTCCTTCTCTTCCAGATGCAGGAGATAATCAGCTAAGAGCCAGGCACCCTTTTAAGTCTGATAAGAAACATTTTACAACCTGCTCTCTCTGAAGTCTGCTATCTGAGAGCTTATCCTGCACAATAAAACTTGGTCTCCACAATCCTTCATCAACCTGAACATTTCCTTTTTCTTTATCCCAGGTCTTGAGATAAACTCAACCAACTGTCAACCAGAAAATGTTTAAATTTCCTTATAGCCGGAAGCCCCCGCTTTGTGTTGTCCTACCTTTCTGAACCAAACCAATGTATTTCTTAAACATATTCGATTGATGTCTCATGCTTCCCTGAAATATATAAAACCAAGCTGTACCCCAACCACCTTGGGCACATGTTCTCAGGACCTCCTGAGGGCTGTGTCACAGGCCATGGTCACTCACATTTGCTCAGAATAAATCTCTTCAAATATTTTACAGAGTTTGCCTCTTGTTGTCAATAGCTTCTTGGGGCCACAGTGATTGTTTCTGGCTCCAGGCATGTACATCACCTAAGCCAGTCTGTTCAGAGCCAAGGGAATCTGGTATGGGTGCTTTCATATTGAGAAAGAGGACTCCACTAGGATTGCTGAACTGATGGGATATAGATATGGAGCTATCTTAAATTCTAAATGCAATCATCTCTGAATTTCCTAATTACATGATTCGGGTTCTCTTCACTGAGTAGTTTAGTTTGAGTTGGATTCTATCACTGGGACCAATACTCTTTGGAGGGAATGGAGCAAGGAGTTAAGAAAGAAAACAGGTAGGGGAACTACGGTATTTTAAGTAGCAAGGAGAGGTTTCCGTGAGTCAGTAGCATCAACTGATGAAGAATTTGGAGGAAGGTAGAAGGTTGCTAACACTGGTTAGGTGCGAGGCAAAAGCTTTGCCATGTCCATAAGCAATTACAACTAAGATAAAATCAACTTTTCAGTTTTTTTCTCCCAAGTCAGACTCTTCCTCTGTACCTGCCAACCTGCCATAACTTGTGTTAATCACTCCTTCTCTGCTGCCATGTTTCCAATTCACCAAAAGGCAGTAACCTGACTCAACACTCTCCCTGGGTTACATAGCTTATCATTTCAAGTGACTGGCCAAATGGGGCTCTCCTCATGCCTGAATATTTGCTTCCAGCTTAAGATCTCTCTGAGGAGCTGGCACTCAACAGGTAGACGTTGTTTCAAAGCCTTAGGAAAAGAAGAATAAAAGAGAATCCCTGGCCTCATCTATATGTAGCCATGAGAAACACAGCATGGCTCTTCACCACTTGGGCAGCCTTTAAAGCTTCTGATC
This sequence comes from Colobus angolensis palliatus, assembly GCF_000951035.1. Taxonomy (NCBI): domain Eukaryota; kingdom Metazoa; phylum Chordata; class Mammalia; order Primates; family Cercopithecidae; genus Colobus; species Colobus angolensis. The sequence continues at coordinate 7,828,617 of NW_012121265.1, forward strand.
TCTGGTAGGGATTATTAAGAAAGACAAGAAACCTATGGGTGTTTGATTTGTACCAATGACAGACTTCTTTTAAATCAAATATAGATGGTTCTCTCCTTCATGGATGCACCACTGTCACACACATACACACACATACACACCGACATTTTACTTCTCAGACTTGAGTTTGTTTGCCTGGAACTAAGGAAACCCTACTTTCAGATTCTTGCCCTAGAGACTCTTTGTCACAGACTGGATACAGCAATCAAAACCAACATAAAGTCAGAATGCCAGCTCTGGGCCTGCTCAGGGAGGGGGCCCTCTGTCTTGGAGGGTTCTGTATTTGTGTACTGTAGACAGGTGTCTCTTCTCTTTTTTTTTTTTTTTTTTTTTTGAGACGGAGTCTCGCTCTGTCGCCCAGGCTGGAGTGCAGTGGCCGGATCTCAGCTCACTGCAAGCTCCGCCTCCCAGGTTTACGCCATTTTCCTGCCTCAGCCTCCCGAGTAGCTGGGACTACAGGCACCCGCCACCTCACCTGGCTAGTTTTTTGTATTTTTTAGTAGAGACGGGGTTTCACCGTGTTAGCCAGGATGGTCTCGATCTCCTGACCTTGTGATCCGCCCGTCTCGGCCTCCCAAAGTGCTGGGATTACAGGCTTGAGCCACCGCACCCGGCCGTCTCTTCTCTTAATAATTTAGAGGGTGAGGATCCAGCAGGGCTGGGCCTTTTCTGCTCAAAGATGAATTTTCTGCTCAGAGATACGCCTCCCTTTTCTCTCCTCAGGAAAGCTAAGAAGCTGAATTTAGTCTCAGGCCAGGCATACAAAGCCCAGGTTCAATGACAATTGGAAATGCTATATTGAGACACTCCAGGAATTGTTCCCAAGGTGACACTAGGATTCCTACATGGCTCAGCTCCCCAACAGGCAACCAGGTCCTCAGAGCACATCAGAGACCCCTGACGATGAATGGTTAGATTGATCTACCAACGGGAGAACAAACGAAGGCTACTTGCAGCAGAAAATTCCTCTCAATTTCCAGTACAGGATTACTCATCCCAGAGGAATAAAGACAGGTACCTCATTGGCACAGGTGGCAAAAGGAATCTAGCCAATGCCCAAGGCTTGCCACCATCTGAGTCTATTTCCAGACTGCATCGGTGACAGCAACTCCAATGGCATCTGCTTTTACTTTCCTCACACAGGCTCCTGATGGAACAGACCTGGGACCACACTCCATTCTAGCACTTACTGTTGGAGACTGTGGGTATGTTATTTAATTTATCTGACCTTCAGAGTCTTTCGATGTAGAATAGGGTTAAGTGGAATAGCAATAAGGTTATGTAGAATAGGCTATGTAGAATAGCAAGCACCTGTCTCATGGATGGTTATGTGAGTTAAATGACAAATGTAGGTCAAGTATCCAGCACAACCTGACATGCAGTGAGAGTTCCATAAACGTGAGCCCTTCCCCTTTCCCTCTCTTCCCCGCTACAGAAAACTGACAGCTTCACTCAAACCTGAGACAGCCCCAGCTGTGTAACCTGTGTGCCCCTTGAGGCCTGGCACCAAGATCCTGAGGTGACGGCCAGGGGGATTATCTTGTTTTTGTACACCTGGTTAATAGCAACCAAAAAGCCTTTAAAATAACCAAAGAAGTGAAGATGAACAATAACAGATCAGAAGTGCCAATTGACTTAACAGTTAGCCTAGGTACACCAACAGCTAGCTTCTCTTCATATAACTGGATGCAGTATATTCACTCACCAAATCCCTCTTTAGCAAGAGATTCAGAAACTCTTCTGGCCTCAGGCAGCTTAATGCCTAACATAATCTCCTAATCCTGATCCAGGCACTGCATATGAAAATGCAGGCTGGACTGTGCTTATGTAGGAGCTGAAATTCAACCCAGGCTTTACCTGTAAGCCAATCACGTTGGCTCCAGGCTCTGACTGCTCAGAGGAAAGGGCACCTATTTTGCTTTGCAGAATGGCAGTATACGCACTAGCAACAGCTCTGGTCCTATACACAATCCTGACCCTCTCTTCCTGAGTATTATCCCCTCTGACTTCTATGTCTGTTTTCTGCTTTCATGCGGTCCTATACCAATTGGCTTCAGGAGTTCTGGGGTTCTTGGGTCCTACTCTATTTTGGCTGGAAGCTGGTATTTTTCCAGTGAAAGAGCTTGTCACCACTGCACAAGAAAATTCCCTGCTGCTCTCCATCTGTGTGCTGTGATATATCTGCCCTACCTCAGGGCCTTTTCACACACAGTTTCCTCAGCCTGGAATCAATACGTCCTGTGGCTGAATTCATCTCACCCTTCAAGCATTCCCTTAAACATCAGCTCCTCAGAGGGACCTTCAAAAGCACCCCAATTTAAAGGAGTCTCATCCTCACCCACGCTATTCTCTATTACCTTATTGTTTGTGATAAGTGCCATGTGATAAGCAAAAATAATTTATGATCATGTTTATTACTTATTAATTTCCTGTCCTTTGCTTTAAAAGCTCTAAATTCTCTGAAGAAGATAGCCATGTCTATTTTAGTCACCAATTAATTGTATTTCTAGTACATTGCCTGGCACAGCCTATTAATTGAACTAATTCCTATTGATTGAAGAGTGAATGAATGAGTGAGTGAGTGAGTAAGTGAAAGCTGGGATCATTCATTCCCCAGAACTCTTTTCTGGGCTGCTCAATATCCACTTTTAAGGCAGCCTATTCTCCTTGCACCAGATGAGACTTGATTCTAACAAACAGGGAACCAAACTCCCGAGGAGCCGTCTCCGCTGGGCCAGTCAGGCTCAAGCGGGAAAACAAAATACTCTGCATAGTACAAAAAGAAAAGGTCTTTTTAACAGAATTAGGCCTTATGCAGCTATGGCAGGAGCTGGGAAAGTGAACTCAGAGAATCAAAGAGATGGCTACTAACCAGCCTGCCTAGTCTCCCTCATGCAAGTGAACAAGTTGGAGCTGACAGAGAAGTTCAAGAGGCCAAGCGTGCCTGGCTCAAAGGCCTCAAAGGAGAAGCTCGTAGAAAAGTCTGTGGAGCTGCTGCCTTTGTGGGTCGACACCAAGTGGCTGGTCATGGGCCTGGGGCACTATCAATGAGAGGGGCTGGCCATCAGCAAGATGAGGCAAGCAGGGAGAAAGACAGCACAGCCAAGCCAGGACCCATGAACACCAGGGTCCCTCTGTCACTACAGATGGCCATGACCACTTTCCACAAGGAATGGCTGCTGTTTCACTGCCATCTTCTAAATCCACACAAAGTCCTCTTTGGTTCCATCTTTGGTTCCACTCTGACCCAGAACCCTACAGTGATGAGATTTCTGAAAATAGCTCTAGCTTTTGCCAAGCTGACACAAAACTGCCTAATGAACTAACCCTGCCTTGTCAATGCCACAGCTTCTCCAAGGGTCCTGCTGATGCTGATGGCTCCTTGGCCCAATCCTGTCCACACATAAACTTCTTTCCCTACCTTCTATGACTGACTGCCAGGGCCTCCTCTGACCATGTCCCGCTCTGCTCAAGCTTAAAGGTAACCCAGTGACAGAGTCCCACTAAGGGCAGGAGTGGATTATCTCATCCCTGTGGTTTAGAGAAAGGAGGAATAGCTTCCAGACAAAGAAAGACTGAAACAAAGGAACCTATAACTTGGGAAACAAAGGAATCTATAACTTGGGAGACAACCAATCTTTTCCTGCTTTCTCTTCACAACTATCCCTTAAATGTACCAGGTAAGCAAGGGTAAAAATCACACTCTTTACGGATCAAAAGTTTCCCTGCTCTGTATAAAAAGCCCATTTTTCCATTTGTTTGTGTCCTCTCTGATTTCTTTGAGAAGTGTTTTGTAATTCTCACTGTAAAGAACTTTTAACTCTCCCCACCCCTACTTAGCTTTATTTCTAGATATTTTATTCTTTGTGCGGCTATTGTGAATGGGACTGCATTCTTAATCTGGCTCTTAGTTTGGGAATTTTTTATGTATAGAAATGCTACTGATTTTTTTTACATTTATTTTGCATCCTGAAACTTTCCTGAAGTTGTTTACCAGTTCTAGGAGTCTTTGGGCAGAGACTATGGGATTTTCTAGGTATAGAGACATATCATCTATGAAGAGAGATAGGTTTGACTTCCTCTTTTTCTATCTGGATCCCTTTTATTTCTTTCTCTTGCCTGATTACTCTGGCTAGGACTTTCAGTACTATGTCAAACAGGAGTGGTGAGAGTGGACATCCTTGTCTTGTTCTGGTTCTCAGGGTGAATGGTTCCAGCTTTTACCCATTCACTTTGATGTTGATTGTGGGTTTGTCATCAAGGGCTCTTATGATTTCTAGGTCTGTTCCTTCAATGCTTAGTTTGTTGAGGGTTTTTAACATGAAGGGATGTTGAATTTTATCAAAGGACTTTTCTGCCTTTATTGAGATGATCATGTGGTTTTTATTTTTAGTTCTGTTATGTGATGAATGACATTTACTTATTTGCATATGTTGAACCAACCTTGCATCCTGGGAATAAAGCCTACTTGATTATTGTGGATTAGCTTTTTGAGGTGCTGCTGGATTTATTAGTATTTTTTTGAGGATTTTTGTGTCTATGTTCATCAAGGATATTGACCTGAAGTTTTCTTTTTTCATTGTGTTTCTCTCACATCAGTCAGAATGCCTATTATTAAAAAGTCAGAATATAACAGATGCTGGTGAAGTTGCAGAGAAAAGGAAATATTTATACACTGCTGTTGGGAATGTAAATTAGTTTAGCTACTGTTGAAAGCAGGTTGGAGAGTTCTCAAAATACTGAAAATAGAACTACCATTTGACCCAGCAATCTTATTACTGGGTATATATCCAAAGGAATATAAATCACTCTACCAAAAGACACACAGGCACTTGTATGTCCACTGCAGCACTGTTCACAATAGCAAAGACATAGAATCAACCTAGATATCCATCAGTGATAAACTGGATAAAGAAAATGTAATATATATACACCATGAAATACTACACAGACATAAAAAAAGAATGAAATCATGTCCTTTGTAGCAACATGGATGCAGCTGGAGGTCATTTTCCTAAGCAAACTAATACAGGAACAGAAAACCAAATGCTTCATTTTCTCACTTGTAAGAAGGAGCTGAACATTGAGTACACATGGACACCAAGAGAAGTACAATAGACACCAGGGCCTACTTGAGGGTGGATGGTAGGAGGAGGGTGAGGATCAAAAAACTACCTATCAAGTGTCATGCTCATTACCTGGGTGATAAAATCATCTGCACACCAAAACCCAGTGACATGTAATTTACCCCTATAATAAACCTGCACGTGTATCCTGAACCTAAAATAAAAGTTAAGAAAGAAAAAAAATAACTTTCTGAATTCCCCAATTCCTAATCCTGTCCTCACTAGGTATGGCCAGGTCCCAGCAACAGGAAGGGCCAGGGAAGCCAAACCTCAAGGGCTTATCTGGTGCCCTCCCTGCTCTTTGCTTGCAAGTCAATCTTGAGCAGTTGGATGGGAAGGTATTTTGCCACCTATTCTTCAGTCCTCCTTCAACTATCCACTCTCTTTTCTTCTCCCTGGCCTCCCCCCTAGGACATGTGACAGCACCCCAGTGCTCTAGAATAAATGAGAGCTTCTAAGGCAGCAAAGCACCCTGCTTCCCCTTTCATTTGCTAGGCAGCTGTCACATCCCCACTGGTTTTCTTTGGAGGTAAGAGCTGTCTGGCTCAGCCCCCCATCCTGCTCCAGAATGTAAATTACAGGAGGCCTCCTGCGTGGGAAAAACAATTAATATGAAATACCAGGATTACCGTCTGCCACATTTACAAATCTGTCTAGCTTACATTTGCTCTTTCAACAACGTATGCCTTCACAGTGGTATGCTATTCAAACGCCCCATCTTTCCCCCAAGTGACTGACTGGTGGTGCTTGGCATTGCTTTGGCTATTCATTATAAAAACAAGGGCTATCAGCAGCAATAACCCATGAGAAGAGCTCATGCCATGGGAAAGAGTTGTCATATTTCTCTTTCCTTGTCCCACCAAAGTGAAAGCACATCACCTCTTTCCAGTGAAAAGGAAACACAGAACTACAACTTTCGTTTTTTCCCTCTATGCTGGGCATGGTTGGCATCTCATTTCTGAGATGTTCAACATAACTGACTATCCACAGTCCAAGTCATAAAGATGATAAATAGTCAGCACAATGGGTGTGTAACAATAATCCAGTGGCTCTCAACCAAGGGGACATTTGCAAAATCTGAAGAAATTTTTGATTGTCACAACTATGGAGTTGGGAGCAGGGGTTCTACTGGCATCTAGTGGGTAGGGGTCAGGGATGTTGCTAAACATCCTACATGGCACATAGGATACCCTCCTTCTTCTATAACAAAGCATTATCTGGCAACAAAATTTCCATAGGGTCGAGATTGAGAAGCATTGCAAATAACCCAATGAGTTGGCTTCTCTCACATTCTGCTTCATAAATCATATTTTAGAGCGTTGCTTCAAGGCGAGATGGAGAACAAGGGAGAGAAGGGGCCAGTTAGATGAGTCAATACTTTCCGATCTCTCCAACACCTCCAAGAAACAGCCATCTGATAGCAAGACAAGGGAGAAAGAACACTTTACCAAACATAAGCTATGCACATTTGGGTATTCATCACCTGCATGCTCAGTTTCCTTATCTGTAAAATGTGACTACCCAGCCTGGCTCACAAGTCTACCCCAACACTCAACAGAGGTGGTGGTGTATTGGAAGACTCTCTGGGGCTCCAGGGACTTTAAGTAATAGGAGGATACATTGCAGTAATGATTAAATGAAAAGAAGTATTAGCCTAGCAACTGGCACAAGAATTTCTGATGAAGAGAATGTTCTCTTGCCTCTCTCTTCCTCCTTGTCTCTGGGGGTGTAGGGGTGGAAATGATGAGGACACTTGAGGTGCAGAATCACCAAGGTTTCAGAGGAGAATTATTAAATTGCTTTGCGGAAGACAAAGAAGGAAATATGCTGTTCCTCACAAGGTGGACCCAGCTGAAACTCAATGGGATAAAGAGCTCCATGGAGTGAGGAGTCTGAAGCATTTCTTAAGGTAGCGATGCCAACATTTCCATTTGAGCTGGTTTAGGATGATGTGGTATGAATCCATTGATAGTTTGGATGTGTGTCACCACTTAAACCTCATATTGACATGTATTCCTTAGTGCTGGAGGTGGGGCTTGGTAGAGGTGATTGGATCATGGGGTGGATCCCTCATGAATGGTTTAGCATCTCCCTCTTGGTACCATCCTTGCAATAGTGAGTTCTCATGAGATCTAGTCCTTTAAAAGTATGTAGCACCTCCCCCCTCACTCTCTTGCTCCTGCTTTCACTAAGTGATTTGCCTGCTCCCTCTTTGCCTTCTGCCATGATTGGAAGCTTCCTGAGGCCTCCCCAGAAGCAGATGCTGCTATGTTTCCTGTATAGCCTGCAGAGCTGTGAGCCCATTAAACTTCTTGTCTTATAAATTACCCAGTCTGAGGTATTTCTTTATAGTAATGTGCAAATGAACTAATATATCCATCTACTATCTTGCTCCCAAATTCTGATTCTCATGAATGCTTTGGGAATGTAAGAGTGTGTGTGTGTGTGCCTGTACATGTGTATGTATCATAAAGGGTACTGAGTTGCACATCTGAATCAACATAATGTGGGGTAAAAGCAAGATATGTGGACATAAGAACCCAAACACTAAGCCATCCTCTACATACATACACACACACACACACACACACACACACACACACAGAGATGCGGCAGGAGAAGAGATTCGCAGTCATCCTGAGAAAAGTCATTAAAGTTCAAGGAAGAAAACATTTGAATCAATGTTATCTATATCATAAGGGACAGGAAAGCACCCTGCTCAACTCTGGGTGTATTGCTGGCATCAAAGCAGGATTTTTGTTAGTTTGTAGGGGGCCTGCATTCCTAGCCTACTCCTTGGCACGCTGGAGATCTCTGGTGTGTCAACTCCCCACCACTACCAGTTACTAAGGATGGGTTGCTGCAGAGATGCCTGCCTGGCCAGCTACATTAACTCCTAAAACACACCCAGCCAAAAGTGCAACATGGCTTATTGTCAGTGCAGAGAGCCTCTCCCTCCCTGAAGAAAAAAATTCTAGAACCTGAAAATTGCTTCCTCTCTCCTCCCAGCTTTGGATGAATTTGACACTCATAATTTTGTCTAAGGAGCCATTGTTGGATAGTAGCCAAGTTGGCTTTTGGAAAGAAAAAGTTTTTTAAAAGATCAGCATTGATTAGTTTGGTTCTTCATTAAGTGAAGCACATGTGGTAAAGGGAATAATTAGTGAAGTTAATTGCGGCTTCACAGAGAACCAAGGGAAATCCAGTAAAATGTCCTGACATTCACCGAGAGCAATATGTTCATTGCTTCTGCAGCTAATTGCAATTAGCAAGTGAAGGAACATACATACAGTCTCCACGTGTAATTAATCATGTGCCTTTACTACAGTAGATACAAGCTGCTGACTGACAACAGACATCTGCCTTGTGCTGTGCCGCCACACTCCTGTGTAGATCCTGTTGGTTACTGCCGTATTTCTTTACCTTCCTTGTACCTGTGTTTTGTGCTTCTTGCACATTCTAGTCCTGTATCTCTGGGACAGGGTTTCTTTGTCCTATCCCCTCTTAAAACAGACATCTAAATATTCCTGACATAAAATACACACTCAGTAACTACTTGATAAATGAATGGTGCATAAAGGGAAAGGATCTTCTCCCATTTGTACAGATTACAATGGCCATTGACTCTTGACAGTCACAGAAAGGCTGACTCTGAGGATATGACATAGTGCAAACAAGGAGACGTCAGCTGAATGGGGCTAGGATGAGGCACATGTCTAGAGGTGGTAGTTCCTGGGTTGCCTGGGTTGAATAAACAAGATGAACCCTGAAGAGAGTCCCTGTTCCTCTTTTTCTGGCACTATCTTCCCAACTATGACTTTGAATTGTCAGACACTGGCTTTCTTGTTGCTGCCACTGTCACCCTTAAATTGTATGTCTCTAACACCCCACCTCCAAGAGAATCCATGCTGACTTGTTTCTTCACTGCTTTTACAAATCTTAGATTAGCAAAGAGATAAAGCCTTAGAAAAAGATTGAACCTTGACCCTTTTATACCCTGGAGACTTGAGAAGTTATTTCAGTTTTGGAGTGTATAAAGTCTTAGATATAAAATCATTCTAGAGTTGGAGCTTGGATTCAGAGTTTGACACCTATATACCCAGGAATTTGATGTGGTTAACAAAATCTAAGTTTCTGCTAGTCAAATGATGTTCATGTTCTTCTAAGTTATCTCATCACCTCAAAAAAAATGATTAATTGATTACAGTAGAAGCTATTTAAGAGATTCCCCCTAATTCTGTGGCTTAAAGTCTTGGAAGCTCATTGCTTTCTCATGTGCCGGGGCAGCTGGCCCATTCTGCTCCACAAAGTCATCCAGGGGAACAGGCAAATAGGAAGTCCCTGTTATCCTCAACACATGCTTTCCAAGGTTGTTTGACATTGTCTTTCCAGCCAGTGGAGAATAAATAGTGGAAATTGGTAGCAAGGGATCTCCTTTTAAATAGAAGACACAGAAGTTGCACTCATCATTTTTGCTCAAACTCTAGGAGGGAGAACTCAGTGACACCAACCTGAAAGCATGGTTGGAACATGCCTTCTCTCTATGGATGCACTTTTTTTTACATCCAGAAAAAAGAGAAAACAGATGGTGGTGGGAGACAAATACTAACAGGAGAAGGCTGGCTTTAGAGCCCTAAAATACTTAGTAAAAGTAGCTTTATCCTCACCATTTTACTTCAACAGAGAGATACATGCCACATGGTATTATAATGACCCTTCCATCAATCTATCACGAGCTCTTTGACACAAGAATTGATATAGTGCCTAGCACACAGAAAACACTAAGTAAATATCTGGGACATGAATGATTGAATAGATTAATGAATGAATGCAATATCACCTACATCCCAATTTGGCTTGAGTCCAACCTTCTTTGGAGGACATATTTCTAAACATTTCCAAGTACCTTTTCTCTTCTCATATTTCAGCTGCCTAAATGAGGCCCTGAGTCTAATAATCTGCCAATCCCTTAAAGATTCATGCAACTGAAGGCTTCTGAACTGCACCCACCTCTCTGTCCAACTGACCTCTGAGTCCTGGTGTCACTAAGGCCTTACTTTCTCCTCAGTTTAATTAACACTTGATTTTTACCTAGAAAAACTCATGACAACAGTACAATACCTAAGAGCAATTTAATTTTTAGGATTAAAATCAAATCAAAATAAAACATAAGACCTTCCATCAAACACAAGGGAAGAAGAAGGTAAAAGGGCATCTGCTGGGTACCTATTGCATTAGGAGTTTGAAAACTATCAAGAGAGATCTTGAGTACCCAGAATATTGACACCAACCCAAGGAGGTAGTTATTATTGTTTCCAATTTACAACTGAGAAAATAAAGGCTTAGGGAGGCTAATGACTTGCTGTAGGTCACCACTTAGTGAGATGATTCTGACCTAGCACTATCTGGATGAACCAGTTCAGTTCCCACTAAACAAAACCATTCACTGAAGGCCAGCAAACCCGGAGCTCATTTTAGAGTTTACTTGTGTAACTTGTTAGAGTTTTAACTCATCTTTTTGTGTCTTGTCACTTTTTCTTAAGGCCAGAGTAAAACCATCCTGCAAAAATGGCCCAACCTGGTAATTAGAGACCATAGCTTCAATCTCAAAGGAGGATTTTACTGAAAGGTTGGAGAGTCTCTACACCAGGGGAATTTGGGTTATATCACAGTTCACAGCACGAGCAGGACAAAGTGTTTTTCAATAATTGACTCGAATGACAGGATGACTTCCCAGCTGGGAAGTCACTCTTTAGGGAAGAGACAACCTGATTATTTCAAAAGAAAGCCAGCCAGGCAGACTAACAAATCTTGCTCTTTCCTTTGTTAGGAAACCATTGACTTTTTAGACATGCCCACTGCATAGATGATAAGAATGAGAAGCCATCAAACAAAATCATATCTGATGAGGTAATTAGAAATGACTGTTGACGCCAAAACTTGCACATCATTGTCAAATGCAGATGTAGAGGTGCTGAACAAAGTGAGGAAGAGGAAAACTATATATGGGGCTGCTTCTAGTGGTGATATGGTTTAGGACTAATAAGCCAGTGTCTCACTAGTCTGTCAAGGGATCTTCCACCTTCTAAGCCTAGATTATGAATGGTAAATATCTGACACACATGCTTCATGCCTATGCCGTAAGCACATGTTATTTACGAAATACCATCAAACCCTGGAATCCTTCTTAATTAACAAACTAGTCCCTCAACCAGTAACAATCAATCTGAATTGGCAAAAAAAAATAGCTAATTGTCACCGTTTGCCTAAATCAACTTCCTGTAAAGTATCTTTGGTGAAGGGAAGCCAGAATCACCTTAAGTAAGAGAGAAGCCTGAGAAAGTGTAAATGAAGGGAAAAGCTACCCTCCCACATATTGGGCAATGGTTGCAAAGCATACTGGGTAATTCCCATTATTCTCAAACTCTAAACAAAGTCCAAAGAGACAGCCATAAGGTTTTCTTCCCTAGTCTGTCTAAAAGAGAGATAACACCAAGACTACATCTTATACCACCTGAAGCATTGAGGAGAGAGTTGTCACAATGGTTACAGTCTCCTGAAGCTGTAAGTTGTTTCTAACCTGCCTCTGGTAGACCCATGACAAGCTTAGTCTCATATTCTTGTTCAGAGGACTCTCTCTTGTCCCCACAGTTTTCCTCTACACATGTGTGTCTCATTCACAGAGTTTCTCCCATTCAGTATGTTGATTGTTTCCTTTGCTGCTCATAGGTTTTCAGTTTGATGTGGTCCCACTTGTTAATTTCTGCTTTTGGTGTCGTATCCCCCCAAAAATCATTGCTAAGATCAATTTTCTATGTTTTCATCTTCCAGGAGTTTTGCCATTTCAGATCTTACACTTAAGTCTTTCATCCATTTCAAGTTAATTTTCGTGTATGGTGTAGACAAGAATCCAACTATTTTCCTTTGCAAGTGGATATCCAGTTATTATCTCTTGCCTGTGGATATTGAGTAATTATAAACACCATCTACTTAAGAGATATTTCTTAAATAGTACTGAAAGTCCTAGCCTGAGAAATGAGACAAAAAAGGCATCCAGATTGGAAAGGAAAAAGTTAAATTGTCTCTGTTTGCAGATGACATGATCTTACATAGAGAAAATCCTAAAGACTTCACCAAAAAAACTATTAGAACAAATAAATGAATGCAGTGCAGTTGCAAGATAAAAAGTCTACAAAATTAACAGGTGCATTTCTATACAATAACAATGAACTACCTGAAAAAGAAATCAGAAAGCAATCATATTTTCATTAGCATAAAAATTACTAGGAATAAATTTAATCAAGTAGGTGAAAAGTCTGTATATTGAAAACTACAAGACATTGATGAAAGAAATTGAGAAAGACACAAATAAATGAAAATATTTATCTTGTTTATGACTGGAAGAATTAATATTGTTAAAATGTCCACACTACCCAGAGAGATCTATAGATCCAATGCAATCCTAATCAAAATTCCAATGGCAATTACAAACAGAAAGAAAAATCATAAAATGCACATGAAACCAAACAAGACCCCTAATAGCTGACACAATCTTGAGAAAGAAGGACAAAGCTTCCTGATTTCAAACTACATTACAAAGCTACAGTATATTTTTAAAAACAAAAAAAGTCTAGTATTGGCATGAAAACAGACACATAGACCAACGGAATGGAATAAATCCCAGAAATTCATTGATTTTTACATATTGGTCTTGTATCCTACAATTTTTAAACTCGGGTTTTATATTTAGCAGCTTTCCTGAACCTTCTTTGGGACTATTTAGCTTTTACCTAGGATATTTTCTCAGTAATATTGAAATAAAAAATACAGCTACTTCCCTAGTTACAAGGCACACTCTCAAAGAGACAAGGTGACTAGCTATGCAAGGAGATTAAAATGGCAAATGAGGCACTTCTTTGTGTGGAATTGTCTATGTATATGTGTACAGGAGCACTCTATCTCTAAGCTTTTAACACAGACCTTGCAGACTGCACACCAAAGCCGCACGGAACTGAGGTCTTGAAAGTCTTCCAAGGGCGTGTGGGACCACAATGCTTGGTGTCTATTGATTATTCAAGGCTTCCTGATCCTCAGACAAGGAAGCCACAGAATACTGAAGACTATCTCAAGATGGTCTGTAGTATGTAGCTATTTAGGAAATATAATTATCATATTCATCCATAAATTTAGACCAGCAAGTAACTGCAAAAACTGATAACAATGTTTTAAAAAATATTTTTATGTTGTTTTTCCCCCCTATTTGTCTCCCTTATTTCTTCTAAGATCACTGAAAACATTTCAGGTCAATCAAAATAAAATTTTAATTACTCATTTGTGTGTGGGGTGGGGTGGGTATGTGGGCATGTGTGGGGCTGTAAGGTGCCAGTTATCCCAGAATAAAGTGGCCAATCTCAGAAAATTCATTTAGCACACACTTAACATGTCTCAAAGTATTTGAATCCTAAGTTTGACATCACTTTTCATTTTGAAATGAGCTCCTTAAAAACAAGGCTGGGCCAGGCGCAGTGGCTCACGCCTATAATTCTAGCACTTTGGGAGGCCAAAGTGGATGGATTGCCTGAGCTCGAGAGTTTGAGACCAGCCTGAGCAACATGGTGAAACCCCATCTTTTCTAAAAACATAAAAAATTAACCGGTGTGGTGGTGGGCACCTGTAATCCCGGCTACCTGGGAGGCTGAGGCAGGAGAATCGTTTCAACCCAGGAGGCAGAGGTTGCAGTGAGCCGAGATCCTGCCACTGCACTCCAGCTTGGGTGACAGAGTAAGTAAGACTCCATCTCAAAAAAAAAAAAAAAAAGAGGCCGAATCATACACAAACTTTTGATTTCATCAGTAAGGGCTCATAAATATTTGTTAGAATAATGATGTACAAGGCACTGTACTTGATTCAGAATGCTAATTAGGGCTCCATTATAGTACTTTAATAATGCAGGTGTGTGTGTGCGTATGTGTGTGCGTTTATGCCTACTTGTGTATTCATAGCTTTCTCTTCTGTTACTCTCATTCTCTTTCTTTTACTCTTGACCCTAATTACTCACTGAATCTTTTCTTTCAAATTTGTACCTGTCAGTCTTAATGGCTTGAACAACTGGTCAACCATTTAGTACTGTGTGCTACAAGAGTCAAGAAGACCAGGAAACAGAGAATTAGATACTTGAGGCAAAATTATTCCTATGTTCCATCTGGTTGCTTCCTAAACTTTAATGTGCACTGAAGTCACTTGAAAGTCTTGTAAAATGCAGATTCTGATTTAGCTGGCCTCAGAAGGGACCGAAGATTCTGCATTTCTGACAAGCACCTGGTCATGCTAATGCTGCTGATTTACAGACTACACTTTAAGTAGAAGGTTAGACTGTTGGGGATTAGCACAAATTTGGCCATTAGTTTTAAAGGGCATTATTGTTAAATTTTATTATATATATTTATCCAAATGCCATTTGCACATGGCACACTTTGAAAAGTGTTGGCTTCTAGAGAGTAGGGGGGACTAGAATGATTTAATGTTGATCCTTCAACATTGCAAAATGTTGACTCAAGCACCATTTAAAAATCAAGTACTCGATTCAGGTGATGGTTACGTGAAAAGTCGAGACTTCGCCACTACACAACGTATCCATGTAATACAATCACACTTACACTGCTTAAATTTATATAAATTTTAAAAATAAAGAAAGAAAGAAAGAGTTTGGGTGTTTTCTTTTGAGATCCATGAAATACAACAGTTTAGGGTAGATTACATAAAATTAAATTTATGGGAGTGCTTGATAGTATCTGGCATTCAGTGACCAGATACTATCAGTGACCATTATGTCCAGTTCATCTTTTATTTCCTTGATTGGTTCTGCATACTTTATGTCTATCTTATGCTATTCTATCATTTTTAAATACTTGTGTGAATTTTTTAATCCATGTGCTTATGATGTATGTTCCTTACTGAATCACCACTTCCTTGAGGGCACAAATATGACATATATATTGAGTGTTTCCTCATATTGTAGAATGTGGTCTCTTGCACCTGTGGTCACTTATCTTAACTGATTAGAAAAGTGCTAATAAAAAATGTCTATCCATCCATCTCTCCCACAAGCCTGCCTGAACTTCCTCCATTACCAGTTAGTTCCTTGAGTTAAGCCAGAGCTCAGAGCAAATGTGAAAGTATCCACCAATAGAGAGGGAACACACTGATTTATTCTCAGTCTTTCCTACCTAATGAAGGAGTCTTTGGTCTGTAGTCTGAGTTCTTCCTCACAATGGGATGAATCAATACGAGCAGGGAAGGAGGCCAAAGTCTAGGTTAAGGTGTAAAGGGAGAGTTGGACACCTGAGAGCTAACTTAAAAGAGGACATTAATCCAGTACCCTATAGTCAGCCAAGGACAGCACAGAGAGTCCTGAGAGACATGGTATAATGGGTGGGTGGCAGAGGCAGGAGGAAGGGGAGCAGAAGCACTAGGAAGCCACTGTATTGCAGATACCCTTCCGTTTGCCCACTCACCTTTCAGCCACTTGGTGGCACTGACCTCTCACACAGGCTCTTAAGAAACAGCAACGTGTCACACACTGCAGCATGCAGTGTGGCAGTGTGTTCTGGTGCCTCCTTCCAGCCAGAGGGGCGCCTGCAGAGAGGTTGGCAGTTTCCATCCTGTCACCACAGGGAAGGGGCATTTCTTGGAGTATTTCATTCCCTTTGTGGTCAGTGCTCACATCAGCACGATCCTCTCTGTATCTTCTCTGAGCTCAGGAGCCAGTACTAAAGGAAAAACATGGGGGAGCTGTATTCTAACTGAAGAAAGGTGAACTATGGTATTTTCCAGAAAATTCCACTAGTGCCTTCAGGACTCTGGGCACCACCTGGGACACATAAATAGCATTCACCCAACTCCATGGTCTGGCTATATCCTCAGCCTCCTCCTCGGAGCACCCATGAAGAATGACATTGAGTAGAAAGGATGAGGTCTTCCTTTAGGCTATTGCAAGGGCCAGATTTCTATGAAGAGGAAAGGCACATCCTTCTATATCCAAAAGCCAGCCTCTCTCTAGAGGCTTCTCCTACTCATATCATAGAGCAGTCTGGCCGATGCTGGGCCCTGAATCCACACCACGGCCCTATTGAACACTGCTGTGACTCTATCTACAGCCCAGAGAAAGGTCAGTGCTCATCGCAGAGGACAGTAGGCAGTGGGGGTATTGCAGGAAGAGCTCAGTGTTGGGCATGCAATGTAATCCAATTTTCTATTGTTTATTATATTTACATGTATAAAAGATCTTTGTTTAATATTAGTACTGTGAAGGACACCTGCTTGCTGCTAGGGGATACAATGCTAAATAAACATAGTTTTTGCTCATATTCCAAGCATGGAGAATTTAGGAAGATGAATAAATACAATTTATTGACCATTTTCTAGGCACTATATTATATCAACTTTTTATATCTTTTATATATATTTGTGAGTGTACATATATGTATATATGTATACATACACATATATACTTATATATTTATATATCTTTTTAAAATATATATACATCATTTCTGTATATAGATATGAAATATCTTTATATATACCATTTATAACAGAATGTATTTCTGTATGTATGTGTGTGTATATATCTTTCTATATACATAATATATGTATTTTGGAAATGACAATTTCTTTTTCTAATAATAAAAGCAATAGAGGAGTGGTCAAGAGCACATGAATTTAAAGTCAGAATGCCTTTTACCTTGAACAAGTTACTTATCCTTCCTTGAGCCTCTTTTCCCATCTTGAAAATAAAAAGATAGAAAATAATGTGAAGACTGAGTGAGATGAAGCATAATTCAAAAGTACATGCTTGATAAATAAGTTAACAAGTATTATCGTCATGTGAATTGTTTAAAGAGTCAAGCAATTTTCAAAAGGCACAGAGAAGGAACTAACAGTGTCCTGTAAACCCATAATTCAGAAGTAGAACAGTTAATACCTTGCTAAATACAAGCATGAGTTAAAAAAAAACATGAGTTTTTTCTAATGCATTTTGCTTTCCCCAACACACAATTATGTACTCTGATTTTACAGAAAGGATATAATATTCTAGTGACCATACATATCCTATTTGTTACAGGCATTGTTATAATTCAGTACATAGAGAATCCTACTGTCTTTTTAACAGTTTCACAGTGTTTTAGTCTGCAAATCATCAAGGTGTCTCCACCACTCATTTTATTTCTTTTTCTAATGGAATTGGCACATCTAGAAAAAAACACCACCAGATAGTATTTATGACAATGAACATTCTTTTCATGTTTCTTATCTTAATGGGAATTTTAACACTGAGCTTGAGGCTAGTCATGTTATAATGCTATGAACATATTCATTTATTGATATTTGATTGAAAGTTTTTGTATCAAGAATGGATGTTAATTTTTATCAAATGCTTTTCAGCATTTATCAAGTTGTATTACATTTTTTTCTTTTGCTCTTAGTAAATTGAATTATAACCACTGATTTCCTAAGATTAAACAATTAATGAAGTCATAGAAAGAACCCTTCCTCGTCATGGTGATTTTTTCTTTAACGTACTGCTGGGTTCTGTTTGCTGATGATTGTAGATTGTAGATTCCAAATCCCAGATAAAATAGCTATAATACATACAATATTCTTATGTGCTCTTTGGACTTATGTTAGTGCTAATGCTATTTTTTATAAAAGTAATTGGAAGTATTTTGTTCTATTTTTATGCTTCAAAGTCTAGGTAGATTTGTTCCCTAAAGGTTGAAAGTACTTGCCAGGAAAATAATCCTTTACAAATTTCACAGTATTTAACACTAGATCCCATGGTGTTTTAGTTTCTACCTCTCCTAGGGTCTTTTTTGGTCATATATTTTCCCATCTGGGAGTAAACCTGTCACAAAGCCCTGAGGCTCTTCAGCTATCTTGTGGCATCAGCATGTTTTCCCTCCACATAGCCACCTTTGTCTGACAGGGTTCCTCATTTGCTGTGAAAATGGCTTTTCCCTCCTCTCCTACTATTTTCTGAAATCTCCAGGTTAAGGATTCATTCCTCTTACAACATCAGAATAAAATCACATGGCTGTAGAAAAGCTGGATCAAAACCACACAAAGTCTGGTGACAGTCGACTTTGAGTTGTGTCCTCCATTCCTAACAGTGCTGTTTCCACAGTGCAGGAAAATCGGGCATAGCCTGCCATCCCTGGCCTTCCCAGCCCTCCAGCCCTCAAATCCTTAACAAAGGAAACCAATTGTATATCATTAAATACCTACTTTATGAGGACATAGCTACAACCTCCATTTTACAGAGGAAAGTGAACATGGACACATTTCTTCACCAAGCTGAGCTCACAGCAGCGCAGATCCAGCATTTGAATCAACACTGCCTCCAAAGCTCATGGCCCCTCCATTGCTGTCACCAGCATATTTGAGATCTGGGCTCCAGTGGTCCTTGAAGCCCTGTTGTACTTTGTCTCCTATAGAGTTTAGGGACACATGGAAATAAGTAATAGAGTTAGAATTCCGTCACTTGCAACTTAAAAGTGCCAAATTAATAAAGGTGCTAATGTGTACTCATCCATCCCTGCCTGATCGTAAACCCACTTAATGGTGCACTGTGCTCCGTCCTTCAAATCTTTCTAGTGCATAGACTCCAATGGAGTAGGAGCTCAAACTTCTAAACCATAACAAAGAAAATCAAGTTCCAAGTCAGTAATCATTAGATTGATTCTTTCTCTAGGTTCTAACTATAAATCATAGGAAAACTAACTTAAAATGTATAACATAATTAAACATTAATAAGCATGATATGTAACTAGAGAAAAATGGCAAGCTAGAAGGGATAAATTTCAGCATCCTATACAGATATTATGTGGTCAATCCTGGCTAATCTGTTTATCTCTTTAGATTTTAATTTCCACAGCCATAATGTAAATCACTGAGCTCATACAGGATAAAATGTGCGTGAATCCTTGAGGATTAAGTGCTGGCTGCAACCAAATATTAATAAAACTTTTTTAGAGACAAATAGATCCCAAATCTCAGATTCCCCTGATGACAAGAACATGATTACAAATCTGTTATCTCAGTTTCATGGATAACGAATCTGACCTTGGGCAAGTTTCTTCACAAAATTAGTTTACCTGAAGTGGCACAAATCATATTAAACAATTCCTGAATTCCATGGTATAAGAGAAGCTAAAACCTCCAGAAACGCCCCTCACTTCCTTTTTCACTTGTTTGGACTGGTCTAGATGTTACTTTATGACATGGAAAATCAGTGCTAAAGGAGCAGTGAGATTTTTCTAAGGTTTTCTTTTCCAGGGTTTAGGTATTTTCATGTTTAGAGATGTTTGCCTTATCTTTGGAAGGGAAGTATTTGTCATCCAGGAGCATACTGCATTTTTTGCAGTTCTTATATTGCTGATGTTGCTAAACACTATCATTTCCTTTAATGATATTATTCATAAGAACAGTAATTGCTCTTAAAATGGCAAAATGTTCTGTGTTCCCAAACACAGTAACAGTCACTCTCCTGAAATGTGCCCACTTTCAAAGAATGGAAGGCGACCCATCCCCAGCTACCTAAGAATATTTACTACCATGAGCTCACTGTTAACTAAAAATGCCCCAAACAAATCATGTAACAGTTATTTATTGGATTTACTCACTTAAAACATATAAAATCCACTTAAAAATTGAACAGCTATTTCTTCTTCTATCTTCAGATATAAAAATAAATTATTTGCTTGAGATGATAGCTGAGTTCCAACCATCACCTGATGTGCTGGAAAAAATTAATTATGCAGCAAAGATTTTTGCTAAATCAGGGCTTTCTACAATCCTGAGATATAAATGTTGTCTATAACCACATCAAAGGAAAAGATTAGATGTTGAGCTCAGCTTTATTTTGCCAATGTAGAGGATGGAAAAAAAAAAAAAAGAAAAACACCTTTTCTTGAAAAGCAGTTAGTCTCCAGGGGCTAACACTGTACTTGATGTGCCAAGAAAAATAAAGAGACAAAGAGAACATTTGCTGGTGAAATCACATAGGATGTCTTTGCCTTTAAGAAAAGAAAAGACCTTACAAACATAGCTCTCAACCTCTAAAAGTTAAAATGTGAGTCTAGCCAATTAGTGGGGATTTCTGGGTATAAGACATTCTCCATATTCCTGCCTCTGCTTCTGCCGTTCTCCATCTAGATGCCCTCTCCTTCATCTGGGTGATGGAAAATCTGTCTGTCCTCCCACAATCTCTGGTCTTCCTCCAGGAATAGCCCAGTGATGGAGAAGACCCTGTATACTAGGTGCTAGGTCCTTTGTCTGCATGACATCTAATCTTCATGACAGGTCTACTGTACAGATGTTTGTGCAATGGGCTGAGCCAGTTAAGTCAATGGCACAAAGCACTCAAAAGTTAGAAGGGAAAAAAGGCAGGCCTTTACGTCAGGGAACTCATAGCTGAGCCTCTGTGATAGTACACACATAGCTGTTGCTGACAGTAAAATCCTACTGTTCTCCAGCTTGTCACAGTCTCACAAAACATCCATTCAGACAGGGTCACTTCACAACACAAAATACAAATACCACTTTTTCCCTTGGCTAAATGAGTCGCTGCTAGTTCTTTGCCAGTTACAACTTTATTCTCACTCTAGTCTGCCCTCCCTATAGATAAGATTTATTAAGATAGTTTATCATAGAATTGCAGAATTCAGAGAGAATATCCAATTCCTTGGACACTCCCCAAATTACCCATACAAATCCTACATCTTATTATAGGTTCTTTCTAACATCCTGTTACTGAGAAACCTTGCAGTTTCACATGATGTGTGTTCCCCCATGTGGCAAGAAGTAATTGACTCAACTTTTTCAACTACAGGTTCTCATCTCTAAAATGGGAATAATAAAAATATCCAATTCATAGGGTGCTTGTGAGAATTAAGTGAAATGATGAGATGAATAACTGTGAGCTGCTCTTATTATAATTACCACTGCCACCATATTTACTATTTTTATTACTATGGCACCAGGACACCATACTGCTTCACCATGACCTTTTTGAAGAGCCCAGCTTCATAAGGGTCTCTCCCTCTATACCTCACACATGTATTAAGCTTCTGCTATATGCAAAACACTTTTCTATACCTCTCAAAATTCTCCTTGCTGAAAACGTGCAAAATTTTCAAGAAGTGGAAAGCCTTTGCTCACTATTAAAAATGGCTTTTATGTTGCCTTGTATATTATTTCTACTTTTATGCCATTTGTCTATGATGAGATGGTTTCTGCCCTTAAGGAGTTTACTGTATCTGGAAGCCGTAACCTCCATAGCTCCTGGCACTTAGTATATGATCAATAAAACATGTGTTGATTGACAGATTGAAACAAAAGGCCAGTAGAACAGAAATGTACCACTAGTGTGTAAAGTAGCACGTTCTTTAAAATTTAGGGCTCTGGGGACTTGGATGAGTAGAAATGAGCAATTCAGGAGCCCTTTGGCTTAAGGCCCCTCTTGCTGGCTGCTTCCCTCCTCTCAGCAGTTCTGGTTTTGCACCCTCCCCAGGTTAACAAGATCACAATGGTTTAAGCATTTGCCTCCCTTCAGCTTAGGAAAAAAATAATACAAAAGGAGCGAATTTCATAGCATTATCTTTCAGCAATGGTTTTCTTATACTCCTCTTCTTTCCCATTCTACCACCTAACATTTTTTCTTGGCTCCAGATAGTGTAAGTTTCTGTTAGTAAGAGAAAGTTCCTTTCTAATAACTAATTTTCAACACACCCCAAACAACTTCCAGTTTTTATTTTTCTATGATGCAGGGGAGGCTTTCAATAGAGTATGAATGTTTAACTTGCTGTATGCCACAAGTATTCCTTTGATGTCCTCCTAAGACTGCTGTGGTAGATTTTCAGTATTCCTTGGAAGACCAGGTAGGGAAACTCCTTTTCCCACTAGTAAATATATAACTTTCTTTGAAAATTGTTTGTTTTTTATTACCAAGGAAAGAGTTGTTTTCTTTAAAACTAATGAGCAATGCTCCCTATTCACAGCCTGATGGATTCTGAAACACCATAATGATTGGAGGGTGCTGGTGTGAGTTCTACCTGGACAAAGATGCTTAACTGTGCCACTCCCACAATTCAATTCAGATGGCAAAACTTGTCCTCCTTCTCCCCTTCCCACCATGGCTACTGTGAAAAGGACAATTCCTCTCCTATTCCACAACTATTTGCATTTGCTCCTTACTTAATGAAAATGAATCCCCAGGACTGAGACTGGGAAGGGGTATCCATGTCATGGCATACCACTGCACACATTCAATCAGTATCTGTGCATCTGAGATAGCCTCCGTGCATTATTTTAAATAATAAAAAAGCAAGATACAGACATATATGGCATATTCCCACTTATGTAAACTCTCACAACTAAAATCCCTGTATATGTGCTTAAATATTTATGTGTGATTGTTGAACATGTGGAAGGTATAGATGGACATATCTTAAACCATACTGATTTCCCCTGGAGGCAGGAGACATGGGAGGAAAAGGGGAGTACAGTAGAAATTACAACTTTTCCCTGACGTATTTTGGAAATTTTTTCACTTCTTTGATCATATGATTTTTTAAAAATAAAGAAGAAAAAAGCACACAAAGAAATCTTTTCGTCCTTTCTGACTCTTGAGGTTGTACCTGCAGTGCTCAGTAACTTTTTTCTGGCAAGGGTAAGCAACAGAAGCCTCAGAACACCACAGTGTGATGTGAGAAAAGGGCCCTGGGCTTGCAGCAGGAACATGTGGGTGTAAGAAAATTTGGAGTAAGCAAAACATATTATTGAGTGTCTCCAAAGGAAAATTATGCAGTGTTTTGCTCATACCCTTCAGGATTATCTGATTCTAGTCTTTCATTGCCTTTGAGAAATTTTAAAACTCTGTACATTATAGATAAATGAGAGCAATGCAAAATAATTTCTTACTATACACATGCAATTGAATTTTTCCCAGAAGAATGACATATCTCTTCCTGTCTCACTTTTCTGATCTTTAAATGTGTATGTTCTTTGGATTTTCTGATTGTTAACAACATATCAGTTCTCTCATTAATGGGTGAATTAAATAAAATCTTTAACACATGTTCATTTTATATCTCAATCATTCATGATTTTGCTTTTTTTAAATGAGTGGCCCTTCACATTGGATTAGACCCCACTGTGACCAGGACAAGCACCACCCATGTCACATAGAGGAGGTCTCTTCACTTCTCTGACCCCATCCATCCATCTCCCTACCCTTCTTTCTTTTATGTTTTCTCTCTTGTTCACCCCACTATCTCCACATAGAATCAGAAGGCTATGTCTGTAATGATGCTCAGTGGTAATTTCTGGGTAGTGGGATTTGAGGATATTTATAGTTTTTTTTTTTTTTTTTTTTTTTACTTGTCTGCATTATTTGAATCTTTTTTAATGGGCATTCACCATTTTTATAAATCAACAAATTGTATGGGAGCAGAGTTCCAAAGCTTGTCAGGATTTCTCAGGTACTCCTTTCTCTCCTAATTGTTTTTAAAATGTTGTCTTCAAAGAACCAGTGCAGTGAGAAATCTGACATATTCATAGGAGTTGATAAACTTTACCAAAGAATAATCTTAAAAATGCCCAGAGTTCAAAGAACAAAATTTCTGAAGGGCTGCCCCAGGTGCTCAGATGCCTCTGTCATAATATGGTCTTTTCAAAGGGAAGCTCAGGCCCTGAGACACTACTAGAGCCCAGCAACTCTGTCCCTGGGTTTCTCCAGCACTACTGTCCCCATGGGGCCTTTTCTAGATGGCCGTTTGTTGGGGCGGATTTGAGTCCCTGATGTATGCCTAGCTGCACCATGGAAACCAGCACATCCATTTTGTAAGAGTATGCACCACAGGCATTTAATGGAAATAAACCATTCCGACAGGTATGTGCAATACACAGAAGCTTACAAAGGACATTTATGGACATTATCTCATTTGATCTGCATCTAACCTAAATGACGGAGGCAAAGCAGATGGTAAAGCACTCCTCTTTACAGGTGAGAAAACAGGTGCACAAGTTTCAGAGCCAAAAATCCCAGGAGCAAGTGTAGCCTTGATGTTCCGAAATGGCCTCATGACCTCCTATATGTTTTCCGCTATAAAACGCTCATCAGAGTTTATGGTGGGGGATGGGGGCCAGGAGGAGAAAATTATTCTGGACTGTAACGTTTTAAAATCTTGGTCTTTAACATCTTTAAACTTTCTGTTTAAAATTGTAATTCATGTTATGTGATTAAATCTCAATAAATTCCTCTTGAGAACTTATTTTATTTTATTTTAAAGATATTCTTTAGGGAGAATGAGGAGGTCAGGACCTAAACTCTCTTTCCACTTCTTCCATTTACTCACTCGTTCTGAGAAGTGGTGGAGGTTAACTTGGTGAATAATTGCAAAACACCAAACCTCTCTGAGCCTTAGTTTACTCTATACTTTCAGTGAGTAATTAGGAGGCTTCAGGGCAGTACTGCATGTAAATGCTAAGCACAGGACCTAGCCCCTAGAAAGCATGCAGAAACTTATCATTATTAATAATTGGATAAGACACCAATTATGACACCAAGCTCAGATCATGTAAACATTACATTAAAAACTAATAACTGCATTTTTGGCAACTACAAAGCTTTCTTCTTCTAGGTCTCCAGTAAACTCACTTTGTATGATGAATAACATTAGATTCAATTTAGCATGGGAATCACTCTCATTTATCCATACTATTGGAGGTAAACAAGGTATAAATCATTAAAAACCATGAATAATTGAAAAACGCTGTTACTTCAACTTTAAAATACGCTACCTTCTTTCTCAGTTCCCTACTCTGCCCACCCTCTCTTTCCATCACATTTCTTTCCAACTTTTGATAGAATTACACAGAGAATTCTGATTGTTGGAGAAAAACGGCCCATGGAAATAGACAACTTAATAATTTATGGGCATCCAAAGGAGTAGATTGGGATTAACTATATACTTAATCCAGTGCAGTGCTTCTCAATCTCAGCACTATTGAAATTCTGGATAATTATTTGTCGTGAGGGGCCATCTGTGCATTGTAATATGTGTATGAACACCCCTGCCTCTGCCTACTATATGTCAGTAACACACTGCCATTTTCTCACTCCCCAGATGTGACAACCAGAAATGACTCCAGACATTGCCAAATGTCCCCTGGGGAGTAAAATCAATCACATCTGGTTGAGAACCACTGGAGTGGTTCATTGAGCTGCTTCTCTAAGGCACTGTGTTAAATTCTGGAATAAGAATGCTGTGTACAACTTGCTGTTTACAAGTTAGTGGGGGAGATTACCTAGGGGTAATGTACTTGCAGCCCCTTGAAATGGGACCTCATGATCATTTTAGCTGAAAGCAGCATGTAGGGCTTGTGTTTCATAAGATTCATTGAAGAATGCTGTTGAATACAGTTTAAAATTACTCACATACTCTATGATGTCATTTGAAGCATAAACCAACGCTACAAAAAAATACCTTATAACAACCCAGCATGTCTGTCCTTCAAAGTAATGCCCATCTATCTCTCCGGGTCCAGAGCAAATGATTATTATTTGTCAGTTTCATAATAGTCAGACACCAATATTCCTAAAACTCTTCATCTGATTGGCACATCAGATTACGTCTCTTCTGCAGCCCAGAAGGCTGCTTCAGTCGATTGTGGAAACTTGAAACAAAGCAGGAAGATTGTTTAGGCACAGTTCACCCAATGAGAATGGAACCAACAAGAACTTCTAGTTCTCTTTCAATGTACCAGTGTCTAGGGCTAAAGAAGATGAGGACCACCAACCATTTCAAGGATGGAAGCCTGAATTAACCGAGATCATTGGCCAAGGGTCACAGAAAATGTCCTTTTAAAAATAATAACGCTTACTCTTTTTCTTAACTGTTCCAGATAACACATTCAAATGAGCTCTTATTCATCTTCTTATATACTGACATAAAAGTCTGTTTTAAAATGTTTTTTGCTCTGTTGCTTTTTTTATTAGAAATTTTTATTGGAATTCTTTTTTACTCTTGTATCAAGAGACGCAAAGCCTTGGAACATGAGATGAAGCCTAGTGCTGCTGTCTTATAGAATCTACCATACAGGTAAAATTTTTAACACAAGCAAATTCTGCATCCTTAGCTGTGCAAACACCACGAAAGCAATGATTCCTCTCCAATAGGTTTCTCCACATCTCCACACTGCTTCTCTTCACATAAGGGACACAGTGCCCAGCAAATGCAACTGCCCTGCTTACCTTGGCTAGGCTGTAGTCATGAGATGAGCCTGCAGATGGACTAAGTCCTCGGCATTTCAGCTGGAGATTCCCAAACTTGGCTGATCAACAGAATGATCTGGGAACATTTCAAAATTCAGTTTCCGGGTTTGCTTCAAAACTTGTTGGACAGAATCTCTGGCCATGATGATTTAAATTTTTGTAAAGTTCTGCAGGTGATTTTGATGATTAGCTGAATTAGAAATCATTGTATTAAGTTTTCAGATTCTGAGACTTGGTGCTATCTTGGTAATGTCATTCTTCAATAAGGAGGTTCAATGATAATTGAATCAGCAGCAACCATGTCCCCTAACTCAAAGATCAACTGCAGTAAAAATTGGAAAACCAAAATATATTAGCATTAACAAATGCTTTATTCTATGACAAATATGGGAAAAATATATCAAAAAAACCTTATGCCCTGATTTTTCTGGAATATATTCGAGTTAAATTATTGCCTTTGTAGCACAGTAAATAATTTAAAAATTTAATAAATTCTATTTATTACTACCAAAATAGCTAAACCAAATATTGCAGACAACTTTTCACATATAGCACCTGCACAAAAATTTTCCCCAGCTCAACAGCTCAAATTTTGATTCATTTACTCATTCATCAGAAATGTCTATTTCTAGAGACTTGATCTCAGTAATTAACTAGTTTTTGTTATATTTGGAAGAATAAGCCAGGAATCAAAACTAGAATGCAAAAGGTCATACCTAATTGAGTGCTGAATAATAAATGTCCAATAAAATCAGAGATTGTTTGAGATTGATGGTAGTTTACTAAGGTAGTCAGGAGAATCATCCCTGAGAATAGAGATAGGGTCTGAAGAAAGGGAATTATTAGAAGAGAGAACCTGGAGAGGTGCTTCAACCAACCTTTTACAGTTTCTCCCACTGCCTGATACAGTAGAAGACAGCTAAGAACCACTACTAGCTCTTAAAGATTTGATGCTTGGAAAATGGAAGTAGTAAAGCAATTTGATATTGACTGCAGGACCATCCATTGCAGCTAAAAACACTAACCATTAGTGAGTACATCTTTTTTCACCCAAGCTCTGATCTCAGCCACTTTCATCTTCATCACCCATAGTAAAGGAGAATTAAAAGACACAAGCAAATTAGCTTCTAAATCAAGCTTATAACTAGTCATCTATAGGGATAGAGCAATTGCCACATTGTTGAGCTTATTGTAGCTCACTGCTGTCCAATGTGATGTACCAGGTCTTTGTAGGGTACTGAATTCTAGTAAAACACAGATCACAGAAAATATATATATTTAGAAACTTGACTAATTTACTGGCAAAATGAAATATCTCAAGAAATGTGTTAGCAGACTGCTCTCTATGTTCTGAAAGAAAGAAAGATTTTTGTTGTATTAGTGCCAAAAGCTTGTCTATTAATCTCATTTACATGCTTATTATAGATTAATGTTTTTGCCTAAAGTGATTAAACATAAGTATGTCCTATGTCCTCTCTGTCCAAATCTTTTGAATTTGTTTTGATTTGCTTAAATATCAACACAAAAATAATAATTTACACATGAAGTTAGTTTTGAAAATAAAGTTCATAGATGTCTGGAATTTTCTTGGGCTAACCTCAATAGGAAAGCATTCAGAGCAGCAAATTAATATGAGAAAAGCAGAATTCACAAAAAGATTACTACTAGAGATAAAAGGCACATCACAGTAATGAAGGGTTCAATTCTTCAAGAAGATACAACAACTCTAAAAGTGTATGTGCCTAATAAAAGAGCTTTAAAATGCATGAAACAAAAACTGATATAAATAAAAGAAATATACAAATCCACAATTGTACTTGGAGACTTCAACATTCCTCTCTCAGTAATTGATAGGTCAAGAAGAGAAAAAAAAATCAGTGAACACATAGAAAACAGGAACAACGCTACCAACCAGTCTAAATTAATTTACTACTGTAAAACTCTTTACCAGCTGAAACAGAATACACATTCTTTTCAAGTCTACAAGAAATATTCACAAAAACAGACAATGATGTGAATCATAAAACAAAACAGAATTCATTCAGAATACCTAAATTATACAAAGTGTTTTGGGTATTTGCTAATGTTCTCCATGTTACAAAATAAACTAGAAATTAATAACAAGAAAATACCAGAAAAAGCTACAAATAGTTGAAAATTAAACAATATGCTTCTGATTAACCTATGGGTCAAAAAAGTACTGAGGCAATTAAGTTTTATCAAAAGTACTGAGGTAATTACATTCAGGGGTGAAAGGTTTTTATAACAAATGGTGCTAGAACAACTAGATAGCCATATAAGAAAAAGTGAATATTACTCCTCACCTCACACCATATGCAGTAAAAAGTAAATTCTTAAACTATAAAGTACCTAAAAGGAAACAAGAAAATATTTGCAACCTTGATGGACAGGAAAATATTTCTAAGACACAAAAACCATAAACTGTAAAAGTAAAATTGATAAATTGAATTATATTAAAGTTTTAAATTTTTTCTCTTCACAAACAACATTAAGAAGGCACAACCACAACTGGCAGAAAATATTCACAAT
The DNA here is from genome assembly GCF_000951035.1 of Colobus angolensis palliatus. Taxonomy (NCBI): domain Eukaryota; kingdom Metazoa; phylum Chordata; class Mammalia; order Primates; family Cercopithecidae; genus Colobus; species Colobus angolensis. Next base: position 7,857,666 of record NW_012121265.1, read on the forward strand.
ACATAAGCGTGAGAGAAGACTTCTATCCAGAACATAAAGAGAACTCTTTGAAGTAAGAAAACAAGGTATTTAAAGTCAGCAAATAATTTGAACATACACTTCACCAAGTAAGATAGAAAAATAGAGAACAAACCTCTGAAGAGATACCTGACATCATTAATTATTAGAGAAGTTAAAAATAAAATCACAATGTGATACCACTACACATCCCCTAGAAGGGCTAACATTTAAGGGAATAATTTCCTACTGCTATACAATAAATAGCACAAAATTAGTGGCAAATTTTTATCTGACGATTCTATAGGTCTGAAGTTCAGATGGATTTGACTGTGTTGTCTGTTCCAGGTTTCACCAGACCAAAATTTTAAGTATCGGCCAGTCAGGGCTCTTATCTGGAGGTCCAGAGTAAGTACCTGCCTCCAAGCTCATTCGGGTTGACGGGAGAACCCAGGTAGGGTTCTTTTGTGTGACTATAAAAATGAAGTTTTTATTTTTTGGTGACTGTTGCTGTCAGGTGGGAACCACTCTTATATCCTGAGGACAGCCCTCATTTCTTCAAAGAAGTAAAACCACATCAAGTTCTTCTCAAGCTTCAAATATTTAATATTTTTGACTTCTGACCTCTTCTTCTGCCACAAACCAGAAATGAATTTTTTTTTTTTTTTTTTTTTTTTGAGACGGAGTCTCGCTCTGTCGCCCAGGTTGGAGTGCAGTGGCGCAATCTCAGCTCACTGCAAGCTCCGCCTCCCAGGTTCATGTCATTCTCCTGCCTCAGCCTCCCGAGTAGCTGGGACTACAGGCGCCCGCCACCACGCCCAGCTAATTTTTTGTATTTCCAGTACAGACGGGGTTTCACCGTGTTAGCTAGGATGATCTCGATCTCCTGACCTCATGATCCGCCTGCCTGGGCCTCCCAAAGTGCTGGGATTACAGGCATGAGCCACCGCACCTGGCCAAAACAAACTTTTTTATTTTTATTTTTTGGTTTTAAAGGTTTATGTGATTAAATTCGAGACATTTGGATAATCTCTCTATTTTAAGGTCAGTTGGGCCATATAACATAACACAATCCCAGGAGTGACATCTTATCACATTTCTAGGCTCATAAGCAGGATGAAATTCCATAGGCATGGCTAAAACTGTTATCCACAGGTAAGATCTCTTCTCTATCTCTAGCCCATCCTGAGATACTTGAGGAACAACGCTCTTAAGCTTCCTAGATGCCTTATTGTTTGCTTTAGAAGATACCCTTAATCTCCTGGAAGGGCTTTTGTGCAGCTGAATATTCTGGTCTTTGGATCTTTCTGAGGTTCCAGCGAAAGTTGGTGTAACAAGTTGGTGTCCTCAGCCTATTTTCTATGCCATGCTTTCAGCATCCATTTCTAAAATGCAGCCCCTTGTGACATCTGGACCTGCGAACAATTTCTCCATTATTGGATTCTTGTTTCTTTTTGTTTAACAGTTTTTCACGCAATTTATCTCTCTCCTCTCACATTTTATTAGAAGCAGCAAGAAGAAACTAGGCTGCACCTTCGACATTTTGCTGGAAAATCTTCTCAGCTAAATATCCGAGTTCATAATGTGTAAGTTTGCTTTCTATTTAAGTGTTGGAGACAATTGCTAAGCTCTCTGCCACTGTAGAGTAGCATATCACTTCCTCCAGCTTCCAGCATGTTCCTTACTTCCTTCCACACCCTCAACATTCTCAAAGTCTGTATTGCTACTAAGCCTTTTCAAGGTGATCTAGGCTTTTGTCATGCTCCTCAAAATTCTTCCAACATCTGCCCAACTCCAAAGTCACTCACACATTTCACTTATTTGTTATGGCAACACTCACATCCAGGTATCAAATGTGTATCAGTTTTTTATGCTACATTAGAAATTACCACAAAATACAGCGGCTTTTAGTATCTCACAGTTCTAAAGGTTAAACTTCCCATTGAGTTGTTTAGGCTTTTTTGAGGTCGAAATCAACGTTTTGGCTTAGTTGGGCTTTTATCTGGAAGTCCTGGGAAAGAATCTGCTTCCAGCTCATTCAGTTGTTGAGACTGACTTTTATTTGTAGAACTAAGGTTTCCGTTTCCTTCCTGGCCATCAGCCAGGACTCTCTCCAAGCTTCATCAGGAACTTCACCTGCCGTTCCTTTTCACATGGTCTCCTCCATCTTCAACAAAGGTATGTTGTGTCCTTCAGATGCTTTAAATTTCTCTGATTTCTTCTGATGCTCCCAAACCTATAAAATGCTGTTTTATTTATTATTATTATTTTTTTTTTTTTAAAGGGCTTATGTGGTTTAGGTCAGGTCAAGCTGAACAATCATCCTTTTGTTGTACAGCATAATATCATAAAGTCATGGGAGTAGCATTTCATAATGTTGCAAGTTCCATTTATACTCAACAAAGAGGGGATTACACACAGATAAGCTCCACTAGGGATCATTCTTAGAACTCTGCCTACCACCAAATCTTTTGGAGATGGTAGAAATGGTCATTATCTTGATTGTAGTGATGGTTTTATCAGTGTACATAATGGTCAAACTCATTGAATTGTACACTTCAGATAAGTGTAGTTTTTACCTCAATTAAAGTTTAAATAGTCCACCTCATCATATTTAAGGATTAAGTACGTAAAACATTCCCCTTGATGTCAGAAGCAAGATAAGGATCTGGCTTACTCTATTTACATCCTTTATGATTGTGTTAGAAGTCCTAACTAGTAAATAAAGCAAACAAAAAGTCATGAAAGGAATGAAAATATGGAAAGAAATAAGTATAAATGTCGCTTTGTGCAAAAGACATGATTGGGTATGTAAAAGCTCCAACGAATCTATAAAATACAGCATTAGAATTAATAAGAAAATTATCAATGTTGCAGGACTGAGGTCACTATACAAAAATAAACTGTGTTAGTATATGTTAACAAGAAAAATTGGGGAAACAAAATTTTTAAAAACGTTCTTTCCAGTAGCATTTTAAAATGTCAAATGTCTCAGAATAAATTAAAGAAACATATATAATTCTCTACACTCAAAACAATAAAACATTGCTAAGAAAAATTAAAGATAGAGAAATATACTATTCTCATGAATTGTAACAGTCAATATTAATGAAATGTCAGTTATTCCCACATACATCTATAGATTTAATTCCAATGAAAATCTCAAGATTTTGAGAAAACTGACAAGCTTGTTATAAAGTTTACAGAAAAAATGCATAGAATATAAAATAAGCTAAATAATTTTAAAGAAAAAATTTGAAAGACACTACCTAATTACAAGATTTCTTAAAATGCTATTATATCAATGTGCTATTAGTGCAAGATAGACAAATGAACCCATGAGTCAGAAAAGACTGCCCAGAAACAGACCATACATAGTCACTTGCTTCGCAGTAAAGAAATAACTGCAGTGCAATGGGAGGAAGGTTGGTGTTTTATAGTGAATAGGTATCCATATGGGAAATAAACACCTTTAACCTTACTCCCTGTCCATGCCATGAATAAATATTAATTCTAGAACAGGCCTAGTAGGAAAAAAATGTATAGAACTTGTAGAAAAATTATAGGAGGAAAGTCCTTATCACCTTGGAGTAGGCAAAGATCTCTTAAGATAACAAAACAGGACTTCAACAAAATGTTTTTGAAGTTCATACCTGTTGTAGCATATATCAACATTTTGTTTCTACTATTAAAGAATATTGCACTTTATTAAAATACTGCATTTTGTTTACCCCTTCAGCAATTGATGAATATGAGTGTTTTTTTTGTTCTAGTTTTTGGCTATTCCGAATAACGCTGCTGTGAACATTTGCCTGGAGGTCTTTGTGTGAACATACATTTTTATTTCTTTGGGGTAGATGTCTCCGAGACTTCTTCAGTTTCCTCTTTTTCCTTTTAGTAGCTTTTTCTCCATTTAGTAGTTTTAGAAAACACGTAGGTTCAGATCCAGTTTGAGCTGGTTCACTGGTTTGAAACAATCGTTCAATTCAATTAGAAGGTTAATATTTGTATTTGCTGTGGGATTTAGCAAATGAGTATATTCATTCTAGTTTCTGATTCATGTTCCACTTTAGTTCCTGTCCCTGATGGCGACTTAAAAGTGTGTAGCAGGTTCTGTGCTGGAAATGAAGACAGATAACTGTACACGGGGTTATACTCTTATGGAGGAAGAAAACTCATCTCTATATTAAACTCAAGCTTTGCAGTTAAATCACTACCTCTCCTCTTTCATCCTTTAACCCACATCCTTACACTCATTCTTGGGTACAGGATTTTATTTGTTTAATAAAACCTTTCACTGTCATCTCTGTTAGAAGGTTGTGGATTATTGTTCTGGAGGCCATCAGGGGAAGGCTTTCTGTGTGAGAGAGTAAATCAAGCTATAGGAGCATAATTCTGTTTAGCTGCAAAGACAGGGGTATCTCCTCTGGGAGGACCACTGCATCACTGTAAAAAACAAGAACTGGCAAGATCAAGGCCCGTCCTTTCCTCTCTTGATGTGTTGTGTGCAAATCATTGGACTTATTTCAATTCAAGCTTCAGCATTTGAGGGTAATTTCCCATACTAGTAAAAATGCATTTACAGGTAAAGGAAAGAGGATTGTAAAAATCTCACCTACTCCTGGCATCTTTTTAACTTTGGAGTTATCTGCTATGTATGTCCTGTCTTCCAAGTGATTGCAATCATTCTGGGGTTCTGGGATTACTTATGATAGAGAGTTAGCAAATGATTTAAGAAGTAATATTTGGCTTAACTATGAGAGCCCATGGGTATACTGTCTCAAGCTTCAGTCACAAAACATTGAAAGTTGCTCTCTCAGCTAAATTTCCTCAGTATCCTACTAAATTTCTATCCCCTCCTCAAACATCACCGTAAGACAGGATGAGAGTGGGGAAGATGAGAGAGAGTGAGTGTTATTGGGAGAGATGGCTCTGTGTGCTTGCTGCAATGACCTTTGTTGTTTAACCTGGGAGTTCTCCTCCTGCCTTCTCCTCATGAACTTTAGGCACCTTACCTTCGGTATCTGATGATTAATTTCATGTGTCAATTTGACTGAATCACAGGGTGCCCAGATATTTAAACACTGTTTCTGGGTGTCTCTGTGAGGGTGTTTCTAGACAAGATTAGCATTGATATAGGTAGACCAGGTAGATCACATCGCCCTCCACAACATGGTAGGTGTCATCCAGTCCCATTGAGGGCCTGAATAGAAGAAAAAGGAGGAGGAAGGAAGACCACTCTCTCTGCATGACTGCTGAGCTGGAACATCAGTCTTACCCTGCTTTTGGACTAAGACTTACACCAACAGTTCTCCCAGTTCTCAGGCCTCTGAATTCAGACTGGAACTGTATCTCCAGCCTTCCTGGGTCTCTAGGTTTGTAGGTGGCAGATCACGGGACCTCCATAATCATGTGACCTAATTCCTTCTTCTTCTCTTTCTCTCTCTCTCGGGCTGTGTGTGTGTAACTTGGCCCTCAGGCAACAGTTTGCCAATCCCAGTTCTATAGGATTTTATTCATGTATTTTTTATTTGACCTCAAGTTCTAAGAATTAATCATAATGCTTAATTCATAACATGCTACCATCATTGGTTGATAATAGCCTTCTTTTATCAGTGTTATTAATTTAATAATACAATGAGCACAAATAAATCACCACCCACCCAAAATCTGAAACATTATTAACACAGCTAAGCTAGGTCTGGTGAGCATGAGTTCACCAGGAGAGGGTGGCTTTCTAGGCAGAAGGAACATCAGGGGCAATAACATGAAGATATGTAGGGCATTGTGTATTTCAGAGCATTGCTTGGCGGAAGTGTGCAGTAAAGTATGGGACACAGTAAAAAAACAAACAAGGAGAGGGAGTCTCGTGCCTGATTATAAAAGGCATTGCCCAAACATTACTATATAGATATAGATATAGTATGCATATACATAGATACAGATATAGATCGATCTCAGAGTTTTCACTGGAGACATACTGAAAGGCCACCAAAGCCAAAATACCCCTCTACCTAGTCCTTCCTAAGAGTCTGAAATTTGAGTTGCGAGGCACCATTTAAGAAACTGGGAAGTGAAAATTTTTAAAAGGTTAGTGTATTCAACAGTGGAGTAACTTATTCTCTAATTCTAATGGGCTCTGGGAATCGAGAATGCTGGGCAAACTCTGGCTTGGATAATACCTGAGTAGGGTCAGATATTATCCTGAATATCTAAGCATTCAGAAAGCAGTAGGAATGTTGTGGAAATGCTGGCTCTTGCCAGGCCTGGGGAAGATAAGCTGACCTAAGGATGCTGAATAAAGGACAGGAAGAAACAATTGCCCCCTCAGTTGGAGCAAGAAGAGAATATGAATGTTCCTGTGAATCTGGGGGTTCTCATCTGTGGTGGTAATTAATACAATTCAACTACCCTAGAATATTGGATTTTCCTCTGTGCACACAGTAAGACTACCCTTCCCTGCACCATCCCCCTTGAAATTCTATGTGACCCTGTGACTTGCGTTGCCCATGAAAAGTGAATGAAAGTGGCATGTGTCGCTTCCAAGTGGGAATTTAAGAGCCAATGTGCAATGTAACCACCTCTCTTCTCTCTGCAAGGTGATTATGGAAGCACTGTTGACATGGAGCCCATCAGCCTGAGGCCCTGAGTGGCCACGAGAGAAGAGTCATTCTTTTGACCTAAAGTAGACATTTAGTACAGCCATAAATAACACTTTTGGGGGTTAATCTGTGAGAGATGAGGCTTGTTTCTTAGGTTTTTTTTTAAATGAAGAACTTAGACCAGGGTGAACAAACTACTGCTATCAGGCCAAATCCATCCCATAGCCTGCTTTTGTATTAATAACTAAATCTGTATTGGAACACAGCTACCTACATTCATTTATGTATTGTCCATGGCTTCTTTCACATGACAAGGGCAGTGTTGAGTAGTTGTGATAGAGACCACATGGTTAACACAGCCTAAAAACATTCACTACTTTGCCCTTTACAGAAAGTATTTCCTGACCCCTGACCTAGACAATCCTAACTGAAACTACTCAAATTGGGAAGTCGTGCAGGATGATCCATTTGAGGAGTCATCCTCCATACTCCCTAATCTCCTTCTTCTCTGTATGTTCCCCTGTTGTGGGAAGTCAGGGACCCCGAATGGAGGGACTGGCTGGAACCGCAGCAGCAGAACATAAATTGTGAAGATTTCATGGACATTTATCAGTTTCCAAAATTAATACTTTTATAATTTCTTACTCCTGTCTTTACTGCAATCTCTGAACATAAATTGTGAGGATTTCATGGACATTTATCATTTTCCTAATAATACTCTTATAATTTCTTATGCCTGTCTTTAATCTCTTAATCCCACTGTCTTTGTAAACTGAAAATGTACGTCACCTCAGGACCATTATTGTACAAATTGATTGTAAAACATGTGTGTTTGAACAATATTAAATTAATGCGCCTTGAAAAAGAACAGAATAACTGATTTTCAGGGAAAAAGGGAAGATAACCATAAGGTCTGACTGCCTATGGGGTTGCGCAGAATACAGCCATATTTTTCTTCTTGCAGAAAGTCTATAAATGAACGTGCAAGTAAGAGGGATATCGCTGAATTCTTTTCCCAGCAAGGAATACCCTGGGGAAGGAATGCATTCCTAGGGGGAGGTCTATAAACGGCCACTCTGGGAGTGTCTGTCTTATGCAGTTGATATAAGGACTGACGTATGTCCTGGTCTCCTGCAGTACCCTCAGGCTTACTAGGATTGGGAACTTCCAGCCTGGTAAATTTTGGCCAGACCGGTTCCCTGCTCTTGAACCCTGTTTCCTATTAAGATGTTTATCAAGACAATGTGTGCACAGCAGGACATAGACCCTCATCAGTAATTCAAATTTTGCCTTCACCTTGTGTTCTTTATTGCCCTTTGAAGCATGTGGTCTTTGTGACTTACTCCCTGTTCATACACCCACTCCCCTTTTAAAATCCCTAATAAAAACTTGCTGATTTTGCAGCTCAGGGGCATCATGGTCCTACCAATATGCGATGTCACCCCCAGAGGCCCAACTGTAAAATTCTTCTCTTTGTACTCTTTCTCTTTATTTCTCAGAACAGCTGACACTTAGGGAAAATAGAACCTATGTTGAAATATTGGGGAGTGGGTCCCCCAGTACTCCCCCCTCCACTGGGCCTTCAATTCTGTCAAGAAATAATTTTCCATCAGTCATTTGTACCTCGATGGGAAACACATTTGAGGTGCAGTGTGACTTCTTCCAGGAAAAAATTATGCCATGCCTTTAAAATCAGAGACCTCCCTAAAGAATGCAGTAGTAAAAAGGTAGAGGCCTTGTTTTGCAGAGAAGGTAGAGTTCCCTTCAGAGTTCCCTCCAGAGTTCCCTCATGTTATGTCATGCAGATGGCTGCTTTAATTCTGTATATAAGAACAGTCCTAGCAGTAACTTACTAACAGGTATCCTTCAATATCTCACCAGTCTACCCCCAAAATAGAAGCATTCAGTTATCTAACAGTTTCATTAACCAAGAACAAAGCTAAAAGGCAGGAGGTAAACCAAGACTTCTAGGCAGCCACAAAATGGTATTACCAATCCAATATGCTGGAGTATGAGGAAGTTACATCTAGGCAATTTACCCTCAATTTACACACAATTCGATCTGGCTTATAATATCTTATTGATAACTAATTTACAAAAAAAGTTCTCATTAAATTTACCCATTCATTTATCATATATTCATACATTTATTCATTTCACCCTGATATGGCTTGGCTCTGTGTCCCCACTCAAACCTTATCTTGAATTGTAGTCCCCACATGTCAAGGAAGGGAATTGATGGGTGGTCATTGGATCATGGGGACAATTTCCTCCGTGCTGTTCTCATGATAGTGAGTTCTCGCAACATCCGATGGTTTAAAAGTGTTTGGCAGTTCCCCCTCACTCTCTCACTCCCGCCACCATGTAAGACGTGCCTTGTTTCCCCTTCACCCTCCTCCATGATTGCAAGTTTTCTGAGGCCTCTCCAGCCATGTGGAACTGTGACTCAATTAAACCCCTTTTCTTTATAAATTACTCAATCTCAGGTAGTTCTTTATAGCAGTGAAAACGAACTAATTACACACCCCAAATCTACCAATTGAGTCCTCTGTTTTAAAATGCCACTCAACATCTATAGAACCATTCACAATCTAATTAATACTGCCACACACTTGAGCTGACTTCTATGGGAAAGAAAAAGATGAGTCAGACTGCCCTCATCCCCTTGAGGAAACAGCAATCCACTGGGAATATGGGAATGTCAACTACTGACCCTGACTCAAAGCAAGATGGGAAAGTGCCTCATAAAGGTAAAAGGAAGTTTCCATGGAAAAGTAGAAGACCAGTATCTGACTGAAAGGTCTCAGCAGGGCCTGGACAGGCACACACATAGTCAGCCACCAGGAGCAAAAGGGCAGACAATAATCATGAAAGGCGGACAGGGCAGACACAGGGTCACAAGGAGGTTCTCACATCCCCCTGGCTAGGTCAGAGAAGCAGTAGCCACCTCTGTATCCCCCCCAACACCTTCTTTACTTGCAGTCCAAGTGATCCTTCAGAATGTATATCTGATCGTGTCACACTGCTGCTTAAAACCCTTGAGTGATTTCCTATTGCTGTGAGGACTTCTGTCCAGGCTATGGAGCCCTGTGAGGAGTGCCCCAGCCTGTGTATGGCCCAGCGGTTGCCGCAGTGCCTCTTTTTCAGCCACTCCTCCATAGCCAGCTCCCTGTAGCTACAGACTTTGGGACAGGACGTTTAGTATTAGGATAAAGCTATTTGCCCTTGACAAACTGCAAAAGCATCACAAACAGCATAATGCAGTACAAGTGTTCAAGTTTAGGTATCAGCCTCTCTGTTCCCAAGCTTCCTTTTCAGAAGGCAGAAAAGAAAAACAAAGCCTGGCATACAAAAGGCACTCAATAAATTCCATACACTCTAATTTAGGGAGCCAGGAAGAATGCCACATTTCAGAAAGATTTTTTAATCAAAACAGCTAAATCATCTTAAGTCCGGATATTCAAAAGAATAAGAGCCTATTTTAAAGTTTTGGCCAAACAACACTTATTTCCCAAGGCTTCCACACTTGTCAGCCTTCCTCTAAGGCTCGACGCCCCAGCAAAATTGTTTGTATTCACAAAACCTCTTGTCCTACCATGCCACTCCCCTCTCTCTGCCCTGCAGCACCAATACTGCTGAGTGAAGCAGCTCCTTCAGCCCAGGCAGAAGAGCGTTGATTCAGGTGGGAAATGAATTGTGAGAACAGATGTTCTCAAAATCAGATATCTGGTTTCATGCAAATATTGTCAGAAATAGACAATGCGAGAGCCACAGAGGAAGTGCAATCGACACATAAACCTTATTTCTAAAACAAATTTCTAAGCCGCCCACAGGCCTGAAGTGAGCCTCCAGGAGTGTGATTCAGAGACAGCCTGAGACATAAGCAAAATACTCAACTGTCTAAATTATACCCTTTTAGGAAATCAAGAAGTTCTCCCCACTCTCAAGTAGCTAGATTATCCCTGTGCTGAAGCACTAGAAATTTCACAATTAGAAATTCAATCCCTTGGATTTATTTTCTCTAATCTATTTTTAAAAGGATGAAGGAGGTGTCATTTTGAAAAAAATGAAACACTACAGTCATACAGTGTTCGATAATAGTAATCATCATGTTGTATGTTGATATAGTATATTGTAGCTTCCAAATTCCAACTGGTAGAATAACTACTATTTATTCACATTTTACACATATGGAAATTGAAGTTCAAAGGGGTCATATGACTTGCATGAGATATGAAACAAGCTGGTGCACAGATAAAGCAGAAGCAGGTCCCCTGGTACCTAGAGGTGGCAGCAATGGCAGAGCCAAAGGGGACATGGGCTCGGGAGTGGGTCTTCAGCTCACCCAATAACATCAACCAACATTTCTCTGATCTAAAGTTTTTTTAATTGTAGATGAAGTGTTTTGCGCCTGCTCTGTCAAGAACACACACACTCACCTCCAGCCTTCTGAGCAGATGACACCTGTAGAGGATGGGGCCCTGAGGGACTACTAAGTAGCAGACCCACAAGGCCCACTGGGGAGGACAGGCAGGGAAGGAGAGGGAAAAACCCCAGCAAGAAACAGGAGCAGATGGCAGGAGTGTGTCATGCAGGCTTCTCCAGGGTTTTAACAATCATCATGTTTCCTCTGTGCCAGGTTCATTCACCTTGTCAGAATCCTCATAATTGCCCTGTGAGTAAATACCATTTAATTTCTATACTAAGGAGAAGAAAACTGAGCCTTAGAGTGAAGTGATTTGCCTGAAACCACACAATGTACGAGCAGTGTCTGAGCTCAGATCTTGGGTTTTCTACACCATATTTATGCCAGAAATTTCATTGCTGTTCCAAGAAACCAAGAGGATGTTCTACTTTATAACTTCTAGTCAAGTCTATAATGAAATTGTAAAAGACACATGGAAGAAAAAAAAGATTGTGAGTATGTACCCAAACCTGATTTATTTCCTCTAAAACATGGCAGTCATGGGAGCCAGAAAGTTCTATCTCAGCATTGGCAATCCTCAGAATTGGAAATGCTGTTTCTTCCATTAAGGGGGACCAAGGAGCATGCGAGTGAGCAGAGGAGACATGTGCTACGCCCTCATCCACCCTTCCTACTGTCCCATGTACATATAGCATCTCAATGCACATAGACCTCATGAGCACAGATTCCAGTTGACTGCACAGTCATTTAGCAAGACTAAAAACAAGCACAAGGGAAGTTTGCTGCACCTACAACAAAGTAAGCAGAGGCACTGACAACCCTGAGAACCTACATTTCCCATTTGAACCAGAATTTGCTTTGCACACAGAAAGAGGGCAATAGCATTCTAAGAAACACTATCAAAGGACCTTACCATATCTTTTCTTATGCATATACGGGCCAATTACTTCCACTAAACACCACTGTGTTCCCCTAATCACAGAGACACATATCAAACTCTCCAACTGGTCCTGCTGGAGCCCTACTCTCTTTCCATTTAAGTTAATGGAAGAAGCACTCAATCAAGAACATCCTCACAAATGCTCCTCAGGAATCCTACTTTCAAATGAAAATGCAGCTCACAAAAAATGTATGACAAATATTTAGCAACAGAAACCAAAAAAGGCTGGGAATTATGGCTTATGCCTGTAATCCCAGCACATTGGGAGGCTGACACAGGCAGAGCAGTTGAGGTCAGGAGTTCAAGACCAGCCTGGCCAACATGGTGAAACCCTGTCTCTACTAAAAATAGACAAAAAAAAAAAAAAAAGATTAGCCAGGTGTGGTGGTGTGTGCTTATAATCCCAGCTACTCGGGAGGCTGAGGCAGGAGAATCTCCTGAACCCAGGAGGTAGAGGTTGCAGTGAGCTGAGATTGCACCACTGCACTCCAGCCTGGGTGAGACTGAGACTCTGTCAAAGAAAAAAGAAAGAAAGAAAAAAATCCAAATAGCTTGAATTGGTGAAAAAGTACACTACATTATGTCCTTACCATGGAAGCCTACTCAGCAGTAAGAAGGAAGGCAGTACTGACACACACAACAGCATGGATGAATCTCAGATGCATCATGCCAGGTGAAAGAAGCCATACTCAAAAAAACCGTATGGAAATCTTTTCAGATAGGCTTCGTCTTGCACAACAGAGGCTCAAAGGGATTAATGACTCCTGGGAGAGGTCAGGGCTCAACCTTCAAGGGACTCAACTGCAGAGGTTACAGCTGGCAAGAAGAGGCAATATTCAAAATCAGCCAAAGATTTGGGTAAAACAAGGCCTTTTGTCCCACCCACCCTGGGCAGTCACGGAGCAGAATCTGGTGAATGAATCAGGCAGCAGTGCACAAAGCCACACATGACAGTCTTCTGCTACCATTAGCCCCTTTTTCATCCAGCTGACAAGCCCAGAACTAGAACTTTGCCTTGACTATAAGCTGTGACTTCTCATGGTCAACAACAAATACCAAGAAAACCTTCTGAGCAAATAGATTTCTTTTTCCATCTCAGGACAACTGAAGCTATTTTTATTTGCAGTAATTTGAATTCAAAGTCAGCAGAGAAAAAGAAGGAAAAAAAAAGAGGCCCTTATTCACTGTTTAAAATGTATCAAAAATTATGAGAAATAATTCAACCATTTCAGCTAAAATAAGGCTAAGCTAGACCTTGGCTGCAGCCCAATAGGCCTGTTGCCCTTAATCTGTTTTTTAAAAATCTCCTTTTCAAAGGAAACTGTTCTTGGCATCATTAGGTTGTGCCAGTCCCTTGACCTGGCCTCAGCGCAGGACTTTACAAACACTAGACTTCCAAGTGGAAACTGGCACTAAGCATGCATAAGATGGGTTGCAACTATCATCAACACAGGAGAATATCCATCAAACATCTTTCGTGGGTTTTTGATGAGCTGGGGGCAGTGTGAGATACAAGCCCTCAAGAACTTTATCCACTTCTTGCCTCATGCCTGGAATACTTTTCTCCAAAGAGGAAATGATGAAAGACAATATTAACCCAAGAGCTAAAATTCCTCACCAAGGTCAGAATAGAGTTTAAAACCAGTGGTTCCAAAGCTGTATTGCACTTCAGAATCACTCAGGGTGATGATTAAAAATGGAAACTCCTGGGCCTCCTCTGACCTACACACAGAAGTTCTGCATCTGTATGCTTGGGGTCTACCCTAAGAATCTGCATTTTTAACAAGCTTCCTGCCCATGCTAGTAATTCTGACGCTAATGGTCCTCAGACCACATTTGTGACCATCCACACACGAGTGCTTCTTCATGCAAGAGGACTACTGCCACGAATGATCTGGGAAGGTCATGTAAAAAGGCCAAGCACCATAAGGTAACTCAGAAGTGTTTCTCTTAACAAAGAAAATAAAACAAACCAGAGGACCTGCCATCATAAGGAAACAAGAAAGCATCTCCTCCACCCCCGCATTCTCATTTCCACCAATTTAAACATTCAAGTCCACAGTCTCATCACTTTGATGAAGATGTCCTGTGATATGGGAAAGGTCAGTCCCTGAGCCTGCAGCTAAGAAAACATTTGCTCTAGGAACATGATGGCCAAGCCAGAGGTCAAGTGGAAGCCCCAAAGGGCAAGTCTGTGGTTAGCAGATGCCACTGTTGGTTTGCTGCTGTATGCAGTGCCTCTTGGGTTTTGGCTTTAAATGAGAGAAGTCCCCAGGAGGCTCATGTAATGGTGGGAACAACGGTGGAAGTTCTCCAGAGGCTCTGGGAGAGGCAGAGAAGGTTAGAGGGATGCCAAGATGACTCCCAAGGACTCCAGCAGCCATCTTCTAAATCTCCATCAATTCACTGGATCAAACCACTCTCTCTTTTTTGCTTTGAGGTTTGCATTGCAACCAGCGCATGAGAAATGGCAGGAAAATGATTTCTCCTTGAAAACTGTCCTAACAGATCTCCACACCAAGGGAAGAAGGGAAAAACCAAGGAAACATTTCAGGTGACAGTTAAATTCAAAAGAAGAGTGGCAATCTGGTAGTGTCTGTGCAGGCAAAAGAAATCTGAGCACATGTGGTTTCACTTATGAATATTTTAGGAGGATTTTGGATTCAGGCCATGTGAACTGCTAGTCCAAATGAGTAATACTTATATGTATAAAGCACTTAACACAAGGTATGTCATGAACCAAACCCTCTATGGACCAGTGGGTCTTAATTCCAGTTGCACTTTTGAATTACCTGGGAGCTGTTAAAATACTGATGCCTGGATCCCACCTTCAAAGACTCTGACCTTACCAATCTGGGGTATGGCCTTGGTATCAGGAAAAATGTTATTATCTCATTCAAATTATATAAGGTAAATATTCTAAATCCCAATTTACAGATGAAAAGCTAATATATTGGTTGTTAAGATATTTCTCCAAAATTATTCACCTACTATGTGAGTAACATTAAAAAAATGATGCAAACCAGTCTTTTTGACCCCATATATTTATCTTCTCTGGAGGTATTTAGAAATCTGTCCCCAGTGGAAATATGTAAATATCCCTGTTGGAGATATTTAGAAAAAGAGGGAATTCGGGATTGGGAATTGAAAAAGAAAATGAAGTGTAGCAGATGTAGAAGTTTGGGAAATAAAGCCTTGTGAAAAATCAATTAAGGTGGGGAGAGTGAAGCAGGCCCTAAACTAGCCTTCCAGAAGTTTCTATAAGGGAAGGAGCAAAGCAGAGGTCTCCTGTGAATGTGTGAATTTTGTCTCCTAAATAGCTCTGTAACTTCTTTGCTTCTCCTCATCTCCACAGTGGCCATCCTACCCCGGGATACCATTTTCTCTCTCCTAAACTGCTTTAACCTACAGCATTTAGTTCCTTGCCACAGAAACACAACTATGTGGCTTAACCAAACAAAGGTCTCTATTTTTCAATAAATAAGGAGTCTAGAGATAAGCTGTGTAGGGTGAGACAGAAACTGCAATGTTCTCAGTGCTCTAGGAACCCTCTGGGTGCTTCCATGTGGGGATTTTTCCTTATTCTTGCTCCATTGTGGATGTAAGATGCTTGCCTACCTATAGTCTTAGGTTCATCTTCTTTTATTCACAAAAAAAGGGGGACATAAAGAAAGAAAAACTGGCATCTACATTAGGAGAGGTATAACTTGACCAGAAATCTTTAGCATATTTTAGCTTATGTCTGATTGGTCAGATCTGTGTCACATGGCAATCTATAGCTGCAAGAGAATCTGAGTAGATGTAGGCATACCTCAATGATACTGTGAGTTCTGTTCCAGACCACTGCAATAAAGTGAAGATTGCAATAAAGCAAATCACACAAGCTTTTTGGTTCCCCAGTACATATAAAAGTAACATTTGTACTATACTGTAGTCTAGTAAATGTTCAATAGCATTATGTCTAAATCAAGATGTATATACATTAATTTTTAAAATAATTTAAATGTTTAAAAAAGTCTAAAGATTATCTGAGCCTTCATTTAGTCATGTTTTTCCAGTGGAGCATCTTGCCTCAGTGTTGATGACCGCAGACTGATTGGGGTGGTCATTGCCAAGGTTGCTATAGCTGTGGAAAATCCTTAAACTAAGACAAAAATAAAATCTGAAACACTGATTGACTCTTCCTTTCATGAAAGATTTCTCTGTAGCAAGTGATCCTGTTTGATAACATTTGACCCACAGAACTTCATTTGAAATTGAAGTCAGTCCTCTTAAATCCTGCCACTGCTTTATCAAGTAAGTTTATGTTATATTCTATGCCTTTTGCTGTCATTTCAATATCCACAGTATCTTCACCAGAAGTAGACTCCCTTTCAAGAAACTGCTTTCTTTGCTCATTCTTAAAAAGCAGCACCTCATCTGTTCAAGTTTTGTCATGAGATTGTAGCAATTCAGTCACAATTTCAGGCTTCACTTCTATTTCTATATCTCCCTCTATTTCCACCACATCTACAGTTACTTTCTCTACTGAAGTCTTAAACCCCTTGGAGTCATCCATTAGGGCTGGAATCAAATTCTTCCAAACTTCTATTAACATTGACCTTTTGACCTCCTCCCATAAATCATGAATGTTTTTAACGACATCTAGGATAGAGAATCCTTTTCAGAAGGTTTTCAATTTTCTTTGCCCAGATCCATCAAAGGACTATCTGTGGCAGCTATAGCCTTACAAAATGTGTTTTTTCAATAAGACTTGAAAGTCAAAATTACTCCTTGATCCACAGACTGCAGAATGGATGTTGTGTTAACAGGCATGAAAACAACATTCGTCTCCTTGTACGTCTTCATCAGAGCTCTTGGGTGACCAGGCACATTGTCAATAAGAAGTAATATTTTGGGAGGAATCTTTTTTTTCTGAGTAGGACTTAAAATATTCAGTAAACCATGCTATAAACAGATGTGCTGTCATCCAGACTTTGTTGTTCCATTTACAGAGTACAGTCAGGGAAGATTTAATATAACGTTCAAGGGCCCTAGGATTTTTGAAATGGTAAATGAACAATGGCTTTAACTTCAAGTCACCAGCTGCATTAGCCCCTAACAAGAGCGTCAGCCTGTCCTTCGAAGCTTCGCAGTCACCATGTTGGCCAAACTGGTCTCGAACTCCTGACCTCAAGTGATCCGCCCGCCTCAGCCTTCCAAAGTGTTGAGATTACCGGTGTGAACCACCGCACCTGGCCTCCACCTTTTCTTTATCCAATTAACTCTTGATGGACACTTAAGTTGGTTACATGACTGTACTATTGTGAGTAGTGTTGGGGTGAACATATAAGTGCAGGTGTCTTTTTGATACAATGATTTCTTTTTCTTTGGGTAGACACCTGGTAGGATTGCCGGGTAGAATGGTAGTTCTATTTTTAGTTCACTGAGAAATCTCCATACTGTTTTCCATAGAGGTTAAACTGATTTACATTTCCACTAATAGTGTATCAGCATTCTCTTTTCTCCACATCCTCACCAACATCTGTTCTTTTTTGACAATAACCATTCTGACTGGTGTAAGATATCTCATTGTGGCTATAATTTGCATTTTTTCTAATGATTAGTGATGTTGGGCATTTCTTTATGTGTTTGTCGGCTGCTTGTGTGTCTTTTGAGAAATATCTGTTCATATCCTTTGCCCAGTGTTTAATGGTGTTGTTTGCATTTTGCTTGAAAATTTAAGTTTCTTATAGGTTCTGGATATTAGACGCTTGTCAGATGCATAGTTTGCAAATATTTTCTCCCATTCTGTCTGTTATTTTGTTTCTTCTGCTGTGCAGAAGCTTTGAAATTTAATTAAGTCCTATTTGTATATTTTTGTTTTGTTTTATTTGCTTTTGGGGTCTTCATCATAAATTCTTTGCCTAGGCCAATATCCAGAAGAGGTTTTCATAGGCTTAGGATTTTTATAGTTTCAAGTCACACATGTAAGTCTTTTATCCATCTTAATTTTCATATATAGTAAGAGATAGGAATCCAGTTTCATTTTTTTATGTTTGGCTAGCCAATTTTCCCAGCACCAGTTATTGAATAGGGTGTCCTTTTTCCTATTTTTATTTTACCCTTTCTCCATATTTTATTTTGTAAACAAAATATTTGCAAACTATGCATCTGATAAGGGTTTAATATCCAAAATCTGTAAGAAACTTAAATTTTCAAGCTAAAACCAAATAACCCCATTAAAACCTGGGCAAAGGATATGAACAGGTATTTCTCAAAAGATGACACACAAGCAGCCAACAAACACATAAAGAAATGCTGGGTAAAAGATCAGTTGGTTGTAGGTACGTAGCTTTATTTCTAGGTTATCTATTCTGTTCCATTGATATATGTGTCAATTTTTGTACCAATACCATATTTTAGTTACTATAAGCTTGTAGCATAATTTGAAGTCAGGCAATGTGATGCTTCCAGCTTTCTTCTTATTGCTTAGGATTGCTTTCTCTATTCAGGTTCTTTTTTGGTTCCATATGACCCATAGTATTATTTTTTTTAATTCCGTGAAAAACAATGCTGGTAATTTGATAGGTATTACAGTGAATCTGTAGATTGCTTTGGACATTATGGTCATTTTAACAATATTAATTCTTCCAATCCATGAGTATGGGATGTTTTTCCATTTTTAGATAGCATCTACCATTTATTTCATCAGTGTTTTGTAGTTTTCTTTGTAGAGATCTTTTACCTACTTGGTTAAATGTAGTCATAGGTTTTTACATTTTTTTATGGCTGTCATAAATGAAATTGAGTTCTTAATTTGGTTCTCATTTTGAATGTTATTGATGTATGGAAATGCTATTGACTTTTGTATGTTGATTTTATATCCTGCAACTTTATTCAAGTTGCTTATTAAATTTGGGAATCTTTTGGAAGTCTTCAGGGTTGTCTAGGTATACAATTATATCATCAGCAAACAGAGATCATTTGACTTTCTCTTTTCCAATTTGGATGCCTGTTATTTCTTTCTTTTGACTGATTGCTCTGGCTAAGATTTTCAGTACCATGTTGAATAGAAGGGTCCAAGAGGACATCCTTATCTTGTTTGAATTCCTAAGGAGAATGCTTTCAACTTTTCCCCATGAGTATGATGCTAGCTGTGGGTTTATTACTCTGAAGTATGTTCCTTTAATGCCTAGTTTGTTGAGGAATTGTTTTTTTTTTTCTTTGAGACAGAGCCTTGCACCGTCACCCAGGCTGGAGGATAGTGGCACAACCTCGGCTCACTGCAAGCTCCGCCTCCCGAGTTCACACCATTCTCCTACCTCAGCCTCCCGAGTAGCCGGGATTACAGGTGTATGCTACCACACCTGGCTAATTTTTGTATTCTTAGTAGAGACAGTGTTTCACTGTGTTAGCCAGGATGGTCTCAATCTCCCGACCTCATGATCCACCTGCCTCGGCCTTCCAAAGTGCTGGGATTACAGGTGTGAGCCACCGCGCCCGGCCAAGGATTTTTTTTAATTATAAAGAGATGTTGGATTTTACTGAATGTCTTCTGAATTTATTGGGATGATCATATGATTTTTGTTTCTAGTTCTGTTTATGCAGTGAATCATGTTTATTAATTTGCATATGTTGAACCATCCTTGCAAGCCTGGAGTAAAACCCACTTGATTGTGATCTTTTTGATGTGCTGTTGCATTCAGTTTGCTAGTATTCTATTGAGAATTTTTGCAGATATGTTTATCAAGGACATTGGCCTTAGTTTTTTGTTGTTGTTGTTGTTGTTACGTCCTTCCCCGATTTTGGTACTAAGCTGATACTGGTTTCATAGAATGAGTTAGGAAGGAATCCATCCTTCCTAATTTTCTGGAATGGTTTCAGTAACATTGGCATCAACTCTTCTTTGTATGTCTGATAAAATTCATCTGTGAATCCATCTAGTCCTGGGCTTTTGCTGTTACTGTTGATGATGTTTTATTACTGATTTGACTTCATTAATCATTATTGGCTTGTTCAGGATTTCTGTTTTTTCCTGGTTCAATCTTGGGCAGTTGTACGTTTGCAGGAATTTATCCATTTCCTCTAGGTTTTCTAATTTGTGTGGTTAGAGATGTTCATAGTCTCTAATGATCTTTTGCATTTCTGTGGTATCAGTTGTAATGTCATGTTTATCATTTATGGTTGTACTTATTTGGAATCTTTTCTCTTTTTTTCTTGGTTAAACTAGCTTGTGGTCTGTCACTTTTGTTTATCCTTTCAAAGAACAAACTTTTTGTTTCATTGATCCTTTGCATTTTTTTGTCTCAATCTCATTATTCTCTGATTTTTATCCCTTTTCTTCTGCTACTTTTGGATTTGGTTTGTTCTTATTTTTCTAGTTTCTTGAGGAACAACATTAGGTAGTTAATTTGAGACATTTCAATCTTTATGATGTGGACATTTAATGCTATCAACTTTCCTCTGAGCACTACTTTTGCTAAATTCCAGAAACTTTGGTATGTTGTATTGCTATTTTTATTTGTATCAAATGGTTGGGTTTTTGTTGTCCTTAATTTTGTCATTTAACTAAAGGCCTTTCAGGAGCAAATTGTTTAGTTTCCATGTACTTGTGTAGTTTTGAGATTTCTTCCTGGTATTAATTTATAATTTTATTCCACTGTTGTCCAAGAAGATACTTCATATCATTTAATTTTTTGAATTTATTGAGACTTGCTTTATGGTCAAGGATTCTTAGTTGTAGAATCCTGTAGTGGTTGGATGAAATGTTCTATAAATATCTATTGGTCCATTTAGACTTCCCAGTTTAACTCCAGAGTTTCTTTGTTGATTTTCTGCCTCAGTTATCTGTCTAGTGATGTTAGTGAAGAGTTGAAGTGCCCCACTACTACTGTATTGCTATCATCTGTTTTCATAGGTCTAGTAGTACTTGTTTTATGAATCTGGGTGCTCCAGTGTTGGGTATATATACAACAATCCAATTTTCTTGTTGTATTGAACCTTTAATCATCATATAATGCCCTACTGTGTTTTTAGCCATTGTTAGTTTGAAGTTTGTCTTATCTGATATGAAGATGTCTATTGCTGCTCATTTTTGTTTTCCATTTCTGTGATGTATCTTTTTTCTACTCCTTTACTTTGACTCTATAGCTGTCTTTAGCCAGTAGATGGGTCTCTTGTAGGCAGTAAGAGACTGTTTAATCCCATTTGTCATTCTGTATCTTTCAAGTGGAGCATTTAGGCCATTTACATTCCAGGTTAATATGGATATGTGAGGTTTTGTTCCTGTCATAGTGTTGTTAGCTAGTTGCCTTGGAGTTTCTATTGTGTAATTGCTTTATAGGATCCATGAGCTTTGAACTTATGTGTCCTCTTTTGATGATTAATACTGTCCTCTCATTTCCATGTTTAGAACTCCTTTGAGCATTTCTTGAAGGACAGGCCTAGTGGTGATGAATTCCCTTAGTGTTTGTCTGGGAAAGGCAATTTCTTGCCTAGCACTTTTTCTTCTTTAAGGAGGTTAAAAATGGGCCCCTAATCTCCTCTGGTAATAAAGCAGAAAACATGGGCATATTAATACAAACTGTATTGACATACATTATTATTTTTGCCCCACACTTAGGTGAGGAAGAAAGCAGTGTTTTTAAAAATGGAAATCTTGCTACCAAAATGGCACAATGAACAGTAAAACAAGTTTCATGAAATATCAAGTCTATATCAGTACACACAGCTGCTCATAAAGATCAGCCATATCATTCCTCAATGTCTGGGCTTGTGGTCTAGCCAAATTGGCTTATAGAGAAAACTCCTTTAAGGCTGAAGTTCTCCCATACTCCTCTACCAATGCATTGACATCTGTAACATCCCAAACAGAAAACAATTCTTGCAACAGTTCTTGGCTGATCAGTTCTTCTTGATCAGCAGATCAATTAGATTTTCAGCATTTAATATACTTTATTTTGGAGGGTGGCAAGGCCAGAAATTCTTTTCTTTTTTTTTCTCCTGTCATGGTTTCTCATGGTCTTGGGCGAGGCTATACAATTGTGATTCACAACCATGACCTTGCTGAGAATAGGATGATGTTTCTATAAAAGTCTCGTGAAACTGTGAATTTCCTCCTGTTCTCAGGGAACATGAATGAGGACAGTTAGATGCACTCACACCCATTTTCTTCAGTCAATCAGGCATTCCATCTGTGGTTTCTTCAGAGTGTAATCACAGAGGTCTTTACAAACCTTCAACCTTGGGTCCAGTGTTTTTTCATCCATTTCCTGGAGGCTCCTCTCACTGCTGCTGCTGCTGCTGCCACTATTAGGACCACTACCATCACCCCCACGGCTACTGCCCCCACTGCTGCCACCAGAAGCACCACTGTCCACACCAGCACCTGCATCCACAGCCATCCTCCTACTGCTACTGTCATCGCCCTCTCCTCTCCTGTCAGTAGCTCAGGCTCTGGGACTGCTCCAGGTTTCTCTCACTGCCATTTTGACTCCTAGGGGGAGCACTGCATATTTTAAACCATTCCCTCAAAACCCATCAGTTTTTAGTTTTGTTGAAATAAAAATTAGTAATTATTTTACAGTTTTTACTTTTTATATCATATCTAAGAAATCTTTACCTGACCCAAAGCCACAGATTTTCTTCTTGAAGTTTTATGATTTTTAGCTTTTAACTGTTAGGTTTATAATATACTTTGTGTTAAATGTTGTGTATAGTGTGAGAGAAAGGTTGATACTGATTTTTCCATATGCATATCCAATTTTTTCAACTATTTCAATTATTTGTTGAAAACCTGCTCTTCCTCTTTTGAATATACTTCAGCACCTTTGGCACAAACCCATCAGCTATTTATGTATGGGGGTTAATCATCTGATTTTCTTCTGGTCCATTGTGCTATATATCTATTTGTCAATTTGACATTGACTTAATTACTATAACTTTTGGTAAGTCTTAAAATCTGGTAGTGTGTATCCTATAGCTTTGTTCTTTTCCAAAATTATTTTATCTATTCTAAGTCCTTTGAGTTGCTATTTAGTTTTTGAATCATTTTGTTAATTTCTACACAGATAAAAACCCTGCTGACATTTTTATTATAATTGCGTTGAGTCTATACACTAATTTAGTAGAGATTACACCTTAACAATGTTGAGACTTCTGACATATGAACATGATGAATCTCCATATTTGTTTAGGTATTCTTTAATTTCAGTCAGTAACACTTTATAGTTATTAGCAAACAGCTCTTATGCATATTTTTAAAAATTTTTCCCAGATATTTTATGGTTTGGATATTACAAATGCTGCTATTTTCAAAATTTCAATGTCCAGTTTTTCATTGTTAGAATAAAGAAATATAATTGATTTTTTCTCTCTATTACTTTCTGTGACCTTGCTAAACTCACTTATTAGTTCTAGTATTTTTGTTTTATTGTTTGTAAATACCTTCGTGTTTTCTACACAGACAACTGTGGGGATTAAAGCAGTTTCACTTCTTCCTTTCCAATAGATGAGACTTTATTTTTTTTCTTGACTTACTGTGCTGGTCAAGAGCTCCAGTAAAATACTGAATAGATGTGGTAAGAGTTGACGCTTCTCTTATTCTCAAATTTAGAGAGCAATCATTGAGTCTGTAACTATTATGTTATAGACTAGACACTTTATCACACCTTAGTAGTGGGGCTACATTAACCCAAAAGACCCCTCAGGACATACCTTAAGAAAGCTTAAAAGCCAACCTTGTAAACATCAAACTGATCCACAAGTAACTTAACAGCATGCCAGAAAAAAACTTTAACACTCAATAGTTTTTCATTTAGGGCTGAAGTGCTCTCTCTCTCAGACCTTTAATTATTTGATAAACACATATCATTGGATAGTTTATTTAAGATATGAGTTATTGTTTGCTCTTCTCATATTTCCTATCCCGGTTCACTTTACATTTCCAGTCAGTCATCAAGTCCTCTTCCAGTATTTCTGGAAAATGTCTTTCCTGGGGAAAAAGTGTAATATACATAAAGTCAGTTGTTCATATATTTTGTAAAAGCCTAAATCCATTGAAGAAAAGTGAGGGCATGGACAGAGAGGGGAGGAAGGAGACGAACAGAAAAGGAGAGAGAAAAATGCTTTTCCTAGACTGGAAAATGGGACAAGAACAAGGATCCCAGGAGCAGCAGAATCCCTCCTGCTGCTTCCTGGTGGAACTGGTAAGACTTCAGAGGGGGAAAGTTCCTATGGTCTAAGGAGGTTGGTTCTAAGATCCTAGAATCTCAGCTTTACAAGACTTCCTGAACCCTTGATTTGGTCTAGAAATTACAAGTTGTGGGGCCTTAGGGAGTTAGGCAAGCTGGGACAATAAGGAAATCAAAAGTGAGCCTGATGGATCCAGATTAGGGGATCCACCCTCAACCAAAAGCACTAAGTCTCCCAGATTCCTGCATATCCTCGGGAAGGGGCAGAAACCAGATGAATGAATTAATCTCCCCTCTGTCAGCTTTGGTATAGAGGGAATTCAGTAGAAGAGTTGGACTGAAGTTGCTTTAGGAAGAAAAAAGTCTTAAATTCTATGGTTCTCAGAATCTTTCTGAGATTTGTGACCTATGCTGATTATGGAGGTATTGAAGATCTAGAAATGAGCAAGTTGGGTTTGGGAATTAAACTTAAAATCAGTCTTTACAAAGTAGCACTTTTGCAAACATCCACTAGCCTTGTTCAGGCACAATATTTTGGTATAAATGTATGCTTATGTGGTTGGCCTAATGTGGAAATTCAGAGAATGACAGCAACAATGTGGGACCCATCCACTATGGACAACACTCCTGAGCAACACACAAAGGATTTTCTTCAGAATTTTATGAGAAATAAGGATTTGCTGTAAGGAACTGTGCCTGCACATCCAGAGACATCACATTCCTCTGGAGATGCCTTTGAATACCCTCTATCCTGTACTAGTGGGGTGCAGTGGGGCTCTAATCCTCTTTCTTGGGTAAGCATGAGGATACTTTCTATGCTGAGCTGGCTAAATGCCTGTTCTACATCATTCAAAGGCTATTTCTTCTAAGAGTTTTTTTTTCCTGTCCCCTCAATACTTCTATTACAGCATCTGGCCTAGCTGGTGCACACTGGATAAAATGACACTCACCCTTGCTTCTCTGGGAGTTTTAGTAATATTTTGTTCACAGTGTTGTTAAATTAAATCAAGCCAAAAGGAGAGGATTGGTTGCCTCAAGGAATCCACAGGCAGTGAGCTACATGACAGAAGAACAAAAATGCAGCTAGGACCTAAGACATTCCAGAGTTAGAATCCTACATCCTCATGACCATCTCTGCTTTTTGCTTCCCTCTGTATGTCTCAGTTTCTGTTTCCTTCAGATCAACTTTCTGCACCTGATAGAATATGTGAAACCAATGGCATCCAAATGTTTTACATATAGTTCTAACTTCAAGA
Organism: Colobus angolensis palliatus; assembly: GCF_000951035.1. Taxonomy (NCBI): domain Eukaryota; kingdom Metazoa; phylum Chordata; class Mammalia; order Primates; family Cercopithecidae; genus Colobus; species Colobus angolensis. The sequence goes on from NW_012121265.1 coordinate 7,883,060, forward strand.
GACCCTACTTTGTTGTTCTTTCTAGTCTTAACACCAAAAGTCCCAAGGAAATAATTTACAGGACTAACTTGGGTCATGTGTCCACCACGAGATCAATAAGCTATGCATGGAAGGATGCAACCAGCTAAGAACATGACAACTCCTGTGGGAATTATGCAGATAAAATGGGAGAATTATGGGTGGTGGGGGGATGAGAGTACCAGTAGTCAGGAGAAATGGAGCCCAGGAGTGCTAGGCACGTAAGGCAATCATTGTTGCCTACATAGAGTTTCTGTAATAACAACACTTTTAAGACATGTTAATAATAAATTCATCCTGTTCATCAAGTACCAATAGCCTGAAATACCTGCAAAAACACACACACACACACACACACACACAGAGAGAGAGAGAGAGAGAGAGAGAGAGAGAGAGAGAAACAGAGGAAGAGAGAGAGAAAAAATGAAGATGGCAAAGTGTATCATATTAATAAACCTTTAGGTCACTTCCTTAAGACTAACAAGGCCAGAGACCAACATTGGTGAGGAATCTTCTCAGAAGACATGTGCCTCAGTTTTCATGCCTGCCATATTAAGGAAGTTAGAACAACTGACCTCAAAAGTCCCTTCAGCTCTAATCTTCCATCTTATTCAGAAAGTGTCACTTGTGTGGAATTATGCCAAACCCAAATTGCAATTTTCATTCCAAAATGGAGACACTCCTAAATCTAACATTTGGGACATTAAATAGAAGTGTGGTACATTTTTGAGATCTTCCTCCATCAGGGAATCACCTAATGGAAGGAAAAAAAAAAAAAACCCTTTTCTAATTAAACAGCTCTTGAACAAATTCGTTTGCATATGACTTGACTTTGTTAATAAAAACGAATCAAATTACCTCTCTGCTGGGGCTGCAGTGCTTCCTTGCAAAAAGAACACCAGAGGACAAAATGAAATAAAGTATGATTTCCAGCACTCCACCAATGTGAAGTAGACACCATGAATAGAGTAGAAAGGACTATCAAGACAAACAGGGCAAAGGAGGGGTGGGCATGAGTTCGAATATTGGGAATAGAAGTCCACTTCCTGAAAGTCACAAAGTGGTCCAGAAGCTGACCATTGCTCATGAACTAACCTTGATAGTCATCCTGCTCTCATTCATACCAGTTGCCATGATGTTGGGATTACATTAGGTAATTCTGGTTTTGTTCCAAAATTATTTTTCTAAAGGATAGCAATATAACCAGAGGCATTTGAACTAACCTCAAGTTCAAAAGTTCAAGTTTAAATTTGGGCAACCGGTCATTCTTTAGGAGTTTGAGTGATTTAGCTTTAACAACACTGGTGAACATTTAATGAGCTTGTGCCAAATGCTGGACATAGTGCTGTGTACTTTAGTGAACCACTCTTTAACTCCTCTCAACAATCCAATGAGGTATATATTATTATAATGATCATCAAAGCAGTCCAGTGTGGAGGTAAAGAGCACAGCCCCAGAATCAGACCTCCTGACCTGAGACCCTGGTTCTACTACTTTCCAGCACTGTGTCACTAGACAAGTTGGTTAGCTTTTTTTGTCCCTTAGTTTTTCCTTTGGTAAAATGGGGATGGGTGCAATTACACATAATTCAGGTGTTGTTGGGAGAATTAGTAAGTTAAAGATAAAGAGCTTGAAACACAGCCTGACACTCAGTAAAGAGCGCAATAAATGTGAACCATCGTTAGCGGCTCCTCCATTATACTTGAGGCACAAGAAAGGCTAAAGAATTTGTCCAAGGTCACTCATTTAGTAAATAGTAGAGCAAGAGAGAAATTAACTACTACACACAGCCTCCTCCCTTGCTCAAGGAAACTGATATTGCACAAAACCTATGTTTGTTGTTACGGTTGTTGTTGATCAGTAAGTGCAACCCTAGAGATACATTTGGTTTCATGGTGCTTCAGTATTGTATCTGCATGCCAGTTTTTCTCCATTAATGATTATTATAGCTCGGGATACTTTCCAAGGGGCCTGGAATTGACATCAGACGTTCAAATTATAGAGAAATGTTTCTTTAAGAAACTAGATACTGGGCATAGATATCTGCTGTTCTTAACAGATTACCAAAGAGCAGCTTTTCCAGCGTTCAGTTCATGTCGGAGTAGATAAATTCAAAATGGCTTTGAGATGCCATTAAACTAAAAAAAGAAAAGAAAAAGAAGATGCTCAGCTCAGAGAAAACTGGTAAAATAAATGTTCCGTCGAGCGCATGATTGATGTTGGCGCAAAGTGTAAGACAGCAAAAAAACGAAAGCGAAGTTACTGCTTTCTCTACTTCAGAAGGAAAACAAGGGGAAATTGATGCAGCAATAGGAGGAAAGCAAATTTGCTGGAGGACAGGGAAGAGCTGGATTAGTCCTGGTTTTGCTGAATCTTAAATGAAGCAAATAAACAACGATCAGCCCTCAAATTATATTTTCCTCCCAGGGAATTTTTCCTCTGTATCTCTATTTTCTGGCAAGTGAAACAAGAAGCAAGAATCTGAAATGCCCTCTAGGGGATAACTGTTTTTTTTTTTTCCTTTTTTTCTTTTTTAAAGAATACACAACACTTCTGACCAGAAATTCAGGCTGTGAGTTTGTATGGCTGCAGCTCACCTTTCAAAGCCATCTGCGTGACTAATTTGTTACTGTCTCCCGCTTTGCATTACCGTCCATCTCATGCCTCATTAGGCAGCTCCAGCCACTGCAACTCACTGTGCAACTTAGCACAGCAGGCTGGGCACCTTCATAAACGTCACCTGGGTCTGGATTACATTCATTCTCCACTTAGGACCCTAAATAAGAAGTCAGAGGTCACCCCTTTCCTAAAACACCTCCTTATGGACCCCATCTAGTCTCCAGTCCATATCATAAACGGAGAGGTACATTCCCTCCATATCCTTCTCCATCTCCTACACATTGAAAGTGACGACTGAACTGCTCCACAAGCAGGCAGGTATCACATGGCTCTCATTTTTACAATTAATACTTTGGTCCCCTACCTGTCTTATTAATAGGAGATAAGATGTGCATGTCTTCTTCCATTAAGATGTACCCCCTTGGCGTTCACACAACCCAAAGATGATCTTCCTTTTTTTGTAGTTCTCAAGTTGTTTGTTTTTAACCTTTATTTTAGGCTCAGGGGTACATGTGCAGGTTTGTTATATAGGTAAATTGCATCTCATGGGGGTTTGGTGTAAAGATTATTTCATCACTCAGGTAATAAGCATAGTACCTGATAGGTAGCTTTTCAATCCTCACCCTCCTTCCGCTGTCCACCCTCACGTAGGCCTGGGTGTCTATTGTACCCCTCTCAGTGTCCATGCATACTCAGAGTTTAGCTTCCACTCCTGAGAACATGCAGTATTTGGTTTTCTGTTCCTGTGTTAGTTTGCTAAGGGTAATGGCCTCCAGATCCATCCATGTTGCTGCAAAGGACATGATCTCATTCTTTTTATGGCTATATAGTATTCCATGGTATATACATACTACAAAACATTTTCTTTATCCAGTCTATTGTTGATGGTATTTAGATTGATTCCATGTCTTTGTTATTGTGAACAGTACTGCAGTGACATGTCTTTATGGCAGGATGATTTATACTCCTCTGGGTATATACCCAGTAATGGGATTGTTTGGTCAATGGTAGTTCTAAGTTCTTTGAGAAATCACCTAACTGCTTTCCACAATGGCTGAATGAATTTACACTCCCACCAGTAGTGTATAAGAAGTCCCTTTTCGTCACAACCTCACCAGCATCTGTCATTTTTTGACTTTTTAATAATAGAATGGCTATTAAAATGATAGCTATTATTAAAGTCCAAAAATTACGGATGCTATAATTTTACAGAGGAATATAAATTGCTCTGCTATAAAGACACATGCACACAAATGTTCATTGCAGCACTATTCACAATAGCAAAGGCATAGCATTAACCTATATGCTCATCAATGACACATTGGTTAAAGAAAATGTGGTACATACGCACCATAGAATACTATGCAGCCATAAAAAAACAACAAGATCATGTCTTTTGCAGGAACATGGATCGAGCTGGAGGCCATTATCCTTAGGAAATTAACACAAGAACAGAAAACCAAATACCGCATGTTCTCACTTACAAATGGAAGCTAAATGATGAGAACTCATTAACACAAAGGAGGGAACAACAGACACTGGGGCCTACTTGAGGATGAAGAGTGGGAGGAGGGAGAGGGGCAGAAAAAATAACTACTGGGTATTAGGTTTAGTACCTGGGTGATGAAATAATCTGTACAACAAACCCCCATGCCATGAGTTTACCTATATAACAACCCTGCATGTGTACCCCTGAATCTAAAGTAAAAGTTAAAAAACAAAAAGGTGAAAGAAAAAAATAAACGGCCATCCTGACTGGTGTGAGATGGTAACTCATTGTGGTTTCAATCTGCATTTATATAATAATTGGCGATACTGAACATTTTTTTATATGCTTGTTAGTCATGTATTTGTCTTCTTTTGAAAAGTATCTGTTCATGTCCTCTACCCACTTTTTAATGGGGTTGTTTTTGCTTGTAAATTTGTTTAGGTTTCTTCAAAATTCTAGATACTAGACCTTTGTCGGATGCATAGCCTGCAAACATTTTCTCCCATTCTGTAAGTTGTCTGTTTACTCTGTTGATAGTTTATTTTGCTGTGTAGATACTCCTTAGTTTAATTAACTCCCATTTGTCAATTTTTGTTTTTTATTGCAATTGCTTTTGAAGTCTTCATCATGAAATCTTTGCATAGCCTTATATGCTCAGAATGGTATTTTCTACATTATCTTTCAGGGTTTTTATAGTTTTAGGTTTTACATTTAAGTCTTTAATTCATCTTGACTTGATTTTTGTATGTAGTGTAAGGAAGTGGTCCAGTTACTATTTTCTGCATACATAGTTAACTAGTTATCCCAGCACCATTTATTGAATAAGGAGTCCTTTCCCCATTGCTTATTTTTGTCAATTTTGTTGAAAGTCAGATGGTTGTAAGTGTGCAGCATTATTTCTGGGCTCTCTATTCTGATCCATTAGTCTATGTGCCTGTTTTTGTATAAGTGCCATGCTGTTGTGGTTACTGTAGCCCTGCAGTATAGTTTGAAGTCTAGTAATGTAATGCCTCCAGCTTTGTTCTTTTTGCTTAGGATTACCTTGGCTATTTGAGCTCTTTTTCTGGTTTCATATGAATTTTATAATCTTTTTTTTCTAATTATGTGAAGAATGTCATTTGTAGTTTGATAGGAATAGCATTTAATCTATCAATTGCTTTGGGCAGTATGGCCATTTTAACTAATATTGATTCTTCTATCCCTGAGCATGAAATGTTTTACTATTTGTTTTTGTCATCTCTGATTTTTTTGAGCAGCATCATTTTGCAATTCTCATTGTAAAAGTCTTTCATCTCCTTGGTTAGTTGCATTTGTAGGTATTTTATTCAATTTGTGGCTATTGTGAATGGGATTACATTCCTGATTTGTCTTTCAACGTGGATGTTGTTGGTGTATAGAAATGCTACTGATTTTTGTACACTGATTTTGTTCCTGAAACTTTGCTAAAGTTGTTTATCAGATCTAGGAGCTTTTGGGCAGAGACTACAGGGTTTCCTATGTATAGAATCATATCATCTGCAAGCAGATAGCTTGACTTCTTCTCTTCCTATTTGGATGCCTTTCATTTCTTTCTCTTGCCTGATTGCTCTGGCTAGGACTGCCAGTAGTATGTTAAATAAGAGTGGTAAGAGAGGGCATCTTTCTCTTGTTCTGGTTCTCAAGGGGTTCTCTAGCTTTTGCCCATTCAATATGATGTCAGCTGTGGATTTTTGACATATGACTCTTAATTACTTTGAGGTGTGTTCCTTCAGTGCCTAGCTTGTTGCAGGTTTTAACATGAAAGGGTGCTGAATTTTATCAAAAGCCTTTTCTGCATCTATTGAGATGATCATGTGGTCCTTAAGTTCTATTTATGTGGTGAATCACATTTATCAATTTGCATACATTGAACCAACCTTGAACACCAGGTATATAGCTTACTTGATCATGGTGGATTAGTTTTTTGATGTGCTGCTAGATTCATTTTGCTAGTATTTTGTTAGGATTTTTGCATCTATGTTCATCAAGGATATTGCCCTGTAGTTTTCTTTTTTGCTGTGTCTCTGCCAGGTTTTGCTATAAGGATGATGCTGTCCTCATAGAATGAATAGGGAAGATTCCCTTTTTCTGAATTTTTTGAAATAGTTTCAGTAGGAATGGTACCAGCTCTTCTTTGTACACTAAGATGATCTTCGTAGAGTCTTTATCTAAATGTCGACCACTGAAATCTATTTAAGCCACTATTTTTCATGGCTTCTTGTTGCCACAAGAAGTCCTTGTTGGAAACCAGACCTATGCAGTCCAGTACTTGCCCACTGCTGCTAAGATCCTTTGCTGTGGTAGACATTCCAGACAGGCTGCTGTGGTTCTCTGAAAGAGGAGAAATCCCTTCCTCACAGCTAAACACAGTCAAGATTTCCAAGGTTGTAGCTTTCACTATTCAGTTTTGTCAATGCCCAGAGAAACAATCAACCAGTCCAAGAATAACTGAGCCAAGACAATCGTCCCACACCCAGTGGTGGGCACTACAAAGTTATCTGGCAAAAGTCATGAATAGAGGGAGGCATAAGGCATTAGGGCCAAATGATGTAGCCTACCACAGCACCAGAATTAACCATCACATCATTATCAAGTGTGACCATGAAGAAGAGGGATCTCTAGATATCCACAAGAAATACCTTGTGTTTGGTCAGTTCATTGGCTTTAGATGCTAAAACTAAAATATTCACAACCTTTTCCATTTTTATATTCTACTTATTTTTAAAAATAATTTGAAATCATCCCTAGAAAAATGATCTCACAATAAAAATTGAAACACAAACCAAGTAACAATGGCAAGTAAGGGAATAATTTGCTTTAGAAATCTGAAGCTATGGATGATCCTGTAATTGAGCTCCAAATTAGCCTTAAGCTTCCTGGCAGCCACAGCACAAAGGGAAACCCAATGACTTACATATTTCTCATTGTCTGCAGTGTCTCATCAAAGGACAAACTCCACTTCATTGAAACAGAGGAATATTTTTCTATCACTAAGAGCTGAGAATGTTATTGTGATAATAATAATTTTGTCTATTACAAATAAATATTTTATTTTTTTGAGACAAAGTCTTGCTCTGTTGCCCAGGCTGGAGTGCAGCGGCGCAATCTCAGCTCACTACAACCTCTGCCTCCCAGGTTCAAGAGATTCTCTTACTTCAGCCTCCTGACTAGCTAGGATTACACGTGAGCACCCCCACGCCCAGCTAATGTTTTGTATTTTTAGTAGAAATCTGGTTTCACTATGTTGGCCAGGCTGATCTCAAACTTCTGGCCTCAAGTGATCTGCCCACCCTCCCAAAGTGCTGGGATTACAGGTGTGAGCCACCATGCCCATCCCTAAATATTTTAAATTTTTAAAATAAAGATAGAACATGAGGTTTTAGACAGGGTGACCATATAATTTGTCACCTAAACCAGGACGCTTTTGAGTAAAATGAAGTACTATTAATAGTGATGTTGGAACAATGATGTTGGTTAGAACTACTCCAGGAAAACTGGGATAATATGCTAACCCAGCTCTTGGGCATGTGATAATGTTGGGTCCAACCGGGCTCCACAGAACATGGTATTTCCTTTCCAGAGACATTCTCAAAGTTAGCTGCAAACTCCAGAAGCACTGTTATACTTCCCATAAAAACCTTTTAGACACTTACTTCAGAAGAGAGAAGTTTTATTTGCTCTTAAATAGTCATCTTAAGAATCTAGATGTTTAGCCAGCATGAAGACCAATTCAGGTGACTCCAGATACCTAATCAGGAACCCATAAATATCCCTGTCTATTTTGATTTAAAGTAAAAAATGGTTGGGCCTTTCTCAAGTGCCATTTACTCTTTAAGATATTTAGACATACTTTTCTCCAGGATTAAATCTCAACATTAGGGCAATTGTCTTCAGTTTCTCCATGTGAAGGCCCTGCAAATACATTGCTTCTGAAAGTCACACTGCAGCCCACTCTGGGAAAGGAGAGGCTGCCTTAAGATTTAGTAATTACACTTAAAATCCAAGGTGATTCTTCTGCCCCATGACTGCTGCAATGCATGAAGCATTTACATGCCCAAAAATTCAAATGTTGAAATCTAAACCTTCAATGTGATGGTATTGGGATAGGGGCCTTTGGAAGGTAATCAGATCATACTTACAAAAACAACCCCAGAGAACTCTCTTACCTGCTTCCCACCATGTGAGGATCCAAGGAGTCCTCATTCTACAACCCAGAAGAGGGCCCTCACCAGAACCTGAGTATGCTGGTATCCTGATTCAACTTCCAGTCTCCAGAGCTGTAAGAAATAAAGTTCTGTTGTTTTTAAGCTGCCCAGTCTACGGTACTTTGTTATAGCAGCCCACATTGACTAGGACAACAGCATTCCAATCCCCTTAGATAAATTAAATTGCAGTTAGTTAAGTTACACAAATATTGTAATAATAAAAGATAACACTTATTGAACACTTACTACGTTCCAGGCACAGTGCTGGATACTTATATTTTGTCATTTAATTCTTACAACAAGCCTAGGAGGTATTATCCCCACTTTACAGATGAAGAAATTGGATCCGAGAAGCTAAGCAACTTGCTTATTGTTGTATGAACAGTAAAAGACAAGATTAGAATTCAAACTTGAGTCTGTCTGATTTCAGAGATTAAACTCGGCCACTACATGTCTTCCCCAACCACCTTTTGTCTCTACTAATCCAGCAGGAAGTAGCATAGAAAAAAAGTGTTTACAAGAAAGGCTCATAAATGGGAATATAAAACATCCTACATGACCATTTTCCTCTGTCTTCCTAAGAGAAGGGCCCCCAGAAAAGGGCTTCCCAAAGGCCAACCCAAGAGGTGGCCTCAGCATCAGCCTCATCTCCACTACATTGGATCTTTGGTGACCCTAATCCAGGCCAAATTCTCTCTTTTCTTCCAACAAAAGGAGCACATTCCAAGGGTACATGTAGGACCTACCCTTAGAAATATTTATTGTTTGTGAGTTGGACTAAAGAAATGCTTTGGGAAAGTAATGCAATTAGAGAATTAAATGACAGAATACTGAAAAAGTCAAATTCTTGGGAAGAAGTTTTCTAAGATAATTGCATAATGACATTCTACATAAAACTAGAGAAATCTAAAGATAAAAGGCATGGGTGACAGCCTGAGTGGCTAACTGCAGAAAATGATTATCATCTCCTCTTTTGATTATTAAAGATTTTAGAGTTTGCTTTTTATTTCTGAAGCACTGAATTTTGAGATTTTAAAGTCTACAGTCTCAAAAGACTAACAACCTCTCTTGATCCCATTTATCCCAAAAAGATGACCCCAGAGAATGAGGGTTTAGAATTGATTTACAGAGAGCCCTTGGAGATCAAGTCTGATGTATTCATTGCTATAATAAATTAATCTAAGATGGTAACAAGACTGTAGATTCTACCAAACTGCTGACAGATGTTTCAGGAGCTTCTCCCGGTGCAAACTTTAAAATCATTCTTGAGAAGAAATGAAGGAACTTGCACGTGCATACTCTCATGTTCTTCTGATGCTGTCATTCAAGTTCTGATCTTTCACAAGATGCTGCATACTGGGAGCTCACAGTCATTTTTACCCTCAGAATAAGAGTGAATAATGATAGCAAGAAAGTTGCCAGCCTATTCAGTTTTGAGCTGGCTGAGGATGAGATGGAGAAAGATAGGGCTGCTGTGCCAGTCTACATAATTAATTTAAAACTCATAGATCTCTACTCCCAATCCTGTCGTCCATTCTCCAGGAAAGTCAAACAAAGTGAAAAGTAATAAGCATATATTGAGCTTACTCCTGGAGAGCATGTGACAGAAATCAAACTTAAGCTAGATTATGGGAGAAGGGGCAGGATAACTTGCTGGCATAATTCAAACTGCAATAAGAGCAGGCACAGAGCTGCTTTAAAAGCTGATTCAGAGCTCTCTAGCACTTCTCCCTGATTCTCTCCAGAAGTCAGTTGCATTATCTTCTACTGAACACCAACTCCTTCCACAAGGCTGGAACAAGGGCTGCTAATGGATCTTCACCCAAAAGCTTTCCAGCATTAGTAATATGGCAGATTATTTGTGAATATTAATGTAGTAATTCCTTCTGTGTCCATACATGTGACCTTTTGAAATGTGATTTTGCTGCTCCCTCCATCGAGAGGTGCAGTATATTCCTCTTTGTCTTAAATCTGAGCTGACCTTGTGTTTTATTTTAACTAAAATATAATGGAAGTCATGTTTTTTGACATCTAACCCCCTCAGCCTAAGACGCCTTGCGCTTCCATTTTTGCTATGATGGTGTGCTTCCACTGTGTGACAGGAGCCCAGGGTGAACTTACATGGAAAGAGAGGCCCAGACCAATACCAAGGCCCTAAATATGTCAGTGAGGCCATCCCAGACGCTCCAGCCCCACTCAAGCCATCAGTTGACTGCAGCAACATAAGGGAACATATCTGAAAGCATCACAAGAACCACCCAGTGACCAAAGAATCATGAAAATAACATCATTACTGTTTTAAGTCACTAAGTTGTGGGGTGGTTTTTCACACAGCATAGATGTAAAAACAGATGCAGGTAAAATTTAATTTAGACCAATTACTGTGCCCAAAAGGGTAAGATTGTCTTCTAAGATGTCAGGTCCCATTGAGCCCAGGTGAGAATGAGGAAAAAGGCAAGGCAATTGCCCCAGAAGAAGGGTGATGCTATCCCTAAAGCAAGGAGGGTGGGTCTGGGAGGACAAATAAATGCCTACTATCATTCTACAGCACTTTACAGTTGGTATATATTTTGGTTGAATTTTCACAATGGTCCAATGATGTTACAAGATCAAATATTGTTCTGTTTTTACTAATAAGGAAACTGGGGCTGAGAGGTTGCAAGTCTTTCCCAAGGTCACAGAGTCATTATATGCTAAGCCAGGGCTCAAATTGAACCTATCCAAATCTATGTCCAGTGCTCTTCCCCCTAAAGAGAGTCCTGGGATGAGGAGGCCGTTGTTCAGTCCAATGACAGCTGCTCCTCAGGAAGAAGAGTGGTAGCTGATGCAGTCTCTTAGCCAATGGCTGATGCACATGGCCAGCATCATACTCTCCTCCAGCCCTGGGCCCTCATGCTAATGAATGGGATCCATCGGCCTAATGTATTAATAATAGCTCCAACACCATTGGCAACACTGAGGAGTAAGAAAACAGCAGGAAGGCAGAATAATATATCTCAAAAATGGGGAGTTCCATTAGATTAAGGGACAAAACTGATGCCGCATTTAAAATAAAGTGATTTCAATTTAGACTGATAATCGAAGCAGCTTCAGCAAGAGCCACTAAGGAGGAACACATTCTGTGATATCACCAGCTACCCCCATGATGACCAGAGACAGAGTACACACCCACATGCCCAATCTCTTCACTGCAACAAGACCCTTCCATTTTTTCCCTCCCTAAACAGTAGGCTTTGAGAGTTTCAATTTCAGAATATAATGTAATTATAAATTAATAATTTATTTTCTGGGATTTCATGCATAAATATCATTTCTGAATTCAAAGTAAACGATCTACTCAGTGTAAGATAAAAGTGTTGCTGGCCAAGCGCGGTGGCTCAAGCCTGTAATCCCAGCACTTTGGGAGGCCAAGACGGGTGGATCACGAGGTCGGGAGATTGACACCATCCTGGCTAACATGGTGAAATTCTGTCTCTACTAAAAAAACACAAAAAAACTAGCTGGGCGAGGTGGCAGGCACCTGTAGTCCCAGCTACTTGGGAGGCTGAAGCAGGAGAATAGTGTAAACCCGGGAGGCGGAGCTTGCGGTGAGCTGAGATTGCACCACTGCACTTCAGCCTGGGCGACAGAGCAAGACTCCGTCTCAAAAAAAAAAAAAAAAAAAGTGTTATTACCACACTAAGTTGATATGATTTCAGTCAAAAGCAAAGAAAAATTTTAGTTTGAATATTTATCCACTGACTTTAGACTATTTCTGTAAAGCTTATTTTAAATACTGAAGAGTTGAAGTCTCTCATTAATACTGTCTATGATTTCTAAGGGCCCAAGCTATTAAAAAAATTTTTTAAAGTAGACAAAGAAAAGTAGTCAACACATTTGGATTATCAAAGATTCATAGGTATTCAAGAATTCTTACATATGTATATATATACAGATATATACAGACAGATACACATATTTATATGTATTTATATAGAGATTTAACAGTTTAACACTTCCCTCACTGCTGTAAAATCATGGGGAAAAAAGATTGTAGACTTATTCTTTATTAAAATTGACAACCCACTTTGCAAGAGAATTTGAAGTAGTTTGTAATAAAATAATAGCAACATATAAATAGAAAAAATAATATTTAGATCATTATATATAACTTTTAAAATCAGAAGAGAGAAGAAACACAAATTAATCAAAACCCATGGTAAATATAATTACTTTGATCAAACAATAAATTGAACTCTGAGCTTCCTGGCAGTCGAGGCATAAAGGTAATGATTTGAAGTATATTTCTAGAGAATAAAGTATATAATCACATTAGAAAAAACATTTATAACTGTATCAGACAGATAACTTTTTGTGTATTTAGTATATTAGTGTATATCTAAGGTGAGTTAATGGCAGCACCCCTTTTTTTTTTTTTTTTTTGGAAGAATTACACTTACTAAAGAAAATCTGGAAAAGACCAAAGAAAGTAAAAATTCAAAAACAAAATGTTACCCATGAACCTAACAGCCAGTCACAAACCTTATTATCATACATTCTGGCATTTTTCTTTAGCCTTTTTCCTATGCATGAGGTGTTTTAAGCTCAATTTTAATCCAAGTGCTTATGCAATTTTATGTCCTATTTTTTCACTTTATATTATAATCATTGCTCTATTTGATTAGTTAATAATATCAGAAACAATGATTGCAAAATACACCATTGTATAATTATTCCATATATTACTCAAATATTGCCCAATTATTGGACATGCTACAATTTTTCGCTATCATAAATAAAATCACCAGAGTAACTTTGTGCATAAAATCCTTTGTATATTTATTCAGTCATCTTAGGATACGTTCCTAAGAGTGGCATAACTATAAATTAACATTTTTATTTATTTTCTTTCTTGTTTAAAAAGGAACACATATTTATTATGGACAACTTGGAAAGTTTAGAGTACGAAGAAGGAGGAAGAGTTACATAATAACTTTTGACCACTTGTCATAGGTCTCTGAGGCACAGTTTTGTACCACTGGGGACTGGTATATCAAAAATGCTGTATCCTGCTTTATCTACTAATCATGCCTTACCTATTTTCTCGTCATTGTAAACTGTTCTTAAATAATGGCATGACAATCTTCTGCCGTATGGCTAAATGCAATTTACTCCTCCAAAGGCTTCTAAAAGCCAAACTTCAGAAGGTCAAGACCACAACTCTCAATGATTCTTTAGAACAGAGGGTGCACGTTGGAAGGAAACGTCAAATTAAGGCATCAAATCAGACAGGTTTTGTTTGGTTTGCATAACACTTTTGTTTTTTGTGTGTGTGTTTTTACTTTTCTGAATTGCCAAAATCTAAAAAGTGAGAAATTTCATTTCAAATCTGGACTTACTACTTCCCTTAAATGATTGGAAGTTCTGAGAACACAGGGGCCCCGTTTTCCTCTTGGCAGCAATAGGCCAGAGCTCAGAAGGTGGTGGCTTCGATAGACATGTGTGACCTGGTCACCTCCTGTCCTCTGCCTGCCTGGTTCCCAGGAATATTTGGGTCTGTCTTCAGTTATGGATGTGTATGTGTGGAAAATATAGCAGTACCCATCACCTGGGAAACAAAAAACTGCACCCACAGAAAGTTGCCTCCTGGACCTGAAATACAAATATTTTCAGTACAGTGACTGCGTGAGATGATTAAAAAGAACCAGGATGACCAACCAAGCATGCTCTGGGTCACCACAGGCCTCAGCGAGGCTCTCTAGCCTCGGCTTCTACATTGATAAAAGGGGATTAGACTGAATTTGTGGCTCCCATTGCCCATTCTGGATATTAAGACACTAATTAATCAATTAAAATAAAATAAGTCCCTGGTCAATGGTATCTAAGATCAATTTCTGACTATGCTGTGCTGGCCAGTGGGATGGTGAGCAACACAGTCCCCACCTCCACAGACCTTTCCCACAGTCCAGAAGTCCTGCACAGAGACCCCCTCTACACACCTGCAAGGCAAGGACAGATGGACTGGAGGGAGGCTTGTGGCTGCTGCGCATCACTCAGAACATTCCAAACTATTCCTATGTGAATCTGGATTTCAACAAGGTACCTAAATAAGTTGGCATTCAAGATCCACTTTCCCAGGACATCAATGAACACAGAACACCCACCACCTGCCCCCCCAATACACAGCACACCTACATCAAGAAAATACATGCATGTCATATAACTTCCAAGTATTAAGAAAATATGTCTTTTTTTTCAAATACAGAAAAGCCAAAACATACTTTAATATTTTTAAAATCAAGATGCATCTTCAACTATCTAGATTTAGGGTGACTGTCATTTGAATTGACGATATGCTTTATAACAGAGCACCTTAGAACTGAGGAGATACTGAGTATCATTTCTTTTTAAATGCCAACGTAAAGCTTCCAACTGTCTTTTCTAAATAGAGACTGTTTTATTCTGAATCTCTACCCCTTTCCATTTTTTTTTTATTGTTAAAGTATATTTCTATTTAAGAAATGCTAGTACTTAGTCGGGTGCGGTGGCTCAAGCCTGTAATCCCAGCACTTTGGGAGGCTGAGACAGGCGGATCACAAGGTCAGGAGATCGAGACCATCCTGGCTAACACGGTGAAACCCCATCTCTACTAAAAATACAAAAAACTAGCCGGGCAAGGTGGCGGGCATCTGTAGTCCCAGCTACTCGGGAGGCTGAGGCAGGAGAATGGCGTAAACCCGGGAGGCGGAGCTTGCAGTGAGCTGAGATCCGGCCACTGCACTCCAGCCCGGGCGACAGAGCAAGACTCCATCTCAAAAAAAAAAAAAAAAAAAATGCTGGTACTTGTCAAAGGTTGCTTTGTAAAAATATACTTACCTACCAAACAAAAAGTTGTCAACTCACTCAGCCCAAATATTTCTTTGGCCTATGAAACCAAAATGTCTAGGAACCACTAAACTAGATGATCTCAGGCATCCCTTCCAGACCTTAATATTATCTAGTGTTCTTCCTGGGATCTGATTTTTTCATGTGATGAGTCCTCTTAAACTTTCACTTTGTCTGCTTCACCCTAGAATTCCCATTTTCAACCAATGTGGTCTATCCCAGAAGGCTCACCATTATTTGCACTTTACTTACTAAGTTCAATGAATGAACAAAGCCCTCCCAGAACCTCAGAACCCCCAGGACCACACACTGACAAGCCTCTCTCTATTCTACTCACTTGCCATCTTTGATGGGAATGTCATAGTATATTTCGTGGCATAATAGCTCTTTCCAGCACAGCCTGAGGTTTTGAGACACCGTAAGTTGGTTCAAATCCAAGCTGTGCCTTTTACAAAACCTGTCAGCTGGTACAAATATCTTAGCCTCATTGGTACCACTGAGAATAACATTAGATTCTACCTCATACAAACACAAGGATGGAATAAGCATTTCTGGCCAGAATGCTTAGAAGAGTACTTGACATGTAGTAAACTCTCAAATGTTCTGCAGAAACAAATTAACTTCCAAGACTGTTCCGGGTAAGGCTTCAAACGTCCATGACTAATGAAGCCATCGGTTATATACTTCAAAGGAAACACCCATGCTCATTGTTCTGCATTATCTCCCAGGAAAGCTGACTGACGCCATTGACTACAGCTCTACATCTGTTCAACAACCACAAAAAACTTGATCAAGCAGCATCTGCTGAATGTTTGACTTAAATGACCTCATTGGAAAAATAAGGAGACAGCTTTGGAGAAATGAGGAGCAGGTCATGCTTTCTTTTGCCCTACACAGCATGCATTCATGTCTTCCTTCTAGTCACTCATCCAACCCACAAACATGGAAGCTAGTGCTTACCAAATTCCAGGAACTGTGCTAGGCACCGTGGATGTAAAGAAATAGATGCAGCCTCTGCCCCAAGGGAACCCCTAGCAGAGTGGGGCAGAGGCATCATCATTGCCAACTCCAACGGGAAGGCACATGTCCGTTTGAGCAGTGGCCAGCACATATTGGAAGAAAGGGCAATTTCAGTAGACATTTGTACACTCTTCCTTTAGAAAAACTTGGACATGATTTTTTTTTTTTTTTTTTTTTGAGATGGAGTCTCGCTCTGTCGCCCAGGCTGGAGTATAGTGGCCGGATCTCAGCTCACTGCAAGCTCTGCCTCCCGGGTTTACGCCATTCTCCTGCCTCAGCCTCCCGAGTGGCTGGGACTACAGGCGCCCGCCACCTCACCCGGCTAGGATTTTTTTAAATCAGTTTTTCTTCCTGGTATCACTAAAAGTGATGTACTGTTGGTAGGATGTACTTCTCTGACGGGAGAGCGTTAATAATGGGGTAACTAACATGTAGCTGCCTCTGCTTGGTGGTATCTGTTTCACCTTTGGCTCTGTCAACATGCAAACTTTTAGGGTTTTATTAATTCCTCTTTTGGTCACACTGAGAGGACCAGATCATTTACCATCCTACTTTTCCCGTCAGGCATTTTTTTTATTTGCAGATAGAAAGAAGGCAAAGTGTGTAAATGATTTTGCACTGGTGGGTTGGTACAGCTTGCAAAACTTGGAAAGGGAACAAAAAAACAAGGTTGCAGAGTGGCCTCTTAAAGCAGAAATTACAACAACAAGGGGACCACTGGTCAAGACTACAAGAACACGACAGCCTGGGTGGAAGGGCCATTAAAGGGCAGTCATGTCTCTGTTCTCAAGCCAGACCCAGGCAACAGGAACTGACCACTTCTCCCCCACATTCTCCCAGCTTGATTTTCATTTCCAGCAGTCCCTAAAGGGGCTGCCATGGTGACAGCCAAAAATAATATCAAAGCACTACTTGCCCGCTGTTTCAGCCTTTTTGATACCCCATGAGCCCTTACAAACTTCATTTCAGATACGCTAGGTCTGCCTTTGCTATTGTGGCTGCTGTAGGCACAATCACTGAGCAGATTAACTTAAAGCAAATTACTTGCCCTGAAACCTTCTTAGGCTCTTCTTAAGCCTCTGAACACACAGAGGCTGCCACTTACCAGGGTCTTTCAGAGACGAGAGGACTAATCCATGTCTATTTTTCGTTTTGTTTTGTTTGTGGCCCCCAGAATGTTGAAAAATGAAGAAAAGCTGTATCATTGTTACACAATCATAACATATTTTAAATGCTTAAATTTCACAAACTGTCATCTGATAAAGAGATACAGTTTAATATCGTAGGATGATTTTTTTTCAATCTTGTCAGAGGTGCTCAGGGACTGCATGAAAGGGTGAAAGGGTGGCAATAACAACAATGTCTAAACTTGAGGCCTTTGATGACTATGAGGCCCTCCTGGCCCCAGCTGGAGATTTCTTTAGCCATGTCTGCCCAGCAAAGAGAGGGCAACCACATGGGGAGGAGGTGGCAGAAGATTCTGGGGCAAGCTTCTCAGGCTTGCAGGGACCCCTGGAAGTGGCGCTCTGGGGTCTGTAATATTAACTCACTTGAGACGTGCATCTCTGTCCTAACTTCTGTGTCCCTGGAGCTTGGTCCAGAGAAGGTGCTCAATGAAGCCTGGGGGTGGAGTACAGTGGCTTTCCTGGGGCCCACCATGCTCCAGGGATTAAAAAGGAAAGACAGAAGTTGCTATTACTAGCATAGAGCTATACTCAATGACACCAAATCTCCCTCTTGATTTGACTAATCCCAGTTCTGGAGATGATTACATTTTCCAGATTCACAAGGGGAGCTAGGGGAAGGCAGACTGTGAGGCTATTTTCTACAAGAGAGGAATTTCAGTTAGAGGCCTAACTCCCTCATGCAGAGGTGGGAGCAGCAGGGAAGTAAACTTGGTCAGAGTGCGGGCTTTGGAAGGGGTATCGAGCAGTGATGCAGAGGCGGACGCAACCAGGGAGTGGCAGGGCCTTGGTACACGACACTGTGAGATGTTCTACCTGTGATGCTGTAGAATGCTCAGAACAGGCCAGAAGCCAGGGGCACCTCCACCAGGGGCACGTGGTAAAAACGGGAATTTGCAGGCACCAAGATGAGTCTGTATGTTTGGGAACAGAGGCTGCACAGCAGAGGGAAGCCTGCAGAAGCAAGGCATGGGGCTCTGTATTAGTCCGTCTTCACACTGCTATGAAGAACTGCCCAAGACTGTGTGATTTATAAAGGAAAGAGGTTTAATTGACTCACAGTTCAGCATTGCAGGGAACACCTCAGGAAACTTACAATCATGGCAGAAAGCAAAAGGGAAGCAAGGCACATTCTTCACAAGGCAGCAGGAAGGATAAGCTCCTTATAAAACCATCAGATCTCATGAGAACATAATCACTATTGTGAGAACAGCATGGAAGAAACCGCCCTCATGATTCAATTACCTCCACCTGGTCTCTCCTTTGACACATGGGGATTATGGCAATTACAATTCAAGACGAGATTTGGGTGGAGACACAACTCCAACCATATCAGTCTCTCAAAAATCCAAAGGACTGGTTTCAGCTACCTTGGGGCCAATGTTTACCCAGATCGCTGAGGGACCCAGGGCATCAGCCAACTTCGAGATTACCTGAATCACACACTCCCTTGAGCAAAACTCCCACCTTCTCTTTTCCTTCCCCAATATATGTCCTCTTTCTATTCTTACATCAGTACTCCTGCCCCATTACTGGGTTCTCAGGGACTCTGGCCTTAGACTGAGAGTTATACCATTGGCTTTCTTGGTTCTTAGGCCTTTGGACTTGTACTGAGCCATGCTATCAGTATTTCAGGGTCCTCAACTCGCAGACAGACCATCAGGAGACTCCTCAGCCTCCATAATCACACGAGCCAATACCCCTAATAAATCCCCTCTCATACAGCTACATCTATGTGTGTACATATACATACATGCATACATACATGTACGCATGTGCGCACATACCTGTGTGTAACCATGCATGTGTGCATGCACATGTGTATACGCAATTACACATGTATACAGGTATGTATACAGGTGTGCATATAGGTATGTATACAGGTGTGTATACATGTGTATACAGGTGTGTGTGCACACACACCTATATATCTATATATCTACTTCTATATGTCTATGTATCTATATCTAGATATAGATAGATATATCCTATTCGTTCCATCTCTCTGAAGAACCCTGACAATACATGAAGGCATCTCGGTGCCCAATCATTTCACTCACCTCAGCACTGCAACAACATCAGGGAAATCTCAAACTGGCCCCTATTCCAGCTGGAAAACCCTCAACAGGGATATAACTGAGAAATTGGATAACCCCACGTATTAGTTTGTTTTCACACTGCTGACAAAGGCATACCTGAGACTAGGCAATTTACAAAGGAAAGTGGTTTAATTGGATTTACAGTTCCACCTGGCTGGGGAAGCCTCACAATCACGGTGGAAGGCAAGGAAGAGCAAGTTATGTCTTAACTGGATGGCAGCAGGCAAACAGAGAGCGCTTTTGCAGAGAAACTCCCATTTGTAAGACCATCGGAGACCATTCAATACCACGAGAACAGCACAAGACACACCCCCATGATTCAATCATTTCCCACCAGGTCCCTCCCACAATACGTGTGAATTATGGGAGCTACAAGATAAGATTTGGTTAGGGACACAGAGTCAAAACATATCACCCCATTAGGACTGCAAGCTATGGAGTAAAATCTTACAGGTAAATAATAGTAATTATTACTCTTGTATTCATTCATTCGTTTAGCAAATGTCAACTGAGCTACTCTGTGCTAGGTACAAGGTAGGCTGCAATAAAGGTTTATTGAATTAATAAATGACTGAATAAGATATCACCCTGACCCTGATGAGTTAAGAAATGTGAAAGCGTTTCATGAATCTTACGCCATTTATTCTCCTTTGATTTCAAGTGATCTTTACACCAAATCTATAAAAGGGTATTACAAACAAATGAGCAAGCAAACCTTAAAGAAATATTTTAAAATTTCTATGATGTACTGGTTAAACTAGGATGCAAACTACTTCTTTTATTAAGGCAGAGTCTGGCACAATGCTTAACATAGAATAAAAGCTTCTCAATTAAATATTGGCCAAGTCAACGTAATAGAACCAACTTACCCATGCCCTTTGTCTAATCAAATGTCTGTTCAAAGAAAAACTATCCCATCAAACAACTCAAGAACAAATCCCTACTCTGAAATTCAGAGAGAATACATTTGTTTCACAAGATTTCTAGAACATTCAGCAATCAAGGAAAGCCTAGCACATCCAGCTCTCCTGTAGGAATGGCTTCATACCATCAAGCCTCAAATGTTGAGATGCCCATTTAATGTTCCAAGAAATTCAGAAGAGGACACTTTCATATCTGAGAATAGTAGACTTTCAACAGTGACACTGGAAGTCATTATACTTAAGAAGGACATTTAAGTCACTGCGAAAAAAACTAAAGATATACAAAGTGATGGGTCCACCAGTTCAGGAACAAATGTCCCAGGTCCCTGATAAGGAAGGTTTTGGCTTATTGTCCTTATCACTTTTCTGTTCAGGATCAAAACCTTTGCCCACACTGCTTATGCCCAACAAAATCTTAGTGCCAGGTTTCCCACCATGAACTGTCCCTCTCACTCCTACATTAAAGGATTTCTCTGCTAAGGCCACCATTCACCCAAAATCCCATTCTCCTCCTTCTCAGCATCACACTGAATCTGGAGTTGAAGGTAGCACTAAGCCTTTCCTGGTTCAATGCTAGTATTAGTCCATTTACACACTGCTATAAAGAACGACCCGAGACTGAGTAATTTATAAAAACAGAGGTTTAATTGACTCAGTTCTACACAGCTGGGGAGGGCTAAGGAACCAAGGCATGTCTTACATGGTGGCAGAGGGTGGGGTGGAAATGCCACACTGTTAAACCATCAGATCTCATGAAAACTCACTATCACGAGAACAGCATCGAGGGAAACCACCCTCATGATCCAGTCACCTCCCACCAGGTCCTTCACTCAACATGTGGGGATTACAAATGGAGATGAGATTTGGGTGGGGACACAAAACCAAACCGTATCACTGGTCTTTGCCCACAATATAGAGACTCTCTCCTCTCCTTTGGTGCTTTGCAATCCCTCTGGATGGGCACATCTCTTTATCCATCCATGAGCCAAGCAAAGGACTCTGCTCTAACTTCCTCCAAGAAATGTCTGTGGTCAGATCTCTTCTCTTCAAGTAAAACACTTGGGCTCTTACGCCTCTGATATGTTTCAGAAATAAGGAGCAAGAAATTAAATGATACAGCATTGTTCCAGTTCTCTATTGCTGCATAATAAATCACACCAAAGTTTAGTGGCAGACAATAATAATCATATGACTCTCACAGATTCTGTGAGTTGGGGATTCAGAAAGGGAACAGAGAAAAAAGTTCTTCTCGCTCCATAACATTTGAGCGGGATGACTCATATGGCTAGAGGAGTCTGGAACAGTCAGGACTAGACCAACTGGAGCAGAAGGATCCCCCTCCATGATGGCTTTTTCATTTACACATCTGAAACCTGGGCTGGCATGGTGGAAGGACTCACTTAGCTGAGCTGTTATCAGAGAACACGTATGTGGCCTTAACAGCATGGCCAGATATCTCAGGGTAATTGGAAGTTTATGTGAAAGCTGATGGCTCCAAGAGCAAGTGTTCCCAGCAGCACAAGGAGGAAACTGCATGGACACTTAAGACCTGACCTCAGAAGCCGCAACTTCTGCTGTACTCTATTTGTCAAAGCTGTCATAGTCCACCCAGATTCAGAGAAAGGGATAAAAGTGAAAGAACTTGTGGCCATTTAAAAACAACTGCGGCCTTGCTGTGGCCACAAATCATTTACATCCTTCCCACTCAGCCCCCTTCCAAGACTCTCTGAGAGTTTCATTCCATTACAGCATCAGGCTCAGGCACAAGGTTCTGAATATCATCTTCTAAATCAGGGCAAGGTGCAAACTGAAGCTCTTCAAGTTCAGCACCCGGTCTACAGTTTCTCCTGATTTGAAAACGTGTTAACAAAAAAACATTATTTTTCTGCACCACCTTGCAACACACACACACAAATTAGACTGGTGGAACAGGCTTAAGTTAATGAATATAGACATTCTCGTTCAAATTTGGGGAAACCAAAGACACACAGCAGTCATGGATCGTGGCTGTTCTGAAATCCAGCTGGGACAAGCCAGTCTCTTCTTTAAGGCTTATCTCTGCCCTCTGGGGGTGATTTTCTAAAGAGATCTGGGCTCTGCCCTCTGAGTCATCCTTTTCACTAAGGCACCCCTGTCTGTAGCTGAGTAGTTTCTCCACCTGCCTCCTGGGGGAGGTGGGGAGATTTCAAAGACCTCTTTTCATTTTGTACTGTCTCCTTCCCATTCTGTTCAATCTGTTCTAGTTCCTTTAAGAACTCTGTGGGCCTCTTATGATCAATTTAAAACCTATTCTTTTAGACAGAAGCTACACCCACAAATCTCTTCAACATAAACCCTCTCTTCCTCTTCCCTGGGCTCCCCATGAGGTCACTATGGGACAAAACCATTAAGATTTTTAGGGTTTGTGAGGCACATTCTTAGAATTCTTAGTTTTTGTCTATTTGAAAGTGTCTATGAGGCATCATCTTAAACCATTCTGAGGTTTTACCAAAGAAAAGGGTAGGGAGGCCAGGGTTACAGTCACAATCCTGCCTTCATCTCTACCTTGAGACCACTTTTTCCTGACAATGCTCTTGATTTAATTTTTCCCCTGAGGCTCTTTGTTAGTTTGAGAATATTTTAATGGGTAAATGACTGTCTAGAGATCTTTATGTTTGCTCCAAATTCCATTCAAAAAGTCAAACAGGGCCAGGCATGGTGGCTCATGCCTGTAATTCCAACATTTTGGGAGGCTGAGGCGGGTGGATCACCTGAGGTCAGGAGTTTCAGCCAACATGGTGAAATCCCATCTCTACTAAAAATACAAAAAAAAAAAAAAATTGCTGGACATGGTGCTGCACACCAGTAATCCCAGCTACTGGGAGACTAAAGCAGGAGAATCTCTTGAACCTGGGAGGTAAAGGTTGCAGTGAGCTGAGATCATGCCATTGCACTCCAGCCTGGGCAACAAAAGGAAAACTCTGTCTCAGGAAAAAAAAAAAAAAAAAATCAAGCAGTACATTCTTTAATGTGTGTTTCTTTACTCACATTTGATCAGGGGCATAATGGAGATGCCAAGTGGCCCTTTCAGCACTGTGCCTTATTCCACACTGTGTATGAAATTTTTAGTTATATCATTCATTCCATTAAATATATTCTTGATTTCCCAGCAGGTCGCAGTATTAACCAATATCTCACCACTACAAAACAGAACTCCCCTTGTCTCTAGCTTCTGACAACACTGCCCTCATATTGCTTCAGGCCGTCACAGCAGCCTCCTCAAGACTGCTTTCTGTGTCCACCTACTATCTAGTCCCAAAGCCAGAGCTATTTGTTTTAGATTTTGTAATGGTAACATTCCAATTCCAGGTATCATATTAAGTTATAATAATTGTTGCATAACAAACCACCCTAAAACTTAGTGGTGTCAAACAACACTAATTTTTTATGCTCATGGATACTGTGGGTCAGGAATGGGGAAATGGCACAGCAAGGCTGGATTTTCTTTGCTCCAGCGTCTGAGCCCTTAGCTGGGATGACTCACATGACTCAGGAAGCTGAAGGCTAGAACAGCTGGTTTGGAGAATCCAATTCCAAGAGAGCTTTCTCACTCAAATGATTGGCTCTCAGTCTGGAATAATGGAAGGCAGGTTTGACTGGGACAGAAAACCCACTTGTGACCTCTCCAGCATGACAGTTTCAAGGATGCTGGACCTTTTCCATGGCAGCTCAAAACTCCAAGAACAAGTATTCCCAGCAACTAAAACCTGTTATGACCTAGCCTCAGAAGTACCACAGCTTCACTTACAGTGTATTCTATTGTCTAAGCAGGCGTGCCCAGATTTGAGAAGGGACACAAACTCTCAATCAGAAAGGTGTCACAAGATTTGCAACCATGTTTGAAAACTTCTAACAGTGTTTACTGCCAAATGTGCAGTCAGCAACAAAGATGAAGAAGTTGGAATGAAAAGACTCCTCGAACAGTTTATGAAAAGTTTATTACCCATCTGAAGAGATATGGGACCAAATCCAGGGAATCTAATGGGCATAAATAAATCTTCATCCCACAGAGGTAGAAACCAAAAAGAAGTCTTAACTATAGTAACCAAAACAACATGGTATCAATACAAAAAAAAATAGACACATAGCTCAGTGAAACAGAATAGAGAACTCAGAAATAAAGACATGTATCTACAACTAATTGATATTCAATAAAGTCAACAAACAGACAATGGGGAAAGGACTTTCTATTTTCAATAAGTGGTGCTGGGGAAACTGGCTAGTCACATGCAGAAGAATGAAATTGGACTCCTATCTATCACCACATATAAAAATTAACTCAAGATGGATTACAGACTTAAATGTAAGACCCAAAACTATAAAAATCATAGAAGAAAACCTAAGACAAACTTTTCTGGACATTGATCTGGGCAAAGAATTTATGACTAAGACCTTTAAAGCCAATACAATAGAAACAAAATCAACAAATGGTAATTAAACCAAAGAGCTTCTTCTGCACAGGAAAAGAAACAATCAACAGAGTAAACAGACAACCTGAGGAATGGAAGGAAATATTTGCAAACTATGCATCTAACAAAGTACTAATATCCAAAGTCTATAAGGAACTTAAATCAACAAGGAAAAAAATAATCCCACTAAAAGGTGGGAAAAGGACTTGAATAGATACTTCTCAAAAGAGACCATACACAGAGCCAGCAAGCATATGAAAAAGTGCTCAATATTGCTAATCATAAGAGAAATGCAAATTAAAATCACAATGAGATGCCATCTAAAATAAGTCAGAATAACTTTATTAAAAAGTCAAAAAGTAACAGATGTTGGCGAGGATGTGGAGAAAAGGGAACGCATATATACTGTTGGCAGCAATGTAAATTAGTTCAACCCCTATAGGAAACAGTTTGGAGATTTCTCAAAGAACTTAAATTAGAACTACCATTAAACTCAGGAATCCCACTAACTAGATATCTAACCAAAGGAAAATAAACCATTTTATCAAAAGACACCTGCACTCATGTTCATCACAGCACTACTTGCAATAGCAAAGTCATGGAATCAACTCAAATGTTTATCAGTGGTTGACTGGATCAAGAAAATATGATCTATATATATCACATTTCATATATATAAATACTGTATCACATTGTGTGTACGCGTGTGTGTGTGCAAACACACACACACCATAAAATACGATGCAACCATAAAATTAATGAAATCATGTCATTTGCAGCAACATGCATGGAGCTAGAGACCGTTATTCTAACTGAAATAACTCAGAGACAGAAAATCAAACACCGTGTATTCTCATTTGTAAGTGAAAGCTAAACAATGGGTACACATGGACATAAAGATGGAAATAATCGATACTGGGAACTACAAAAGAGGGAAGAATGGGAGAGGAATGAGGGTTGAAAAACTATCTATTAGGTACAGTGTTCACTATTTCGATAATGGGTTCACTAGAAGCCCAAACCTCATCATTACACAAAATATCCATGTAACAAACCTGCACATGTATGCCCTGAATCTGAAATAAAATTCAAAAAGAAAACTCAAGAGAAAAAAACCACAAAGGGAAGACAGTTTCCAAAAACAAAAGACTACATTTAATCAAAAGATGTACCACCCACCCACAATGAGAGGGAGGGGAGAGTCAGGGAGAAAGGGAGGAAAGGAGAGAGAGGAGGAAGGAGGAAGAGAGAGTCATGTAAGTATGCAAGTGTCATGAACCTTCAGCTTTAAAGAGAAAAACATCACAAAACTAGTCTGGGTGTTTGTTTGTGTATATGGATCTATGCAAGGAAGGTTTCATCCTATAATCCTAGAGGAAAATAAAAATGACTTTGCTAAGACATAAGTGATTGAAATAGGAGTTTTCATATGAGAAGGGGTAATGGAGAAGGACTGGTGATCCTCTCAGGAACCTGACACCTGCATTGCTATGCTGCACTGGGAGTCAGGGACCTGAGTCTTCATCAAGGCTGCACCCTGACACGGATGAGAACACTGGAGCCCAGAAAGAAGAAGTACATTGCCAGAGATGATCCCAGGAATCAGAGTTTCTCAAACTAAGGACCCATGGGGCACCAATATTTCATGAGTATATGTAGTGGTATTTCTTTACTAAAACCAAATGACAGTCTTCCAGGTTATGTAAGATTAAGTTAATGTATGGTCTTTTCTCAATTAATGATATTTTTCCCATAAAATTTCTTAAGCCATGGGTACACTTTACGACTTTAAGATACCTGACTTACTAGGCTTAATATATCACAAAATGGTATATTTCATGGTGTTCCAAAGAGTACAATGAATTCAGAGACTTCACTGCTGGACCAAGTTTAAGAAAAATCTCAGCACTGACATCACACATTTGGGAGTAAGATGTGTTCTCATTCTTTATTATTCCTGAAGTGTGAAACTGGCACATCTCGCAAACTGGCACAGGTAAGGGAACAATCAGTGGAAAATGTACTGGATGTGAAGGCAGGGGACTGGCCAGGATGACCTCTCAGGGAGCATTTAAGATATTTTACTTAGAAAAAAAAAATATCAGAATCATCCATGTGAAGAAATTAATAGCATATATTCTGGGTGGGGGAATTTCAGAGATTTTTTTCTCCCCTTTGGCTAACCTGTGTTTCCTCACTTTTCTGCAATGGATATGTATTTCTTGCTGTTCATAGGTAGAGAAAAATAACTTGATCAATAGCTCTTCCCTCAGCCCCTTTTTAAAAGTGTTCACATCCCCGAGGGAGTGGTAGTAGGACATACATGAGCAGTAGCTGCAGGCAGGTCACCGTGGGGTGAACATGAAGAGCCCAGGCTCTCAGGCAGAGTCTGTGGTCTGCTCAGAAGAACAAAGCTCTCCAGACACAGCCTGATGTGTCTTTTGTGTTTTCAGACCCCTGTATCCTCTGAGCACGGGTCTGCCTTTGTGACAAGGCCCAGATACTATTAATATCTTGCTCAGGCTTTATTGGAATAACCCCTCACTATCGCTGGGATTTTAATGTGCTGGAGAAGCAGATCTAGAGATAGACCAAGCACTAGTCCACTCCCTGCCCTCCATATCTTCAGCTAAGATAGTTGTACTGTCTTCCCAGACCCGGAAGCCAGCTCTCTGCTAGCTGGCTTTACCTTCACATGATGATGATTGTCAGTATGTTGCTTTTTGACCCAAAATATGAAAAGTATTTCTACTCTGATGAAAAATCTTCACATTTCCTCATACTAATATGAGTGATCCATGGCTATTACAAAGAGCTGGCCCACCCAAGGTATGGGTCATGTGGTCTTTGTTGGTACGGTTCCTGACACAGAAGTACAGGATGTAACACATTTCAAGTACTAAGAACTGAGTTTGAATTCTGACTCTGTTATTGACTGGCTGCTGTTTCTTGGGGAAATCAGTAAACTACTCAGCTTCCTCCTCTATAAAATAGGAATTACAACACTCTCTACTTCACAGGTAAATGGAGTACTATGAACTCATTGACCAAGGACCGAGAAAATCTTAAACGTTCCCTGAGGGGCATTTTAAATCCCTCATAAGTCCCAAACACCTTCATTTCATAAGGCCCAAACACCTACCCCAACATGGCATCAAACATATTAAATCATAGCTACATCCCATAATAGATACAAATGTACATGTCAATATAAATAAGTATTCACTGTAAAAATATCTTGAAGCACAGCTTTATAACTTTGTCTTTGAAATGTGGATACAATTGATTATGGTTTTCTAATGATTATCATACATATTCAGAAACTTTCGTGAAGTGCAAAAAGAATCTAGCCTACAAATTGTTTTCAAATGTGAGGAAAGCTTTATGAATACTAAATTTAATAATGGATAGAACTGGCATGTTATATTTGGTAGATGGTTTTGATTTTGCAGTTGTCTATTCCTAGTTTGGAGCTAACACAATTTTTCAGGTCTCAAATACTTCTGTCAGCCCCAGAAAAGCTTGTAGGCCCCAGATACTCTGCCTAGAATGCCTAGATTAGTTACTAGGTGCCCCAAGAGGGCCCTTAGAGATGTGTAAAACAGTGCCTACCAGGGATGCTGATTAAAATGCAGATTCTCAGGCTTTATCCTACACCTCATGAACTAGAATTTTTGGTGGTACTTTTCAGGAATCTGCAGGTTTTGTTAACAGGTCCCTCAGGGGATTGTTTGCATTTCAGCATTTGGGAATCCATGATCTGGGGCCCCTGGACAGGCAAAGTAGGAACGACTGGAAGAAGCCGATGGGAACGTCGATTGCCAGGCTCCCCCTATATAACAGCCCCTCTGCGGGCACTCAGAGAGCAGAGCAACCTGCAAGGTAAGGGAAAAAGAAGTCGTACAGGTGCCTCGATTGAAACAATTTTATTTTTATAGAAATAGCATAAGTGATCTGAACCACGCTGCATTCAACTCCCAGATGTTGAGTCAAGTTCCTTTTTTCAACCATGGATGAATAATTTATAATTCTATTGTCTTAAATTCACAATAATAAGCCTGTCTCTCGAAGCAGTGCTGAAGTCCATGCTTTGAGGACATACTCATAAATCCTTAAGCACTTTTACTAGTTGAAAAAATTTATGAAGTGGCTTCTGGGAAAGACTGAGCTGGAGTTCTGTAAAAGTGTGATGTGAAGAGCACTTGCAACAGAATCACCTGGTACTAGTTAAAATGCAGATTCCTAGGCACTACACGTCCAACCTCATAAACCAAAATGTTACCAGATGAGATTCGGGAAACTGCAATTTTAATAAAAGCCGCAGGAGACTCCTGTGCCCCCAGGTTTGAAAACTGCTGCTTCCACATCAACTGACAGCTTCACCTTCTGGGCCTGGATTTGAGCTGACACCCTGGAGGCTGATTTCCTCCCAGAATTTATCTGGTTTCTAGGTAAAAGTGTGACCTCCAGCAAGAGGTCAAACCTATTCCCAGCGTTGAAGCATAACTGCAAGAGAAATGGCCATCTCTGCTCCCTTCCACCCCAAATTCTGAAGGTATAGAAACTGCCAACTAATTCCCCAAAGACTGGAAAAATGCACAAAAATCCTCTGCAGCTTCCCACCCTGTCCCCAGGGACCATTTCCCAGGTCTTTCCAAAGACAGAGGCCACCTTGTGAAGTATCTGGTATATTTGGATGCTGCCCAGGAAGGGGAGGAAAGCGTTGTCCCTCTGCCCTCTTCTTTCTGACCCATTGGTTTGCCTTAGACAGCCTAGATTGTGGTTCCCAATTGAATCATACTCACCTCATTTGTCTGTGTCACCCTGAAATAAGTGAAGCAATTTTCACCTCATTGGTCAAAATAATGACTCCTCCAGCATTACTAGCCACAAAACCACCCCAAGCAAGGGCTTATACCCTCCCAAGAGGGAACTTAATGGACCCAGAGAAGTGATTTATTTTTAAAGATTAGTTGCCACGTTTACAGAGCTGGTACCATGGGAGCAAAAGCAATTGGTTCTTGCAGGAAGTGTTTTACTGCATAATCTAGACAATATTCTTTGGGCCTGTCTGCATTGCCTCTGCCCCTAAGGGCTACATCTTTTAGTGGAGGGATGTGGATGGGGCAAGAGGGGCTAGAAAGTAGAGAGAGAAGAGCCAGCTCGATTCGACACTGTCATCAGCAACAATAATGAAGTCTGTCTGTCTACAGATCACTTGCTGGAGCTGAATTATGATTAAAAGAGAGAGAACAGCACTTCTTTTTAAGAAGTTCCTCCTTAGGAATTTCATAAAGTAAAAGAAAATCAAAGAGCTCTTTGGCATGGTGGAATGGGGCCGCCTCTTCACAGACCTGTTTGCAAATACAAAGCTGAGCACTCCACCCTGCAGCCAGGGAAACCGCCAGTGACACTCAGTCAGCGAGTCAGCGACAAACAGCCAAGTCCCCTCCCAAGCACAAGGCCGGGCTGGCAGACTACAGAGATGCCTAGGAGGCCAGCCAGGAAGATTCTTCACCTCCACCAAAGAAAAAAAGAAAGAAAGAAAGAAAGAAAGAAATGGTCACTCCTACTTTTCTTGAAAGAAGCTACCCTTCTCCTGACTATAATTTAGTTTGTTGCTTTGGAGACATGAATATGGATAAATATTCTTCTATTATAAAATATAATAATAATAGTGTTAATGTACAGGTAAAAAGTCATGAGCCCGTGCCTGTGTCGA
This sequence comes from Colobus angolensis palliatus, assembly GCF_000951035.1. Lineage (NCBI taxonomy): Eukaryota > Metazoa > Chordata > Mammalia > Primates > Cercopithecidae > Colobus > Colobus angolensis. The sequence continues at coordinate 7,913,669 of NW_012121265.1, forward strand.
GGAGCGAGGTGAGGTAGGGCCCGGGGCAAGCAGAAGAGCCTGGGAAAGGAGAACTGCTCCTCCCGGGCTCCAGGTGACTCCTGGCACACATAAATGTGGACTGAGTTTTGCCAGATATTCCCAATTTGCAAAAGAAGCTAAGTATTCAGATTTGCAAGTGAACACTCCCGACATTTAATTATTAGCTCTATCTTCACTTTTAAACACTATCAATAAAATTGGTGCAACTTGTGCTCTAAAACTGGGGGCAAAAATAGAAGTCCCAGGAGCTCCCCAGACCCCAGGGACTGAAGGAACAAAGGGACTGTCACCGTCCAGCTCTCTCAGGATTTACCAGTGGACTGAGGGCTCTATCCTTTCTGAGGGGCTAAGGCTGGTGTTAGGTTTGAGCCATCTGATGACATGAGAGATTAGTGCTCAAACAGTTAATGTAGGCAAAACGCCCAGCCTCCTATATCAGATCCCATAAGTGGGACTTCCTGAGCCCCTTTTCTCTCCAGCCAGATGAGCTATATATAATACCCAGAACAATAGCCAAAGAGTCTTTCTTTCTTTCTTCCTTTTCCTAGTGAAATCCTCATCAGTCTTTATGACCCAGTTCAAATGTCACCTCATCTGAGCTGCCCTGCTCCATGCTTTCAGGTGCAGCTAATCTCTCCCATTCTCCTTCCTTTTTGTCCCATAACAGTCCAGATAGATTTAGCAACTACAGAGCAAGGTGACAGGTGACAGATGCTACGACCTATTGGGAAGCCCATGAGGAATGAGATAGGAGGTTGGGATGGGGTTATCTGTTCCTGAGAACATTATTATCATGAGTCCGGTGTTTAATAATCATTGTCTCATTTTATTTCATAGGTTCTGAGGTGGGGAGGCATTGCTCTTCCCATTTCACAGAGAGGAAAGTGAGGTTCAGGGAGCTTAAGTAACCTGTCCAAGATCATAAAATTGGAATGAGGCATGGCTGAACTTGAATTCAGGCCCGGCTTACCCAGAGCCTAGTGTCTGGATGTGTGTTTCTACACCCCAGGGCCTAGTCCAGGGCCAGAGGAATTTCTGATTCAAGAAACTAAAAAATATTAATAATAAGATCTATTCTAGATGACTTATTTAGAACATAAAATATAAAGTTCTACAGAGGTTTCAATGTGTGGGTGCCCTACAATGGAACTCTAAATAAACACACACAAAGTATGGCATTAAACAACCTCCAGGGTATTTTCATAATTAGGAAAAGGAAGGTATCAAAAAGTGGGTATAGTGTGCTGCCCTCTGTATTTGGATCTGTAGGTTTAAGCTTGGGTTACCCCCAAAGCAGACCCCCAGACAAGGATTTGAGAGTGAGTGGGTTAGTAGGTTATCTGGAAGGAAATTTCAGGAAGCTCCATGAAAGGAGGGGGAAGTGGGCCAGGGAAGAGAATCAAGCTAACACAGGGGCCTTTCACGAGCAGGTTTTCATGTGGGCACCTGGGATTCAGCCCTCTGGAGACAGTGTGAACACATCTCGGGGCCATGTGAAGATGTGAGCTTCTTTTTGAGAGTAGAAGAGGGAAACAGAGAGGAGGTAGAAAGACAGGGATAGAGAAGAAAATCTTCTACCTACCTAGTCATATGAACACTAGAAGCTATTCCTAACAAAAATTAATTTTAGGACATCTATGACCCAAGCTAACTGGCTGTAGTTATTTGTGAAAGAGAACCCCCACCACTGCCACCCCACATCAGACACAAATATTTGTCCATCTCATTGAAGAAAAGCTGGTGTCTTTTTTGTTTTTTTTTTTTTGTGATGGAGTTTCACTCCTGTTGTCCAGGCTGGAGTGCAATGGTGTGATCTCGGCTCAATGCAACCTCCACCTCCCGGGTTCAAGCGATTCTCCTGCCTCAGCCTCCTGAGTAGCTGGGATTACAGGCACGTACCACCACGCCCAGCTAATTTTGTATTTTTAGTAGGGACAGGGTTTCTTCATGTTGGTCAAGCTGGTCTCGAACTCCCAACCTCAGGTGAACCGCCGCCTCTGCCTCCCAAAGTTGGTGTCTATTTTTAAGTCCCTAGAGCAGTTAGCTGCTCAATCTTTCATGCCATTATCAGCTCTGAGTCTCAGGCCTAAAGATTCCAGTGGCCATCCATAGGGAAAGATTCAGGTTCCCATGCAGCAAGTTAGCACCAAAATCAAGGTCAAAAGGCAAAAGGAACCACTGACAATGCTTAAGCTTCATTCAAGCACCTTAGGTAATAATACCCTCCCTGGCCTCCTTTCTCAGTGACTCAAAAGAGCCTGCTTAAAAAGCAACAACGTCAGCTGGACACGATGGCTCAGGCCTGTAATTCCAGCACTTCGGGAGGCCGAGGTAGGCGGATCATGAGGTCAGGAGTTTGAGACCAGCCTGGCCAACATAGTGGAACCCCGTCTCTACTAAAAATACAAAAAATTAGCTGGGCATGGTGGCGGGCACCTGTAATACCAGCTACTTGGGAGGCTGAGGCAGGAGAATTGCTTGAAGCCAGGAGGCGGAGGTTGCAGTGAGCCGAGATTGTGCCACTGCACTCCAGCCCAGGCAATAGTGCAAGATTCCATCTCAAAAAAAAAAAGCAGCAGCAACATCAAGCTAGTAAAATGCTGAAGATAACTTTGCCCAAATTGTATTTTTGCTTTGTTTCAAGGAATAACTGTAGTAGCGCAGTATTACGTCATTGCTCGTCTCATTCCCCTGCCTCTCTCACATGGCTAAATAGTGGTTCCCATTCCATTACCTTTACAGACTGCTTACTTTCTCACTTCTTTTCCAGTCTCTCAGTTCATGTATGAAAACATGAATTTCAGGAAGTACTAAGTCACATTGTTTCCACCTCTGGAGAATCCCAGGAAATATGGTCATGGTGTTATGGGAAGGAACAACGCTAGAAAGTAAAAATTAGCTAAAGGAGAAAGGGTTGGTGGGGGTCCTTGAGCATCTGCTTAAGATAACTCCGTGACAGCTGGTAGCTTGCTTCATTCACAATGCATGCCTATGCCTAGAATAATGCCTGGCACATAGCAGGTCCTCATTCAGTATTTGTTGTATGGATAATGTCAATCAGCTGCGCACCTTGCCTTCAAATAAACTTGAAGTCCAAGTAGAAAGAGCAGGCTTGCTCTGCGTTTGGGAAGAAGACCCCTAGCGTCCCACACCCTACCCACCTGTAATCAGACCAGTGCCCTTCCTATATGGACATTCTGGAGATTCCACAAAATCACACTCAGACACCTACACCTACACTAGGTTCCCTCCCACCCCTCTTCACACATACACCCTCAAGCTGGGCAGCCAGTGCAATCTGAGGAAATGAAGGTGTCTGTAATGTCCGGGCTGTGAATTTCTATAGGTAGAAGTTGCTTCCTGGGCCTGTCTTATAGATAAAAAGATGCATGCCTTCAAGCTAATCAGCCTTGAACCAACAAAACTTAGAGCCTAAACAGCAACATTAGTCGAAATTAGGTATGAAACAAAGAGTGTGCTACCTCACAAAATGCTTGGATCCCCAAAGGCTCAATATTTAGAGAAAACTTTAGACCTAAAGTTTTTTTTTTTTAAAAAAAAAAATCAGTTTAGACTACATATAAAGTATTTTGCATGACTAGACACTTGTGATTGACTGTCTTTCATGCCTGCCTTCCAAAGCTCTGAAAATTCTGTCTCCAAGACTTTAGAGCTGTCAATGGGAAAAGGGCTTATTCCAGTTCAGTTCCTACAGCAAGGTGATGACAAAATCAAGATCTAAAAGCATTGATAAAAGAGGAAGCTAAATTGGCTTTTCAATTATAACCTTGCAGCTGTATCAGGAAGCAGGCTCCTGAAAGGGCCAAACCGATCAGGAGAGGTAGAAGTCTCACTATATGTTTAAACAGTTTACCACAAACCCTACAGTGCCTAATACAGGCTGTGAGACTCCAGAGAGTAGGTGCTGCATCCTTGTTGCTGTATCCCCAGGACCCACTCACTGACTGGCATCCAGTAGGCACTCAGTAAGTGAGGGGTGAATTGAACAGAGTCCACCTGACCAACAGAAGGAAACTAGCTGAGGGACTCCTAGGGATCAGACACCAAGCAACAGGATTTGCCTGGACTATTTCACCCAGTCCCTGTATCACCTCTTGAATGAGCATCAACTGTCTTTTGCAGATGAAAAAACAGAGATTCAATGGAATCCACAATTGGCGGAGGCAGGATTGAAACCCAGATCCAAGTGACACAGAAGAGGATACTTCCTCCAAATATTCATTGCCATTTAAAAATGCTCTGATTCTATGGGCCATTGCATCCTCCAAGGTACTCATCACTCCAAAAGCATTTGGGAATCTATGTAATTTGGAATGTTAAATAATTAGAAGTCATGGAGGTTCATCAAAATGTGAGTGAACCTGAACCAAAGAATGATGGAAAGACTGTTTTGTCGGCTCTGGGTCGGGTGACAAACCGGCAGCTCACCCAGCAGTGCCTGAGGTGGCAGAGAGCTTTCATGCACACTTGCACTTTGAATAAGGATCCTAGCACAATGCCGGATGCCCCTCCACATGAATTGTGGCTCAGGCAAGAAACACAACAAAGCAATTTGCCTCTGTAACTAATTTCTCTTGTCTGTAGCGCTGAAGGAGCAATACTTTAGCAGCCAGTGAGTTGGATAATTGGAAATAAGGGCAACTCTCTGAGCAGGCTGAGGAAGGCTGGTTTTTATCAACCTTGGAGCTATTTTTTATAATCAATGTCTATGTGCAAAAAATAAAATAAATACAAAACAGGAAATAAACCTTCTTTACCCACCAGCACAGACATGTCCTTTTTTTAATACTACCTTGAAACTTTATTAAATAATAGTGAAACTCAACTTCTTGGCTTCAGAGGGAACCTTGGAGGCAGGTTATTAAACTAACACTTCTACAGAGTGAGCAAAATTTCACCAGAACCAATGTTCTTCCCAATATAGACAGAGAGGTGACAAGGACAGAAATTTTCTATATGGATTTTTGTCTTCCGATTGCTAAGCAAGACTCAAGTGCCTCTTTGCTTTTGAAGTCACTCTTGCTGACTGGAAATGCTCACAGGCCTGTGCATCCAGAGACCCAAAAGTTCAGAGACAGAGACACACACACACACACACCCCTCTGCCAAACTCAGTGCCCCCTTTCCACATCTATCCCACACTTTTGCAATATCAACCAACTCACACCTCAAACCAAGCCAACATCAAACCTGTGGTTTAGAAAGTATAATGGGGGCCAGGCGCAGTGGCTCACATCTGTAATCCCAGCACTTTGGGAAGCTGAGGTGGGTGGATCACGAGGTCAGGAGATTGAGACCATCCTGGCCAACATGGTGAAACCCTGTCTCTACTAAAAATACAAAAATTAGCCAGACGTGGTGGCATGCACCTGTAGTCCCAGCTACTCAGGAGGCTGAGGCAAGAGAATGGCTTGAACCTGGAAGGCGGAGGTTGCAGTGAGCCAAGATCGCGCCACTGTACTCCAGCCTGGGCAACAGATCGAGACTCTGTCTCAAAAAAAAAAAAAGTATAGCCTGTGGGAGATAATTCAATCATGGGGGCAGTTTCCCCCATACTATTCTTATGGTAGTAAAGTCTCACAAGATCTGATGGTTTCATAAGGGCTTTCCCCTTTCACTTGCCTCTCATCTTCTCCCTTGTCTGCTGCCATGTAAGATGTGCCTTTCACCTTCTACTGTGAGTGTGAGGCCTCCCTAGCCATGTGAAACTGTGAGCCAATTAAACCTCTTTCCTTTATAAATTACCCAGTCTCAGGTATGTCTTTATTAGCAGTGGGAGAACAGACTAACACACCAACTCATTTCTAATTTCTGTCCCCAAAGATTTTCAAGTCTAAGATTTCCCAGCAAAATTACAGGCTAGAGTCTTCCTTGGGCAAATGATGAAAGAAAAGCAACCTTGGAAGTAGGTTCTTTTTCCTCTTAGAGATTTTATAAACAACACAATGATTCAGGCACGACCTTCAGTGCTGACTATACAGAGAGGGAAGGATGGAAAATACTCCATTCACCAAATCTTTTTGGAGTGAACTCTGAATTTACTCTGGAGAAAATGCCTTGTGAAAGTGCTGAGAATGAAGAGTAAGACTCCAAAAGCAAGTTCAAGACACAAAGGTTGGGAACAATACACACTATTCTTGGGTGATAGTTACACTAGAAGCCGAGACTTCACCACTACGCAATATACCCATGAAACAAAAATGCACTTGCACCCCTGAAATCTATAAAAATCAGTAGAAAATAAAAAAGACAGAAAGTTGGAAATTACTCTGCATTAAAAAGAAATAAGAAATTTGTACTTCCTGGGGGAAAATCCTGAAGTGGGAGAGGAGTGTAGAGGAATTGAGGCTGCTCGGCTCAAATGAGGAGAGAAAAGAAAGAAAACTCTCAGGTGACAGAGTATGAAGTGGGTTCGATACAGAAAAAATGTCTATTGGGGAATTTTCAACACTGATGGCCACTTAATCCTAATATGAGTCTTACAACATGGTTCCCTGCTCAGAAACATCCAGTAGCTTCCTATTGCTTCCGGGATTTAAATCTATAGCCTCTGCCTGCTATCTGCAGCTTTTCCACTCAAGACTGGCTCCAACGGTACCCCAGCTCCTTAACAAGTACCCCATGGAAGAGGAAACTGCAGCCTGGTGCCATCAAGGCAGGGGGGTTCCAGCCCTGGTACAGATCCCCGTAACTTGTGAAACCTCTTGATATGACACCATCCCCAATGACAAATAAGAGTTACACCAATGGATCTCTGAAGGCCCTTTCTTTGCCACACTACAAGATCATGAGTGGCTTCTCTGGACCCCCTACTCCCACCAGCCCCAACTCTCCCCTCTGCTTCCTTTCTTATCACTACATCCACGCTTTGAGTCACTCACATGGCTTTTTCCTTGTTTGCCTCACTCCTCTGTGAGATCTACCTATCCTTTGAGTTGCAGCAGGAGTTGCACCAACTCAAATACCCCAAATGCCATGGCACATAGGCATGGCCTTCTGAGAACTACTGTGCCCCCACCATCTGTCCTGTCGCCTCCCACTCTGCCCACTGTTTGCAGCGCTGCCAGCTCTTTGACGTGGGAACATCCTGCTTCTCATCCGTATCATACACCCTCTGAAGCCTGAAATATTTTTATAGGATTACTACTATTTTGGTATCTCCAACAAACTCCTGGACAGTTCTGAACACCAAATAAATACTGAATAAATAAACAAATCAGCAAAGTAAATTAGGGGGCCTCTCTCTTCCAGGCTCAGAGTTTTTGGCTCAGAACCGCAAACTCTCTTTAACAGACCAGAAGTTTTCTGGAACTCCACCTGCTGGAGAATAACTTTGTTGCTTTTTCACTGAGCCTGTTCATCCCAAATCTGGGGCAGCCCGAGGACTTGTACCAGCCTAGAGCGTGTATTTATATCTGTGCAGGCAAAGGGAGGGAACATGCATTCATTTACAAACTATTGCATAGATAACATTACCAAAGGTCAACCCCCAGTTCCTGCCATAGCTGGCACCTAAGATGCTTCGCCTATAGGGAGGGTCCCTGTACACAGTGGGTGGGGGTGTCTTCACTCCATTCCACGTCTTCATTTTGGGAGTCCATTTCCTACCAGTAGAACGCAAGCTCCTTTGGAACAGCTTGGTCTGCCTGCCTCGCTCACCATTGTATCTCCAGCACCAACATGAATTCCTAGGTAATAGATGTGTGTGGTGAAGAAGTGAATCAAGTAATGAACATATATGAGCACTCTGAGAACCCTGGAGGGTGCCCACAGCCTTCTCACTGACAGTTGAAGACCTTGTCACATGGTGGCTGCCATGGGGTCTTTCTTGGGGAGCAGAGTCAGAGACAGAAGTCCAGCACCAAATGAGGCTCAAATTTAGCCTTCCATTTCATCATTAGCAAAATGCGACTAGTAATTCCGACCTCCCAGGAGGAGGAAGATGAAGGAGGCTGCTTCAGGCATGGTCCATGCCAAGCTGCAGCCATATTGACTCCAAACCCCAGACATTCAGTACATTCAAAAAGATGCCAGATGACCTTGCAGCTCCCCTGCAGGCTCAAGTGGGGTCTCAGGAGACCCCAATATGTGTGGATGAGACATTGCTGCCCTCAGATCTGGAAAGGGATCTTCCAGGCCCATCACAGCCCCTTTGCCTAGAGGAATGCACAGTCCTTTGGTTGTAAAAAGGTCATTGCCCTGCCAGACCCCGATTCTGGATAGCTTATCCAGTGGTGGAGATTGTTCACATAAGACACTCATTCATACCTTGCCCCTCCTCTTCCCTGGAACATAACGCCTAGAATACCTAGGAGGTGGCTGACCACTGAGCAGGAAAAGTGTGACCTTGTTTCAGGCCAAAACGGACCAAAGCCCATGCAATCAAACCTATGACAGTGGCTCAGGTCTAAGTGTACGACTCAGGGCACAGAAGGTACAGGCACCCCTGAAGGAGATGAGAGAATATGGGTAATGAAGCACAGTGGATACTAGCATGGACAATGGAGCCAGATTGCCTGGGTTTGAAACCCACCTCAACCACTGCTACATTCATGGTCTTAGGCAAGTGAGCTAGCCTTCCTGTATGAGTTTTCTCATCTGTAAAGCCCTCAGGTTCCTTGATGTTAGTCCAGATCATGCATACTCAAAGTGAAGGGTAAATTATCTGCACTGAGTCAGTGAGACCGGGCACTACAATGGTTGTCATGATAATTAAATAAGATAATACTTACCATGCTTATCTCAGTTATCAATCATTGCATAGCAAACTACCCCCAAAACCAGTGGCTTAACGTCACAGTCATTTACTTCCCCATGATTTTGGAACCTGGGCAGGGTTCAGCATGGGCGGTTTGTCTTTTCTCTGTGTGGTGTCTGTTTGGTTCCTTACTGGGCTAGAGAAACAAAGATGGCTTCACCCATGTGTCTGGCATCTAAGCTGGGAGAGGCTGGAATGCTTTGGGGCTGACTAGGTTTCTCTCTTTCTTCATAGTCTCTCACCCTCCCGAGTAGTCCTTTACATGGCTTCCAAGAAAGTAAACCCAAAAGCTGCAGGGTCTCTTAAGGACTAGACTGGAAACAGGCATGACATCAAGTCCTCTGCATTCTATTGGTCAAAGCAAATCACAGTGGCAACCCAGGTTCAAAGGGTGAGAAAATAGACTCCACCCCTTGGTGAGAGTAGTGGCTTATGCATCTAAGGAAGGCTGGAAGTGTTGGACACTGCATTTGCGGACAGTACACCAGAGCACCATGCAGTCGTTCGCATGAAGAAAACCTCAAATCTAATCACCTAGGTGGGGCAGAAAAGTCATAATGCTCTTGACCTGAACTATCTCAAGTGACTACAGGCTAAACATAAAACACAAAGCTACAGCCAGGTAAAGTGCAAATCCCTGGACCACTGCTCACCAGCCTGTCATGCTTAGCAGCAGGTCATCTTATACTTAAAATACCCCAGGTCCCCCCGCTCTCATGTAGGGGGAAATCTCACACCAGCAGTCAGCACATAGTGGATGCCTTGCTATTTGCAGATACTCAATTATCATTTCTGAAATGAATAAATTCTAATTTAATTGAACAAAGGACTTAAATTTGTGAGTGAAACAACTGGTCCTTTTCCAGGGCTAATAAATCATCCCCAGAACAATTTATACCAAGGACTCTAGAGGCTAACGCTAAATACCTTTGAGTCCTGAGGTCCCTTTACCTACTGGGTGGCCTTGAGCAAGGTATCTTGTACATAGTAGATGCTCAATAAATACTTCTGCAATTCATGAATTCTAAAATGTGCGTGAAACAGTTACATGGATGAACTGGTAAATGAATAAAAAATGACCTCATCAACACGCACCCCATGCTGGTGAACTACTCGCCCCCTAACGATCCCTTTGTGTTGGGAACACCATTTGGTGGAAAATTTTCCTACTCCTCTCCTGCTTCTTGTTTAAGATGGCAAACAGTTAGCTCCACTACAGAAGATCAGTTTTTATGTCCTTGCAGGTAAAGGGCATGCCCTAACTTACACTTAATTTTTGAGTATGCATGTCCTGGCTCAGCATTCAGAAAAGCTGAAGGCCTGAGTTCTGCTTTGGGACTTTCTAGGCCTTTTTGGCTGCAGTTAGGCTGAGCATCTGTTCTGCTTCTAACCAGCTGAGCACCCCTCCCTTTGAGCTGCCTCCTCCAGCAGCAGAAACATCAATAGAATCACCAGCTAAGCAAATCTCCTAACATTCGACTTAATTGTTAGTTGCCTGAGCAATGTTCCATAACGTGGGGCAACACTTGCCTAATATCATTACATCTAATGCTGCACTATGAGGACCTCTACTAATAAGTCTTAGCAACTACTATTATGTTTACAGTGTATCAAAAATTTATATTACCTTCTTTAATTCTCCCAGTAACTCCATGAAAGAGGCAAAATTATAATCCCAAATTTACCAATGAGTTCCTGAAGCTCACAGAGTAGCTCACTTTCCCAAGTCCCACAACTTCTAACTAGCCAAGCTGAGATGTTATCCCAGGTAGTCTGACCTGAAGGCTGCCTTGTCCTGTCACAGTCACAACCACGCTGTTCCCATTTCTTTGTCTGTCTTTCCTGTGAGATCAGCAACTCCTGGAAGGCTGGGACTGGTTCCTACTCATCCCCCAGACCTCTGTGTTCAACAGGAAGCTTGGAACCTGGCACAGAGATGGTGTCAAGTGGGTGTGAACCGAATGCACGAGAGCTGTGTGACCTGACACGTGGGACCATTCATCCAGCAGCATGACCAGATGACAGCACATCCAATTCATCGGTCAGGCCTCATTGCTCTGGTGGAAAATGCATTTTAAATCCCTGCCCAGGGACATAATTACCCTTTAGCTTGGGGAGATATTCAATTTGTTACTCCTGGCCAGCACAGAAATCAGGTTGAGTTGGGTGGAAATACAAGACAGATTAGATTCCTCAAAACTGCCTTTATATTTTTAAGATTCTCCTCTCTCGCTCTCTCTCTTTTCCCCTCTTGTCTCACAGTATACAGGTACCAAGTAACTTCAGCTTGCCACACTTGGGTAAATGATGACTGCTTTAATTTATACCTGCTGGGAAGCCCTCACCTAAGGAAAGCCTCCTCACCTTGCCTCATCCCCCTCCTTACCCTGTTCAAGGGTACAACCTAAACAAGGCCGGGATGAACTCTGGCAGTTGCCCCTGGGCCTTTTCTTAATGAAGCTCATCTGCCAAGAAGATAGCAGCATGTGAATGGATCCATAGGAGAGGGTCTGAGATGGGTAAAGAGCATGTCAGGTGAGTCCTGCCATGTGCCAGGTTGTCCTCTGGAGACATCCACACATGCTATTTCATTTAAGCAACAGGTCAGACTATTATGAGCACTTTTTTTTTTTTTGTTTGGTGTGAAAGGTAAGGCCAGCGGCTCCCAAATCCTAAGAAGCTGGCATTTAAACTTGAATGAACTAGCTCACATCACAGCCTCTTTCCTCCTCACCTTGGAGAATGTGGGACTAAAAGGAGGTCATTTCTGAGAATGTGGAAATAAGACAGAACTAGGCCAAAGTCATGAAGAATTCAAACAAGTTAGTCACTTTGGGAAATGGATCTTATTTCTGCCACAACTGGTCCAGATGGAGAAAGAAGGAATTGTTTCAATGTGGAAAATCTCCCAGAAAGACTCAAAGTATAACCCGTGAACCACCTAGGGAGCCAGATAAAATACAGACTCCGGGGTCCCACTCCAGATCAACTGAATCAAAATCACGGACGGCCTGGAAGTCTGCATTGTTAACAAGTTTTTCCCACTCCTGGGGATTCTGATATACTCTCAAGTTTCTCAAGTTTAAGAACCTCTGTCCTAGAGGCAGAAGATGAGGTTCACTGCTCTGGAAAGACAACAGGCCCTGGGAGTGGGATGGGAGAAGGGGCCACCACACACCTGGCTCCATGGATGTTGTGCTCCTCCAGGTGCTGCGGGAGGTCCTAGCAGACAGACACAGGGAGCTTTTCTCCCAACATACCTGGTGTCCCATTGCATGGCAATATGGACCTGACCTTTCCTCAGTGCCAGAACCATCGAATGATCACATACCACTTTCAGGCACAGGAAGTTTAAGGTCAGAATCTTTAGAAAATTAAGTTATTTTGTCTTAAAATGGAAGGATCTTATAAACAGAATTTTCGAGCTAACTCCTCTCTGCCTCTTCTACTTGGCACGCAGGGGACCAATTGGGAAAAGGAAAAACATCCATAAATGAACTATTATGTCAAGCTTCAGGCACCCACAGTCTTGTTCTTTCCATGAGAGAAATTTCTCAACAAGTCTTGACACCTGTGCATTAGCACAGAGCAGCACAGAGAGTAAACTTTCCCAAGATCTTCTGTGGGGGCACAGCTGAGATTCTGGAAAACCACGGAACAACAAGAAAAAAGTCATTTTTCAACTCAAAACTTCAGGTCTCTACTTACCCACCTAAGGTGCTTATTTAAATTATTCCAATCCCTGCCATCACAATCAGCCAGCACCCACCTGATAGCAAAGCACATTGGCCAAAAGTGGTCCTCTTTTTTCTTCTTTTCTCAAAGGGATGTAAAGGTTCAACTTGTAAAATGTTCCCCAAGTTGAAAAATGTGATCTATAAACTCAGCACCCAGGGAAATGAAATTTGCTTGAGTGTAGATTTAGCCATTTTTTATAATTCGTGGAAAGGGTGAAAAAAACATATTGAATTCCATTCAATTTTTATCATGTCATAAAGTGAAAAGTCACTTTCCACTTATAAGAACTCTAACAGCTTCTCAGTCCCCTGGAAGAAGGCAGAAGCCAAAAAGCCTAAAGCAGAGCTGGGTGTTCCTGCCCCCTGAGATAGTTTGCCATTTTTTGGAAAAGGGCTACTGTGAAAAAAAAATTGTCCCCCCACCCCCAGAGCAGGCCACCACATGATATAAAAGAACGCAAGCCCTTTGCTTTCTTTTCGAAATCATGTCTTCTAGGCTGTCAATAGATCTGTGATGGTGATGTTTTAATTATTTTTTTTTTAGTTGCATGTTGATCATTCAGGTATGTGAATGCAACCATGGCAGGATTTCTGTGCCCTATCCCAGCTGGAACAGGACTCCTGTAACCTCACCAATTGAACTGATTCAACTACTTGCCAGGTACCAGGACCTCCACCCAGGAAGAAAGATCAGCTTTCTCAGCCCTGGAGCTCTGCTGTGTTGGCACTGGCTGCAAACTTTAAGAAATGAGCTCGCACTGCACACTCATGCTGGTTTCTATGGCAATGGTTATCAAGGCTTGGGCCAAGGTCATCAGACATAGTGAGTCCCTACAGGATGCAAAGACATTCCCTGCCTGGTAATTCTCAAGAACCATTTTTTTTTTCTTTTCTTTTCTCCTACCCTGGCACGGCCCCTGCTAGTTACTGACAACTCAGTGTAACATGTTTCTACTCCCCAAATATTCCCCATGAATTCTAGTTTCTATCAAGCTGTTTTCCTGCTACATCACAACAAACAATACTACATCACAACATAGCAGGTTGCAAAGGCAGCAAGCTTTATCTAACTCATGGCTTTCTTGCAATAGAAGGTCATTTCCCCTGTTATTGTCATTAACTACCATTTAGTAAGTAACTACGATATGCCAAGCACTGCAATAGGCATTCAACATATAAAATTTAAATCTTCAAAATAGTCCCATGAAATCAGTGTTATAATTCTCTTTTTATAAATGATGGAACTGAGGGTCAAAGAAGCTAAGTAGCATACCCAATGTTTCTTTTTTTTTTTTTGAGACGGAGTCTCACTCTGTTGCGGGGGCTGGAGTGCAGTGGCCGGATCTCAGCTCACTGCAAGCTCCGCCTCCCGGGTTTACGCCCTTCTCCTGCCTCAGCCTCCGGAGTAGCTGGGACTACATCACCGTGGCATGTGGTAGATATAAGGTTGGATCCCAGTTCTTCCTGATTTCACCAAGGCCACTCTATCTTGCTATCATACCCTGTTGCCCACCCCCCCTTAGACAACAGGGTACCTTTATCTTTCTTCTTAGAATACTTCATAACTTTTTAAAAGCGTTAAGTTGTTTCAAACCTTCCACTCTGTGCTATCAACTATAATGTCTCCTTTAAACATTTCTACTGAATTATATGTTTTAGTTCTTTGTCTGTCACCCGTTTCGGAATCATCTTAACTTTTCCAGCTTTCTCAGTAGAGCCCTAAGTGGGAAATATTGTCTTAATAAGAGCAATGGCAGTTTTTGAGTTTATATTGTTCAAAGCCTCGACAGTCCAAGATCTCGGTCTTTGGGGTGCCTCCTGCAGACTTCGGGGTGCCTTTATTCTGATAATTATCTTCAGGATTTCAATCTTCTGACAGAAGCAATAGTGGGAAACGATTGAGAAAAGATGAGCAAAAGAAAAGAGATAAATTTTCTGGAATAATTAAGCAATATGATGTATCAAGATGAAGTGAAAATAATAGGATTCCATCTTATAAAATACTCCAAAGCAATAGATGAAAAATGCTCACTGAATATTATGATTCAATGCTAATCTATCATGTAGGGTGAAGGCTGGTGTTATTATCCACTTGCAAAATTTTCCCAAGTACCAGCACTCGAGCCAGTGATTGTGGCAAATAGGCTGCCTCCTAAGTAAATTTCACATCTGTGAACTTGATTATTGCATTTTTCAGGCATTAATGTGCAGAAAGGCTGAGAGAAATTGCAGCCATCTCTCAGTACACAGGTGAGGGTGACAGTGCTGGAGCTAGTTTCAAGGTTTTCTCAATCTTCAAACGCTGTTATAAAACTTATCTTTCTCTAGGCTGTGGGTTTGTTTATTGGTCTATTCTCTTTTTATTGGGAGTTTTGGCTTTTGTTTTGTCTACGGCCTGGCTTCCATTTACTAGGTCTCAGTAAAGTTCCCTCTAGATTTAGGCTGTGCTCCAAGCCCCCCAGAGAAACAACATACTACTAGACATAAAAGCAGGAACATAGAAACCATCTGCTGGCTTGGGACAGTCAAGGACTTTCTACAAGGGCCCAACTTGTCAATGCACAATGAGCAGGAAATGACACTAACTCAGCAGCAATGGAATCTTTAGAACCATTATTATCTTGTCAGAGAGAAACTTTTTGAGCGGAAAGTCAAATTCAGAATTTTGACTCTGTGTTCAAGGCTCAGAACATTCTGATCCCATCCTATCTTCCCAACTCTGCTCTCTGCCCCGTAGGAAGGAAGCGCTTTGCTTTGACCTAATGGCAACTCATATTTATTGAGTCAACGCTGTGTCCCAGACACTGTCTGCAAACTCTTTTACATGAATTATTCTGAATTATGCCCAGTCGTAAATGAGATAACTAAGGCATGAAGAGGTTTGCCCAGCATCACACAACTTCCTAGTGGTAGACTCAGGTTTTTAAACCCAGAAGTCTGCACCAGGAGGCTAAGCTCTTTACAAGGAGATTCCTCTGCCTCTCAAGCATCCAGGACACACTGACCTTTCCCCTCCAGTCACCCAAATACTGCTTGACCTTCAAGGCCCATTTCAATCCCCATTGTCTCATGACACCTCTGACCACACACGGCCTGTGCTATATCTATTCTTTCTCCTTGGGTCTCCCCAGTATCTTACTGTCTCCACGTTGAGTTTGGCAATTGCCTTCTACTGCCCTCTGTTATGTGACAGTGGAGTTTAGTGGATAGAATTGGTTTCAAATCATAAGCCTTGGATTCCAAGCCCACCTTGGGCTCTTTCTAACTATGTGACTGTACATTCACTCACCACTCAAATGTTCATTAAGCACGTAATTAACATGCGATAGACTCCAGAGTCTCAATGCTAAGCTCATCCTAGACCAACTCCTTGCCCCCTTAGAACTTAGATGGATCTTGAGCAAGTGACCTCATCTCTTTGAGCTTCAGTTTCCTCATCTGAAGAATGGGAATAATATTACAGTCTCATGTGCTCAGCTCATAATAGTCAAAAAGTATAAAAGCACCCTGTAAAATGCCTAGCACATAACAGATACTCAAAAAATAGGACTATTACAACTATTAAGTTACAGTTGTCTCAGCTTCAGTCTTATTTCCCTAACCAGGTTATAAATATCCCCATTATTTATATTTTATTTATATTTATAGTAGTGAATCACTACTCACAGCACCTAGAATCGAACCATGCACATGGGTCACCATAGGAAGCATTAACCAACCTTTGGAGTCAAGGCTTCACCAGGAACTTGCTGCATGGCTTGAGAGGATGAGTCATTTCTCTCTTCTTTTTTTTCTTCCCTTCCTTTCCCTTCTCTTTCCTTCCCTTTCTCTTCTCCCCTCCCCCTCCCTTCCTTCCCCCCTCTACCCCTCCCACTCTCTTCTTTTCCCCTACCTTCCAACTTGTCCTTCCCTCTCCCTCTTCCTCTTCCTCCTCTGTCCCTTTCCCTTCCCCTCTCTCTCTCTCCCCTCTTCCCTCTTTCTTCCTTCTCCCCCTTTCCCCCTCATCCCCTCTTCCTCTCATCCAGGCTTTCCCTGTCTCATCTCCAGAATCAGGACCTTGTGATCAGAAAGAGAAACTTACAGAGGCAGTCACAGTGGTAGAGCAGGGCTTCTATGGCTTCCACTAATCAAAACTGAGTGTAGCCCATCAGGTGTTCTTGCAGCCATACTGGAGTAGCTACCTTTTATGGGCAAGTCTGGCTAAGAACTCAAAGTCCTGGGGCTGATCCAGCCCCTCTGGCATTTTCTATCAGCTTCTGTTGAGCTCTGAAAAGTCCCCAAGCCATCTCTTGGTTGGTGGTATTCAAAATATTCACTTTAAAGGAGATGGCTCTCAAGGCCTCAGATAGTAACAAATTCTAATGCACCATAAACTCCAGCCACCCCC
>NW_012121265.1:7930642-7960851 GCF_000951035.1 Colobus angolensis palliatus
CCCCCCCCACCGCCCACCGGCCGCAGTCATCCTTTCATGATACAGAAGTTCCTTTGAGCCACAAAGGAGCTCAATGGCTTGAGGTATAAGCATAGCTGCCCGGGCCCCTGGCTCAGACTCTAGGTTAACAATGCTCCCTTCACTCCAGCCTCAAGGCTGGTTAACTCACAGCAGTGTGACTGATCCCTAGAGAGGCGAGGAGAAGGAAACAGGGATTCATTTCAAACTCATTCCCACTGCCAGCCAGCATGCTCTACTGGTAGCAACTTGTCTTCATTTGCAAAGTCGTAATGAAGAAAAATGAAGAAAATTAAACATGGATGCAGAATTGATCCAGTGACTCACTTGTTCAGAAGCTCCCCACTATCTGGAGGGGAAGATTTAAGTTCCTGTGCACACAGGCACTGCCTTTCCTCAGCTGGCCCCCACCATCCTTCCCAGGAGCATTTCTTGCCAGCTCCCATCTTCTCACAGGCCATACTCCATTCATCCCAAATCTCTTGCTGCTTTCCTAATCCACCATACTGTTTCTCCCCCATGTGCTTTCATCATTCTCCTTTCTCTTCCTGTTTATCTTGCCTACTTGGTAAATTACTGCTCAGCTGAAGCTAACCTCACCATGAACCCCTCCTACATTTCCCCAGAGAAAGCTGACCACTCCCTTCCTTGTCCCACATGCTCCTTGTTCCATCCCTCTATAATGGCTCCTACTATCATATAGGACATTTATGTGTGAAAAAGAAATGATGTCCCCAAGTACATCGGATGCCTACTGTGTACCTATCATAGCATTAGACATGCTGCAGAAACTCACCCTGTGGTTTGCATACTGCTATTCTGATAGATTATAAGAAAATTGAAGGCAGCAAATACTTACTTTTTCACTCCAGCATCCCTGCTGCCTAGCACTTTGTAGGTGCTAAAGGATTGTTTATAAATTTAAATTCAACTCACAAACAGCTGACAACTGAATGACCAATAACTACCATAAAAATTTCAAGCTGTTAAGATTCCACGTAGTAAGACCAGCAACAGAGAGTTTCCTATAGCTTCATTATTAAACTGAGCCCAGGAGGGCTACTTTTAAAGTCAGTTTTCAGATCTAGAAATAAAGGAATGCAGAGGAGGAGGAGGAAGAGGAGGAGGAAGAGGAGGAGGAAGAGGAGGAGGAAGAGGAAGGTGAAAAGCTCTCACTTAATGAAGCAAACAAACATCAACTGCAAAAAAAAAAAGATAAGGATAAGAAAGGGATATAAAGATTGCGGTGATATCCTAGAGCATTCTCTCTAAGCAACCTCATCACTCTGCTCTCCTAACTGAATGGGCAGAGATGTAATTTATATGCTCAGACTTCATCATCCTGAATTTTTTTTAAGGTGATAAGTTGTTTTAATCAACCTGGCTTATTCTTTTTTTCCCCTATGTCTGATATAGTCTTAAGCTAGAAAGCAGTTTTGTTCAATTCCTCTATTTGGCTGATATATTATGCTCTCTTCCAAGTTTTTCTCCTGAGAGCATCCCTCTTTTATTACTTTTCATCTTAGTTCTTATAATGAAAGTTTTGCAAAGCATGACTACTGTTTTTATTCCTGATCAAAATGGGAGACTGTACAAAATAGAAAGAATATGAGTATAGTTGGAATAATTTTTAGCAAAACATTGTGCTCTTAAATGATGAACATCCTGCAAAATCTAGAAGCCAGCAGTGGGGAGGGGGGTCTTCACAATTACAGCAAAAGACTCTTTCAATGGTGAGAAGGTCCGAAACAGAAACAAAATGAAACCAGGTGGCAGCTTGCCCTTCCTCACCTAGATGATTGCTCTTCTCCTGCTGCTTTATGGATTATTGTCTTTTTTGATGAAGACCACATCCATATCTGTGTTTGGCACTGTACTAGCTACACTGTCAGCACACAATAAAGTCTGATCATGATTAATGGTGATAATAATCATGCAGGGTGAGAAAGTTTCTATCAATTTCCCACACCCTTATTTACCAGCTTCTTTGCACCTTCCCTGCAGTTACTAAAAAGAAAAGGACTTAATTTGCACATACCTATCCCTCCGTGTTTCAACCATCTCACTTTCTTTACATGCCAGATGAATCTCCCAGGAACGCAAGGTTCCAGGCAGAAAGCATGGCTGCCCTGAAGCTTTATTCAGAAACACTTTGCAAATGTTGCTGTGTGTCCTAGAAGAAGTCACCTTCCATTCCTAGGATGGCTCCACCTCCTTGCCTGCAAAAGTCAGGGCCCCACCCCTGCTTGTCTGCAATATCAGATAGTGGTGCGTTGGGACCAATTGCACTGGTCAATGAAATAATGCTGCTCTTCACATCTTCCCAGGGGTTTCTTGTATTAGTCTTCTCTCTTGTGGAAAACAAAATAAGATGAATAAGATGTTGGTTATATTTGCTGACTGAATGACTGAACCAAACAGAATCAATCACTTGTACATCATCTATTACTCACTCCTACAGGCTCACTCAACAGTCACCCAGTGGGGACCCAGAGCAGCCCTCAGGGAGACTGGTTGCAATGGTACAAACAGAGATTAACTATAAAAGCCAAAAATATGATGCACATGGAAAACCCAATTCAGTCATGAGGTGTTACCATTCAAAGGATCTACCTGAGTTAAACTGTGGAATGGAAACCAGAAGTCACAGTGTAGGACCAGAGAGAACCAGAAGACAGAAGAAGATGGGTGGGTGTTTGCTGTGGTTTTCCTGATTTTCTGGCTCTTAAAGCAAAAATGCACTTGTGTCTAGAGCTTACAGGCAATGGTAGACCTAGAGGCTGTCCATGATTGGTCTGTGATCATCTTCAAGACAACTGACCATGACAATGGTCCATGATTGTCCTTGAGAAAGAATGGGAAGATAATCACAGACGATGGAGGCAAGAAAACCAGAGCAGACATAGGGTCATTAGGATCAAGAAAATTGTTCAAAGCAAAGAAAGAGCTGTAAACATCATAGAGAAAGCATTCTAGTAAACCTGTCTGGTTCTGTAGTATTTGACACTGAAAGTGTTCTCACAGATTTGCATGGCCTATAAGTTCTAGTAACAATGAATACAATTAATACTTGCTCAAATAGGACTCATTCAATCATAAGAAATGGGAAATTCAACTCAAGCTGCTTTCAACTGCAAAGGACACTATTGCTCACTTAAAAGGCCTTAGACCTAAAATTTCAGGCATGGTTTGGAACCAGGTGCTCAGATGAAATGATCAGAAATCTTTTTCCAGTTACTAACAAGTTCTCTCTGAGTGGAAGCAAGGGTAGTCATTGAAAGCACCAGGCTTAGAAGAAAATAACTGAAGACACTCAAGGAAAAGACAAACAGCTTCTTTCCATCAACTTCAGCAAAAATTCTGAGATTGAGAATTACTGTCCTGGCTTAGAACACATGACAACGTCTGAACCAATCACTGTAATGACATGGAATGCCCCATTGGACATCTCCATCATATATCAGAAAAAGAGAGAATGGATATAACCAGGTCAAAACAAGGAAGAGTGGATGGACAGGCAGACCTACATATCTGTCTCACCAGTATTTAGCAATTACTAGGTGCCCCCAGTGTCCTAGGTATAGTCAAGAAATAACATTCAGTGCTGTGTTAGCTTTTTCTAAACACTCATCAAGGAAGACCATAAAGAAAAGCTTTCCTCTATCCAGCACCACCCCTCCTCACAAAGTATCTCCAACGATGGACAATAATTTTTTCCAAGAGCAGTAGCCATTGTGTTTGAGACATTTTAGGAACCAAGATCAAAAGATTAATGGCAAAAATTATACAGGAAGAGGTTCTAAAAAATCTCTATTTGCAGATGATATAATCCTAAAAGCAAAACGAACCATGGACAAATTACTACAAGCAACTCTTAGTAAAACCAAGGAATATACAATTATCATGTTATGCCAGCTACTGAGCTCTTGTCACTCAGCTCCACACCCACCCTTCTATACTCACTTTTGTGATGCAGGAGCTAGGACTCCACAAACCCAGTTTCAGCTTTGCCAGCAGCTCCCTCTATGGCTTCAATAGAAGGGACCCCAGAGGGAGACTGCAGGTTGCAGGGGAAGGAGGAATTTGCTTGTTCCTCTTGCCTTCCTGCCAGCTTCCTATTCCTGTGAATGTCTCCAAGCAATAATTCCTCATTCCAGTAGCATCAGTGGAATCCAATTTTTAATTTCTCCAAGAATTACAGAACCAGCCATGTTGTGTACCCTTCAGAGACACCAGCAACAGCCGGCCAATGTCCAGGTCCCATGACCCTTCCTCTGAGCTTGGAGATTCCAGCAGCAGCCAAGCAGCTTCCTCCTCACAGAGATTCAACTCCATGGGTTCCCCCACCCTAAACTTCTAGATTTAATACCTCTGTCCCTGTGCCTTTGTTATGCAGCCCTAAGGATGGTAACTGCTTCCTGAAGTTTTCTTCTTCTGTGATTACTTAGTATCATCTTTTTACCTTTTCAGTTACCCACTTTACACCTTTATGCCAGTTAACAATTCTTTGTCTTAAATAATCTCTGTTAAAATAATTGGTGCTATGCCTGTCTCTTGATTGGACTCTGATTAACACCTATGCAGAAAGCAATAAGCTTCACATATACAAAATAACCAATTAGAATATACAAGGGAAGGGAAGAGAAAACTCCATTCACAAAAGCAAAAAAGAAAAAAAAAAGTAAAACAAAATACCCAAACATGAAACTAACATGAAATGCACATAATCTATATGAGAAAAACTTTAAAATATTCCTGAAAACACAAAAATAGTTTGAACCACAGGAACATACATGCTATTATAAAAACTCAACATCATAACATCAGAAGGATGTTCATTTTCTCTATGTTAACTTTTGGTTATTGAGATCTCAATAATGATCGGGCTTTATTTCTTTCTGGAGCTAAACAAGTTGATAACAAAGTTCATATGGAAAAAGCAAAAGGAAAAAATAACCAAGAAAACACTGAAAAGCTAAGGCAATTCTGGGGAGGTGGGAGCTAGTCCTACTGGATATTAAAATATGAAATGTCTCCATGAATAAAACAGTGAACTATTATATAATTAATAGGCAGGCAGACCAGTGGTCCAGAAGAGAAAACCCAAAAATAGACCTAAGCAGACAGGGCAATTTAATGTATGATGAAGGCAGTAAGTATCTCAAATAAATGAGAAAAGGCAGAGTTTAATAAATGATGACCTGACTATTGGATGACTACATGGAAAAAAATCCATACATTAGAAGAAACGTACATTAGAATACATACATTAGAACAAATCCCAAGTGAATTAGAGATTTAAGTTTTAAAAAATAACTGAGGAAAATTTTTCCTTGGTATAACTTATTTTTAAATTGTCTAAAAGCAATTTTAACATATATTTAAATGTGAGGACATTATAAAAATTTTAAACAGCAAAAAGAAAAAAATATAAAGTTGAAAGAAAATGGCAAGCAGGGAAAACTACTGTAATGAATGAATATTCTAGACAAAAAAACTAATATCCCAACTATATAAAGATATCCTAATTTTAAAAAAAGACAAGCAAATTTTAAAATAAGCAAAAGTATGAGCTGATCAGTTCAAAAAAGATAATGACCTATTAATAAAATTAAAATATGCTCAACTTCCTTCAAAATCAGAGCAAACAAAAATGTTCATAATAGCATTATTCAAAAAACTGGAAACAAACCAAATGTCTATCAACATAATTAATGTCAAAATGTACCTATTAACACATTGAAATACTACACAATAAGGAAAAGTAACCAACGTACTATATATACACAACATAGACCAATCTCACAGATGTCAGGTTGTACAAAAGAAGCCAGAAAAAAAATAATGCACACTCTATAATTCATTTATATGAGGTAAACATGTCCATGGTACTAGAAATAAAAATACTGTTACTTCTCATATTAATATTGACTGAGAAGGAACAGAAAGAAGTCTTCTGAGTTCTGGAAATATTTTATATCTTGATAAAAATGATAGTTACACAGAAGTCATCAGAGGCAACCAGGGCCATTTATAAACAGAAGGTTATCAAACTTTACACTTAAAATTATTTCACTATACATATTCACTTATGTTAAAGCTCAACAATATGAAAAAAATCAAGCTGCGATACCATTTCTTACTTGCTAAATATGCAAAAAATACAAAGTTTGGGAATACACTGTTGGTGAGATTATGCTAAAACAGGCTGATACGTTGCTAATATAACTTTCATGGAGGGGAGTTCGGCAATGTCTAGCAAAATCACATATGCCTGTATCCTTTCACCTGGCAATTACACTTCTAGGAATCATCACTGTCAAAAAATACAAAATGGGCCAGGTGCGGTGGCTCACACTTGCAATCCCAGCAGTTTGGGAGGCCGAGGCGGGTGGACCACTTGAAGTCAGGAATTCAAGACCAGCCTGGCCAACTTGGTGAAACCCTGTCTCTATTATAAAAAAAAAAAAAAAAAAAATTAGCCAGGCATGGTGGCATGCACCTGCAGTCCCAGGTACTCAAGAGGCTGAGGCAGGAGAATCGCTTGAACATGGGAGGCGGAGGTTGCAGTGAGCCAAGACTGTGCCACTGCACCCCCAGCCTGGGTTACAGAGTGAGACTCTATCTCAAAAAACAAACAAAAAAATACAAAATGATGTATGTACAGATATTTATTGGGACATTGTTTGTAATGATAAAAGATTGAAAACAAGACCAGTGTTTATCAATTGGGGGCTTGGTGAATAAACAATGAAACTTCCACACCATAGAGAATCAGACAGCTTTAAAAAGGATATAAAACACTCTCCTGGTTACCTGCTTCAGTGACAAAAGATATGGAACAGAATACTCTTTAGAGTATGTGAGTTGAAGAGGGGAGTGGGAGGGGAATGGTTTAAAGAAAGGTTTGAAATTTTTGACACTTCTTTTGTCCAGAAATGGAACCTATTTTCCTTTCCCTTGAATCTAAGCTTGCCTATGACTGTCTTGACCAATAGAATATAGGGAAAAAATGACACAAGGTCAGCCAGAGCCTACCCTTTGAAAGGAGTGTCAGCTTCTACTTCACCCTCTTAGAACCCTGAACCACCACGTAAGCAGTCCATCTACACCGCTAAAAAGGCAACCACCTAGAAAGGTCCTGAGGCTACTTGGAGGATGAGGAGATCCCAGCAGAGCCCGAATATCCAGCCATCCTTGTCAAGGCACCAGAGTGTGAATGAGCTGTCTTGAGCCAACCCTGACAAGGACTGTCTCAGGAACAGAGGAATTGCAGAAGTCGTAATATGACTACCGTTATTTTTAAATTATTACGTGTGTGGTTTTTTGTTGTTGTTTGGTTTTTTTGTTTGTTTATTCTTGAGATGGAGTCTCGCTCTATCACCAGGTTGGAGGGCAGTGGCATGGTCTCAGCTCACTGCAACCTCTGCCTCCCAGGTTCAAGCGATTCTCCTGCCTCAGCCTTCCCAGTAGCTGGGAATACAGGTGCATGCTACCGTGCCAAACTAATTTTTGTATTTTTAGTAGAGATGGGGTTTCACCATGTTGACCAGGATGGTCTTGATCTCTTGACCTCAAGATCCGCCCACCTCGGCCTCCCAAAGTGCTGGTATTACAGATGTGAGCCATCGTGCCCAGCTAAACTATTACATGTGTTTTACAGCAAATGATTACAATGATGCCACTAGGAACCAAAACGTTGAGTTTAAAAGAGCATAAATCAAACAAATTAAAGAAAGACCCTGCAAAGGTACATTTGAATGGAAAATATCAGTATGTTTTTCTGTTTCTAAAAATACGTATTTCCCAGTTCAGATCACTGAAGAGGCCTAGTAGCAAAGACAACCCAGTAGCAATGAGCAACCCAAATGCCCAGTCTGCGCTCTCTAAATACCATTGTCCACAAAAACACTGGGATTTCTTGTGGAAATGACTGAGTCCAAGTGTGCAGCTGGAAATATACATGAGCCTGAGCTCTCAAGTTATCAGAGTCAAACAGGGCCATGTGAAAAACACTGAGGAGCCAAGTCAAAGGTGCATAATGGCCTAAGATGACATAATGTGAGAAAAAATGATGACTGCAAAGGATTGAAATATATCAAATATATAAAAATTTATGAGCTAATCATGAGATGAAAAAATAATCTCATTCATCACCACTGGAGGTTGCTAAGGCACCAACTTATTACCCCAAAATTTGATAATGTGCAAAAATCAAATATTTATTCTGACTTTCCTGTATAGATTTTATTCAGAGTAATGAAAATATTGGGAACAAGTTCTTCTTTACAGAAAAATCCTAGGTAATAAAGACAGGAGGAGTGATGGAATTAGAATATCACCTTTTGGTAACACAAATAAAATAATAGATTTAGGCAATAACATTGAATGAATGCTAAAAACCACTAATGAAATTGAAAGACTGATGGGAACATTATAATGGAGAGAGCAAGCTAGCACTATTTAAACACACAACTCCATCTTCACAACACTAAAAGTGGAAGAACCACATGTGATATGCCTCACAGTGTATTACAATGCCAAACACATAACTCCACTATGAACCTCTGAAGTGTTCCTGTTTAAAAAAAAAAAAAAGAACCAGAATCTTCTCAGTCTCTAGGTATAGCTGTAAGATAATATGAAATACAAGGAAAAGGATAACAAGCTAAATGGCATAATGAAAGACTGATCAGTCACATCTAGAATGTTCTACAAGCTAAATGTTCTGGTACTTCAACAAATAAAATTGCATGAGAAGGGAATCATATGGTAGTCGTATGTTTAGCTTTTTTAGTTATTTTCAGACAATTTTCCATAGTGGCTGTACTAATTTACGTTTCTGCCAACAGTGTCCAAGGGTTCCCTTTATCCATATCCTTGCCAGTACTTGTTGTATCTCATCTTTTTGATAAAGCCATTCTCGCAGGTGGTTTTAATTTGCATTTCTCCAATGATTAGTGATGCTGAGCATTTTTTCAACAACCTGCAATGAGGTATGAATAAACAGTGAAATACTATCCAGCTTTGCAAAGGAATAAAATCCTATCACTTGGGAGAATGTGGATGAATCTAGAGGAACTTGTGCTAAATGAAATAAGACAGGCACAGAAAAACAAATATCACATGATCTCAATTATATGCAGAATCCTTAAAAAGTTGAATTCATAGAAGTAGAGTGTAGAATGATGGCTGCCGGAGGCTTGGGGTAGGGAGAGTTTAAGGGAATGAGGAAATACTCACCATAGGGTACAAAGTTTCAGCTAGATGGGAAAAATAAGTTTTGAGATCTATTGCACAGCAGGGTCATTATAGTCAATAATAATGTATTGTATATTTAAAAATAACTAAAAGGGTAAATTTCAAATCTATCACAACAAATGTCAAGTAAGTGAGGTGATGAATATGTTAATTAGCTTGATTTAATCACTCCACATTGTATACATATATCAAAACATCACATTGCATTCCATAAATGTCATGCAAGTATAATTTGTCAACTTAAAATAACAAATAAAAATAGATAAATGTTTAGAATGGGGAAACTTATCAACACATGAAAACTAAATGCAATATGTAGACCTTGTTTAGATCCTGTACAGTTGCAAAACCATCTGGGAAAAGAAAGTCTAAGTTTATCAGTCTCTTAGCTGATGAAGTAAAAGCTAAATATTCACCTACCCTGTGACACCGAAATTTTACCCACTAGTTTGTATACAAGAGAAATAAAAGTATGTCCACAAAAACACATGTGCAAGAAAGTTCATAGTATTTTTATTTATAACAGCCAAAAATGGGGGACTGCAGGCGTAGGATAAATGTCCATCAACAGGAGAATGGATAAACAAATTGTAGTATATTCATACAATGGAATACTAGGTCTTAATAAAAAGGAATGAATTACTATATACACAACATGGAGGAACTAACAGATATCCTAACTAAAAGAATCCAAACACAAAAGAATATTGTGTGATTCCATTTACATGAAGTTCTAGAATAAGCAAAAGTAATCTATGGTGAAAAAAAATAAGTGATTAGCTCTAGAAGATAAGTTAAAACTGGGAAAGGGTATAAGAGGATTTTCTAAAGTGATGGAAATGTTCTCTTATCTTGAGAAGGACGTGAATTACAAGAGTGCATGTATTTGTCAAAACTCATTGAAAGGTACCCTTAGGATTTGTACATGTCACTCTTGATCAATTTTACCTTTAAAAAAAGAATATAAACAAATACTAAATTCTAGTCAATACGTTTTGTTTTCACATTGACATGGATTAACAATTCTAAAACCACTTTCTGTGTTTTCTATACTTGAGCAAATAAGTAAATACCTTGAGGATCTCAGGGGCCAGGTTTCTCAGTACTCTAGTACGGAGATATCAAACGTGGAAAGGGAACAACTAGAATTCATTGGATTAGGATGGGAGGCATCAGTATAAATGTATAGTTTTAATTAATGTATAGCTTTTAATAATTTATAGTTTTATAAAAGTAAATGCATGTGCACATGTATTTTCTAGCTCTGTCCACTGAGACATCCTAGAAGCTATAATGTAACAATAGCAATGAGCACACTAGGCACACAGATTTTGGATTCTAAGTACTATTATTCTCTAAAAAGAATAAGAACTCTGGAAACGCTAATTCCAGAGCAGGAACAATGAACACCTAGGAGATCCTGGAGCACCTTGTTGATCTGGAAATTAAGGAAGCGCTTAAAGAACAATGAGGACATAGGAAAAGGACACAGGAGCTGGCTGGACAGGATTCCCACTGGCCAAATTTGGGGAAATTTAAGCATCGAAAATAAATAATAATTGATTATCACACATTAAGTAAAATAACAATCTGCAAGTCCATACTGATATAAACAAATCAATGACTAAATAAATGGTGGAAGACTCATGTGTATAGAATGCCAAATAATAAATTAGATGATAAACTTAGAAAATCACAATGGATACTTAAAACTTGTGAGTAAAAGTCTGATGAGGAGTAGGATATTTACATAGTCTCCCAAGCTCCCCACTAATTACTTATAATTAACTAAACAATGAAGAAACCCGGAGACACCACGATAGCCACATGAGCAAAGTCAACATGACCAATATTGCCTTCCAAAAGTATGCACGGAGAACACGGTGTCACGTCTTTGCTGTTTCTGTCAAAAAGGCATAACTGAAATCTAACCATAAGGAAACTTCAGATAAACTCAAATCATGAGACATTCTACACAACAGCTGGCCTGTACCTTTGAAAAAATGAAAGGGTCAAGAAATACAAAGGCAAGGGAGACTAAAGAGACATGACATCCAAACGTACGATCCTACACTGCATCTGGACTAGGGAAAATACATAACTCTAAAAAGAATTTTTGGGGAAACTGCCACATTTTAAAAGTGGACGAGGATAAATAATAGAAGTGCAGAGTTTCTTGTTCTTGATAATTATACTGTGTTATACAAGAGAATGTCTATACACTGAAGTGTTTACAAGGAACGGGATATGATGTCTCCAATGTACTTCATATCACTCAGGAAAAACATTTATATAAATAATAAATCAAATACAGCAAAACATAAGCATTTGGTGAATTTAGGCAAGGTATATATGAGAGATTCTTACAACTTTTTGTCAGTTTTATATTTTTTTACATTATCAACCAAAAAATTCTTTAATAAATCAGTGATATGAACATAGACAGTTAGATGATATGAAGCAATTCCTAATAATGGCATGGGAGTTATATTTGTTAAATCTTTGCTAGAGATTCAAATTATCTGTGGGTGACACAACACAATATCTGGAATTTTCTTTAAAATAATCCAGTAAGAACAAAAGGTAAGGAATAGATAAAAAGTCATCTGCAAAATGAGGCTAAGGAAACTGGCTCTGTCTGTCTCACGGCCAGGGCTGCTGGGAGGGGCAGTGACTGAGCAGGCAGGGCCTGGCAGGGCCCTGTGGAGCCATTCTGCAGAAGGCTGTCCCCTCTGCCCAGCTGGGTGACTGCTGGTCCACTGAGCCTCCTGTCTTCACAGTCCCCTGTAGCAGAGCTGCAACCTGCAGAACTCACTTTTCTGCTTTTCCAAGTACTTTGGCAGCAACAAACATGGGGGTGGGTGGCAGGATGGGGAGTTGGGATAAGCTTGCCTTCATTGCAGAGCAAATAAATCTAACAGATTTTTCTGTCTTAGGAACACTTAGCATACTTTCTACATGAAATCATGAGTTTCCTGAGAGTCATTTGCCAGGCTTACGACCTCAGAGGCAGTCCCTGTCTCCCTCTCTCTGTTCGCCCCTCAACAGGCTGACTGGCTTTCTCTGTTTTGTCTCCGGATTCTTGCCTCTAGTCCTGGTGGAGCTCACCCGGCAACACCCAAGGCTTTTCTCCGTCCTCAGAATAGGAGACAATGAGGCATCTAATTAAGGTGATGGTTGGTGAGCACTGCTCTGAAAGACAAAGTCCAGCTTGCCAGGAAGGCTTTTCCACTGGCTTGGGATAAGGGGTAGATCACCTCAGGGACCACCAGCCTTTTGCATGCCTAAATGGACCATTCACAGACATGCACAGCTGTGGGGCAAACCTGGCCTCTGTCAGGTGAGGAAGACAACCCTGGAAGACCCTCTTGGGTAAGCCAGTGACAAGACGTCACACTGCTGTGATCCTGTCACTGCCTACCTTTTAGACTGAAGCTAGTCCAGCCAAGGAGACCAGATGGGGTTGGGAGTGCATTCGGCACTTTTCACTTAGGGCAGAAAGAGTCCCCATCTCCGGGGGGAAAAAAAAAAGCAGAAACACAAAAGCTGTATCCCTGATGAGGATGATCATTTACTAAGGGCTAAAATTTTGAAAATTCCTTCCTTCTGAAAAAAAGAAATGCTGTTGTATACTTTTATTGTCTCCATTTTTATTATACTATATATTTAAATTACACCATAAAAGTATTTAAATATCTTTATGATCTCCACATGAGAAACCTGAAACTGAAGATCAAGTAGTTTCCCAAGGCCACAAAATAATAAGTGGGAAGTGGAATTTGAAACTAGAACAGTTTGAGTCTTAAGTTCCTGCTCTTAACTTCAGGGATATACTACTATCAACTCACGGGAACCAAAGCCCAAACCTAAATGTCAATTCCCTGGAGGACCTCCAACTCCTAGAATGGAGGACTTGGTCAAAGTGACTCTGGAATGCAGGAGCAAAAATGTTGACCTTGGGCCTGGGGTATGAGACTGACATCCAGTCCCTTAGAAGCCACCAGGAAAATAGTCAGGGAGGTGGAGGTGAGGTATCTGGCCTCTAGGAAGAGACGTCCAGGGCAGCCATTGAACCAGAAAACTGCTTTTGCTGAAGCTAGAGAGAAAAGACTTGGTGGTAAGGCTACTAAAGATTAATTAGAAGCCACTCTAAGTATGGCTGGCTGAGTTCAGTTGAAAAGGGGGGTGGGGTGGGGAGGAGGGAACAATCTTAAAGCAGGAGTCACAGAAGGCTTCCAGGAGTGGGGAACCATCCAGCTGAACCCTGATGGCAGGTAGGATAGAACAGAAGGAGGAGAGGAGGAGATGCCTTCAAATGGTCACCAGGATGAACAGAGCAAAGATGAACTTAGTATCTCTTTCTCTGGACCAGAGTTTCTGGTTTCACTTCCCTTTTAACATAGATCTCTGACTGAAGGACCCCTTTCTGGGGAACAGCATTTTATAAGGTACACAACATATAGTCACTATAGTCACCCTTCTCATCTACTCCATGTCACTACCTCATGAGAACAAAAAGATGCCATCATTTTACAGAGGAGGGATTTTTTTTTTTTTTTTTTTTGAGAGGGGTCTCACTTCTGTCACCCAGGCTGGAGTACAGTGGTGTGATCTCAGCTCATTGCAACCTCTACCTCCCCGGTTCAGCAATTCTCCTGCATCAGCCTCCCTCCCAAGAAGCTGGAATTACACCACCATGCCTGGCTAATTTTTGTACTTTTAGTAGAGACAGGGTTTCACCATGTTGGCCAGGCTCTTCTCGAACTCCTGACCTCAGGTGATCCACCTGTCTCAGCCTCCCAAAGTGCAGGGATTACAAGCAAAACTCACCACGCCTGGCCCAGAGGAGAGATTTCAAGGTCAGAGACACTGCTTAAGGAAAGACGAAGTCAGTTTCAAAGCTGGG
The DNA here is from genome assembly GCF_000951035.1 of Colobus angolensis palliatus. Lineage (NCBI taxonomy): Eukaryota > Metazoa > Chordata > Mammalia > Primates > Cercopithecidae > Colobus > Colobus angolensis. Next base: position 7,944,828 of record NW_012121265.1, read on the forward strand.
TCCTGAGAGACCTTCATCTCATCCTTTGCAGGCACAGTGGAGTACAGAAGGCCACTTGTTAATGGATTTGAAGAGTTGACTGTGGCTGCTGCTGAGGGGAAGAGTTAGATTCTAGATGTTGCTGCTGCATCTCATCTTCTTATGTCACCAAGCTAAGGTCAGGATCTCTGGCTGGTGGGTAGGAGCCAGTGTTGGGGAAGAAGGCAGTGACAGAAGAGAATGAACCCAGTCATTCATCATTAATGCATCAATTCATCCATCCAATGTATATTGAGCATCTACTCTGTGTTTGATTCCAGTTCCTAGCAGACAGAGTTCCTATGCTCATGAAGTTGTGCAGTTTGGAAGAAGTGAAAAGTCTTGAACAAATAATAGCACACAGAACTACAATCTGGAATAAGCACAATTTAAAAAGTACAGGGGAGTATGAGAGTTGTAATACGGATCCTGACCTAATTTGGGAAGTAACCTATTTACTAGGAAGTGACATGTAAGCTAAGATGCAAAAGAAGAATAGGAACTAACAAGAGTGGCTTACAGAGACTTCTAGAAAGAGAAACCCACTGGGGTCAAGACCATGAGGCAGGAGGCAGGAGGCAGTGGTGAGAGGCCAGCTGAGAAGGCAGACCAGCCTGAGGGGCACTGGGAGGCAGCAGGGCCAGACTGTGGAGGGCCAGGTAGGATGGGATCTTGTTTTTAAATTATTTATTTGAGATGGCGTCTTGCTCTGTCACCCAGACTGGAGTGCAGTGGTGCAATCTCGGCTCACTGCAACCTTTGCCTCCTAGGTTTAAGCGATTCTTCTGCCTCAGCCTCCCTATTAGCTGGGACTACAGGTGTGTACCACCACAGCCGGCTATTTTTTGTATTTTTAGTCGAGATAGGATTTCATCATGTTGGCCAGGATGATCTCGATCTCCTTACCTCATGATCCACCTGCCTTGGCCTCCCAAAGTGCTGGGATTACAGGTGTGAGCCACCGCACCTGGCCTTTATTTTTTTATTATACTTTAAGCTCTGGGATACATGTGCAGGACGTGCAGGTTCGTTACATAGGTATCACTCATCAGTCCATCATCTACATTAGGTATTTCTCCTAATGCTATCCCTGTCCTTGCCCCTGAACCCCTAACAGGCCCGAGTGTGTGATATTCCCCTCTCTGTTCCCATATGTTCTCGTTGTTCAACTCCCACTTATGAGTGAGAACATGCAGTGTTTGGTTTTCTGTTCCTGTGTTAGTTTGCTGAGAATGATAGTTTCCAGCTTTATCCATGTCCCTGCAAAGGGCAGAAAACTAACAAACAGGATAGGATCTTATCCTCGGAGCACAGGAAGCTAAAGAAGGGATTATGCTTGGGAATGCTTGATTAGAACTGTGTTTTAAAATGTCAGTGTGGCTGCCATGTAGATAATGAATCAAATTGGGACGAAAGTGGAGGCAGAAAATTGCTAGAAAATAGTACAATAGAATAAGTGGAAAGTAAAAATGACTTCTTGGGTAATGGCCATAGAGGCAGATATTGATGGATTCCAGAGTTACAAAGGAAGCATTATCAACAGAATTTTTTTTTTTTTTTCTTTTTTGAGACAGAGTTTGCTCTTATTGTCCAGGCTGGAGTGCAATGGCACTATCTTGGCTCACTGTAACCTCCACCTCCCAGGTTCAAGTGATTCTCCTGCCTCAGCCTCCCAAGTAGCTGGGATTACGGGCATGCGCCACCATGCAGGCTAATTTTTTTGTATTTAGTGGAGACAAGATTTCACCACGTTAATCAGGCTGGTCTCGAACTCCTGACCCAGGTGATCCACCGCCTCGGCCTCCCAAAGTGCTGGGATTACAGGCGTGAGCCACTATGCCTGACCATTAACAGAACACTTCTGAGCAAGAAAGAGAGATCCTACATGACTTGCCTCCTGGTCATCCAACCTTCAATAGGGGCCTTCTGGTCCAGCTTCTTCATTTGATAAAAGAGGAAACCGTCAACCCAGAGGTGACTGAACTTCCTAAGGTTACCCAGCCAGGAAAAGAGTCCCAGTCTCCAAACCCCTGAGAAGAGCCGATGCCCCGTGGCACATCTCTTCCTAGGGGAGCACCGAGGGATAGCGCTACCACAAAATGCCTCTCAGAGCTTAGCCTTTCCGTAAAACAAGACCCACATTCTAGTGACATATTTCACATTCTTTTCAAAATTGGTCTTAAACACAGCCCATTCACCAGCAGACCTGGCTTCCCTGAATCCCCATGGATGGACAATTCAAAAAGCCACTTAATGCTGCTGTAACAAATTACCATAAGCTTAGTGTTTTAAACAATGTAAACCTATTCTTTCCCAATCCCTTAGGCCAAAAGTCTGGAATCAGTTTCACTGGGCTAAAGTCAAGGTGTCGGCAGGGTTAGTTCCTTACGGAGTCTCCAGAGGAGGATCTATTTGCTTGCTTTTTCACACTTTTTGAGGCCGCCTATGTTCCTTCGTGCATGGCCCCTTCCTCCATCTTCAAAGCCAGCAGTGTCACATCTTATTTTCGTTGTCACATTTCCTTCTTCTGTAGTCAAATCTTTCTCTTCCTTTTTTTTTTTCTTTCTTTCTTTTTTTAGACAGAGTCTCTCTCTGTCGCCCTGGCTGGAGGGCAGTGGTGCCGTCTTGGCTCACTGAAAGCTCCGCCGCCCAGGTTCAAGCGATTCTCCTGCCTCAGCCTCCTGAGTAGCTGGGACTACAGGTGCATGCCGCCATGCCTGGCTAATTTTTTGTACTTTAGTGGAGACAGAGTTGCACTGTGTTGCCCAGGCTGGTCTCAAACTCCTGAGCCAGGGAATCTGCCTGAGCTCCCAAAGTTCTGGGATTACAGGTGTGAGCCACTGCACCCGGCCTTCTTCCTCCTCCTTCTAGAGATACTTGTGATTACACTTCGGGACCACTTGGAAAATCTCCCCATCTCAAAATCCTGAATTTAATTACATCTGCAAAGTTCCTTTTGCCAAATAAAGTAACATTCATGTGATCTAAGGATTAGGACCTGGATACCTTTCCGGGACATTATTCAGCCTATCATAGCTTCTACTTGTCCCAAAGAGGGGGAGATAGGAATTGGAACCCTTTCAGACATGGGTAACCACCTTCTTACTCTTAGGGAAACAGGGTTAATATTAAACTTGCTGTCCTTACCTCAAATATAGACAGGCAGGACACGAAATAGGAAACAGAAGTTAACTGAGGATGAGCCAAGAAGACTAACTTCATGTTGAACTAAGGATGCTCACCCTTTAGAGGCCACAGACCACCCCCCTTCCCCTCTTTGAGAAGACAGTGAAAGCCTTGGACGCTCTCCTTCCAAAAAATACACGGACTCCCAAAATACTATTCTGTATATAATTTTAGATGTTTTGCAGACCTACTGAAGCCTATTAAAGCTAAACATTTGCTGTGTACAATCAAAGCAGACCTAACAGAATTGACTGGGTGTTCAGGTCATATAGTCTATACGATTCTGTAACTGACTTTTGGTCAGACCTGCTGAGGCTGTCCGGGGTATCTGGGGTTGGCACACTAACCAGAACTAACCATCAAGAAAGTGATATTTTTGGGCTTCTGCTGACAGTCTCCAGCTAGAGTAGACCCCCCCACCCCACCCCTCCACACACACAACTAACAAAGAGATACTGGAAAATCTAATTGCACTCCTATAAATTTAATTTTTATAAATTGCACAATGAAAATGTATATATTTAGATGGATAAGGGCCTTTTATTTTCAGAATCCATCACATTAGATATAATTCAGACATTTACCTAAGACAAATAAAAACAATAATTCACTCTATAAGAAAAAGACAACCCAACAGAAAGAGTAGCAAAGATTTAAATAGACTGTTCACAAAAGAGAATAGGGCTCAATTGCATTAGTCATCCAGGACATACAAATTAAATCTATGAGATAATAATACACATCATCAGAATGGTCTATGTGAAAAAGACAGATACTATCAAGTGTTGGTGGGGATGTGGAACATGAGGACTATCACATGCTGTTGCAGAGCTGGGGGGTGTGAATTATTACAATCACTTTGGAAAAATAATGGCAGCATCAACTAAAGCCAAACATATGCATAGATTATGTCCCAACAATTCAAACAAAAATATAGATGTGTTTATCAAAGGATATGTATTAGAAGAATGCTTATAATAGCACCATTATTTTTTTAAACCATGGTAGAGTATACATAACAAAAATTACTATCTTAACCATTTTTAAGCATAGTTCGATGGCATTAAACACATCAACATTATTAAGCAACCATCACCAAAACTCATCTTTAGAATTTTTGTCATCTTTTCAAACGGAAACACTACACCCATTAAACAATAACACCCAAACCCTCTAAATCCCCAGCCTCTGGCAACTATCATTCTACTTTTGCTTTCTGTGAATTTGACTACCTTATGTATCTCATATAAGTAGAATCATATAGTATTTATCCTTTTGTGACTGACTTCTTTCACTTAGCATAATATCTTCAAGGTTCATCCAAGTCATAGCGTGTGTCAGAATTTCCTTCCTTTTTAAAGCTGAATATTCCATTGCTTGTGTATACATTTTGTTTGTCCATTCATTCATTGGTGGACACTGGGGTGACTTCTCCCTTCTAGCTATTATGAATAATGCTGTTGTGAAAAATGAGTGTACAAATATTTGTACCCCAAAAGTCTCTGCTTTCAATCCTCTGGGGTTTATACCCAGAAATGGAATTGCTGGATCATATAGTGATTCTATTTTTAATTTCTGAGGAACCTCCATACAGTTTTTCATAGAGGCCAGACCATTTTCCATTCACATCAGCAAAGCACAGGGTTTCAATTTTTTCATATCCTGGCCAACACTTGTCGCTTTCTGTTTTTGTTTTTTTTTTAATAGCCATCCCAAGGTGTGAAGTGGTATTTCACTGTGGGTTTCATTTGCATTTCCCTAATGATTAATGATGTTGAGCATCTTTCATATGCTCATGGGCCATTTGTGTATCTTCTTTGGAGAAATATCTATACGAGTCCTTTGCCCATTTTTTAATCAGGTTGTTGTTTGTGGTTGTTGTTGACTTGTAAGAGTTATTTATATATTCTGGATATTATTCCCTTATCAGATACATAATTTGGTAATATTTTCTCTCATTTCATTCATATTAGTCAGGGTTCTCTTAGAGGGACAGAACTAACAGGATAGACAGATATACAAAGGGGAGTTTATTAAGTATTAACTTACATGATCCAAATTCCCACAATAGGCTGTCTACAAGCTGAGGAGCAAGGAGAGCCAGCCCAAGTCCCAAAACTGAAGGACATGGAATCCAGTGTTCAAGGATAGAAATATCCAGCATGGGAGAAAGATGTAGGCTGGAAGGTTAGTCCTGTCTCTCCTTTTCACGTTTTTCTGACTGCTTTATGTTTGCTGGTGGCTGATTATATGGTGCCCACTCGATTAAGGGTGGATCTGCCTTCTCCAACCCATTGACTCAAATGTTAACCTCCTTTTGCAGCACCCTCACAGACACACCCAGGATCAGTATTGCATCCTTCAATCACACCATGTATTGTCTTTTCACTCTAATAATGTCATTTACAATATATATATATATATATTTAATTATATGGATATATAATAGTTGTGCATATTTGTGGGCCATATGTGATATATTGGAGCATACAATATAGAATTATCAAATCAGGGTAATTGGAATATCCATCACCTCAAGCATTTATCATTTCTTTGGATTAGAAACATTCTAATGCATTTTAGTTATTTTGAAATATACAATAAATTATTAACTACAGTCGCCTTGTTGTGTTAGCGAAAACTAGATCTTATTCCTTCTATCTAACTGTATTTTTGTATCCATTAACCATTCCCTCTCTATCTCCCCTCCTGACTCCCCACTACCCTTTCCACCCTATGGTAAGCATCATTCTACTCTCTATCTCCATGAATTCTATTTTTTGAGCCTCCACATATGAGAGAGAACATACAATATTTGTCTTTCTGTGTCTGCTTTATCTCATTTTACGTAATGTCCTCTAGTTCCATCCATGTTGTTGCAAATAATAAAATTTCATTCTTTTTATGATGTGATAATATTACATTGTGTATTAGTACCACATTTTCTTTTTTCACTTGTCTATTGATGGACACAAAAGTTAATTCCATATCTTGGCTATTGTGAATAATGCTGCAATAAACATGGGAGTGCAGATATCTCTTCAATACACTGATTTCTTTTCTTTTGGATGTATAAGCCATCAGTAGTAGCTATACTTATATCAGACAAAACAGATTTCAAATTGCTGGGTCATATGGGGTAGCTCTATTTTAATTTGTTTAAGGAATCTCCATACTGTTCTCTATAGTGGCTATACCAATTTACATTCCCACTAACAGTATGAGGATTATTTTTTCTCCAAATTCTCGCTAACATCTATTATTGTCTTTTATTATTATTGTTTTTAAGATGGAGTCTCGCTCTGTCACCCAGGCTGGAGTGCAGTGGTACGATCTCGGCTCACTGCAACCTCTGCCTCCCGGGTTCCAGTGATTCCCCTGCCTCAGTCTCCCGAGTAGCTGGGATTACAGGTGCCCGCTGCCATGCCTGGCTAATTTTTATATTTTTAATAGAGACGGGGTTTCACCATGTTGGCCAGGCTGGTCTCGAACTCCTGACCTCAGGTGATCCATCCACCTCAGCCTCCCAAAGTGCTGGGATTACAGGTGTGAGCCACCACGCCTGGCCATATTTTGCCCATTTTAAATTAAATTATTTGTGTTTTTTTCCTATTGTTTCAGCTCCTTAGATATTCTGGTTATTAATCCCCATCAGATGGGTAGTTGGCAAATATTTGCTCTCATTCTATGGGTTGTGTCTTCACTTGGTTGATTGTTTCCTTTGCTGTGGAGAAACTTTTTAGCTTGATGTGATCCCCTTTGTCCATTTTGCCTTTGGTTGCTTGTGCTTTTTGGTCTTACTCAAGAAATCTTTGCCCATATCAATGTCCTGTAGTGTTTCTACAATGCTTTCTTCTAGTAGCTTCATAGTTTCTTGTGTTACATTTAAGTCTTTAATCCATTTTTATTTGACTACTGCTTATGGTGAGGAATCAGGTCTATCTTCATTCTTCTACATATGAAAAATATACAGTTTTCTCAGCACAGTTTATTGAAAATATTATTCTTTCTTCAATGTATGTTACTGACTTTTGTCAAAAAATGAGTGGACTGTAAATGCATCAACTTATTTCTGGGCTTTCTATTCTGTTCCATTAGTCTTTATGTCTGCTTTTATGCCAGTACCATGCTGTTCCTCTTGTTATTTATTTCTAGTTTTATGCCATTGTGATCAGAAAAGATACCTGATATGATTTCAATGTTTTTGAATTTTTGGAACTTGTTTTGTGGCCTAACATATATGGTGAGGAGAAGAATGTGCATTCTGCAGCTGTTGGATGAAATGTTTTGTAAATCTCTATCAGGTCCATTGGTTTTGTGGTGCAGACTAAGTCTAATGTTTCTTTCTTTTCTCTCTAGATAATCTGGCCAATGCTGGAAATGGGGTGAAGTCATCAGCTATTATTGTACCGGGGTCCATCTTTCCCTTTACCTCTAGTAATATTTACTTTATATACCTGAGTGCTCCAGCATTGGGTGCATACGTATTTATAACTGTTTTATCCTCTTGCTGAATTGACCCTTTTATCATTATATAATGACCTTCTTTATCTCCTTTTGTTTTGAAATCTTTTTCTGATATAAGCATAGCTACTCCTGCTCTTTTTTGATTTCCATTTGCATGAAGTATCTTTCTCTATCTCCTTGTTTTCAATCTATCTGAATCTATAGATGAAGTGAGTTTCTTGCATGTAGCACATAGTTGGGTCTTGTGGTTTTTTTGTTTGTTTTTGTTTTTTAATCCATTAAGTCACTATGTCTTTTGACTGGAGAATTTAGTCCATACACGTTTAACGTTCTTATTGATAGGTAAGGACTTACTACTGCAGTGTTCTTATTTCTTTTCTGGTTGTCTTATCTTCTCTTCTTCATTCCGTCCTGTCTTCCTTTGTGTATAAGTTATTTTCTCTGGTGGTATGTTTTAATTTCTTGCTTTTTATTTTTTATATACCGATTTTAAGTTTTTCTTTGTGGTTACCATAAGGCTTGCAAGTAACATCTCACAACCAATTATTTTAAACTGATAACAACTTAGCTCTGATAACAAAGAAAAAAATATATAAGCAAAGAGAAAACTAAAACACTTTATACTTTAACTCTATCCCCTTTGCTTTTTGACTTTATGTTGTCTCTATGTTTTTATATTGTCTGTATTTTTTTAAAAAATTGTTGTAGTGATTATTTTTGATGAATTGTCTCTCAGTTTTTCTACTAAAGACATGAGTGGCTTTCACTCTGCAATTATAATGGTAGAGTATTCTGTATTTCTCTGTGTACTTATATTTACCAATTATTTGTTGTTGCTCGTTAATGTTCTGTTCTTTCCAATTGAAGAATTCATCTTAGCATTTCATGTAAGACAAGTCTGGTTTTGACAAAGTCTCTCAGCTTCTGTTTGTCTGTGAAAGTCTTTATTTCTCCTTCATGTTTGAAGGATAATTTTATTATCTCATGGACACCACAGCTGGCACCACACTGGATCACACCTGAGGCTGAGGGCCTTCCAGACCAGCACAGTACTAATGCTCATCCAAAGCCTACAGCTGTTACTGCCTGACTGTTGATGTTTATTCAAGGCCAAAGCCACTTGAATCAGCAAGTGGTAAATCCTGCCTGGACTGGGTTCATACCAACAGGGAAGTAGATTCCCTTCTGGTCTAGGGTAGGTCTAGAAACACTGTCCAGGAGTAAAGGCCTAGAATGGAGAGCTTCAGGGATCTGCCTGGTGCTTCATGTTACTGTGGCTGAGTTTGTACCCAAGTTGTCAGACAAAGTCCTCTGTACTCTTCCCTCTCCTTCCCCCGAGTGGAAGGAGTATCTCCCGAAGCTGCACTGCCTAGAATTGGAGGAGAGTTTATGCAGGCACTCTTGTGGCCACTACAGCTGGTGTCCCACTGGGTTACACTCCAAGCACACTGCCACTGAGACCAGGGCTGCGCAAGTGCTTTTCCATGGACTACAGTCACTGTGGCCCGCCTGCCACTCAAATTTATTCAGGGCCCTAGGTCACTTTAGTCAGCTAGTGATGAAATTGGGCAGGACTCAGTTTCCCCCCACTAGAGCAGAGCATTTCCCTCTGTCCCAGGACTTATCTATATGTTCCCTTCATGGGCACTGGTGGATTTTGCCTGGTGGCAGTGCTGTGTTCCAATGCAAAGTCTTTCATTCACTTTGCAAGCACATGAATTCTGTCTCTGAGCTACCTGGGGTTGGGAAGGATTAGTGTAGGCAATGCAAGACTGCCCTTCCTACCTTCTTCAATCCCTCTTTCCTGTTACTATGTTAAAACCAGATACTGTGATTGCTCACCTGATTTTTTGTTCCTATGAAGGTGCTCCCTTGCATGTATAGTTGTTCAATTTGGTGTTCCTGCAGGGGATAATTGCTGGAAGGTTCTATTTGACTATCTTGCCTTTTAATACACAAAAGTTTTATAATTTGACTGTAGTCCAATTGATCTATTTTTTGTTACCTGTGCTTTTGATGTCATATTCAACAAATTGTTGCCAAATCCAATGCCATTAAGTTTCCCCCTAATGTTTTCTACTAAAAGTTTTATAGTCTTAACTCTTACATTTAGGTCTTTTATCCATTTAAAGTAAAGATCCAGCTTCATTCTTCTGTAGGTGGGTATCCAGTTTTTCCAACACCCGTTGTTGAAAAGGCTGCCTCTTTAATCCATTGAATGGTCTTGGCACTTTTGTCAAAAATCGTTTGACCATATACATGAGGACTTACTTCTGGGCTATTTTATTCCATTGTTCTATATGTCTGTCAACAGCACCATTTTTAATAGTCCAAACATCAATCAACAGCAGAATGAATACATAGTGAGATAGTAACACTATTAAATGTTGCACAGTGTGGCTGAAGTAAGTTTTACAACTAATAATAACAACATGGATGAATTTCACAAGCATACATTAAGCAAAAGAAGCCAGACACAAAAGAGTACTTATTTTATAATTTCATTTACCTCATATACAAAAGCAGATAAATTTAATTAATGCTTCTAGGAGTCAGGATAGGGGAGGGAAGCAGTAGTGACAGGAATGGGAAGAGGAAGGGGGTCAGGCAGGGGCAGGAGGGGCTTCTGAGATGGTGATGTTCCATTTTTTGAGTGCTGGTTTCCTGAGTATGTTCAATTAGCAAAATCCATCAAACTATACATTTATAATTTGTGCATTTTTCTGGACGCATATATGATAAAAAACATTTTTAATAAACATATACTTTATAGATACAAAGCATGAGAAACATCATGATACTACAGAAACCATTATCACAGCTTACAGGTCATCACTGTCAGCTGACCTATTAGAAACCTCAATGAATCAGAATTCAGCAATGCCAGACTGTGCCATTCACATACATGGGGTGGCTATCAGCTGAAAATGGCTTATAAAGTTCTCAACAGTGTCTACTCCAGTTGATGTTCTGAGTTCCTAAAGCCAATATAAACAAAGTACATTATCCGTGATCAGTGTCTAATAATGAAATAATACGATTATACCTGTTGCTCATATGTCTATGACTGGGAGACAGCATGACAAGGGCAGACAATTAAATCAGGATATGCAGTAAGTTAATCCTGGGAGACTCTGGAAAAATCAAACTTTGCCTCATCTATGACTGTCGTCAGGGGCCATATGAGTCACTCCAAAGCACCTCTAGCTACAGAAACCTCAGGAAAGATGCCTTTCAGCTGTCTTGTCCCTTTGTACTGTTTCACATGGGCTGTGTCTCCTTTGCTCCCCTCATGCCTTTCAAATGATTCCAACACTTGAGAACACTCACCACAAGCCAAATACTGGGCTGAATGCTCTCCGTGTGTCTCTTTTATATTCGCACAGTGAACTTGCAAGGTAGAGACTATTACAGCCCTTTTTCAAAGGTGAGAAAACCCAGGCTTAAGATGTCCAAGCATCTAACATAACCAGTAAGTGACAAATGTGGAATTCAAAACTAGGCTTTTAGATGCTGCACACTGAACTCTTAAGCACTATCACGCAGTACCTGAGGGCATTACTCAGGGCTCTCCAGAGAACAGAACCAATAGAAGATATATAGATAAGAGGAGATTTATTATAGGAATTGGCTCACAAGATTATGGAGGCCAAGGAGTCCCATAGTCTGCCATCTGCAAGCTAGAGCACCAGGAAAGCCTGTGGTGTACTTCAGTCCATGTCCAAAGGATTGAGAACCACAGAAGCCAAAGGTGTAAGTCCAGGAGTCCAAAGGCCCTAGAACCAGGAGCTCCAATGTCCCAGGAGAGGAGATTAATGACCCAGCTCAAGGAAGTGACGGGGTGGTGGGAGGGGTAGAGAGAGAATTTTCACCTTTTTGTTCTGTCCAAGCCCTCAAGGGATTGGATGATGCCCACTCACAGTGCTGAGGGTGGACCTTCTTCACTCAGTCTGATTCATATGCTAATCTCTTTTGAAAACATCTTCACAGACACTCAGAAAAAAAAAAAAAGTTTTACCAGCCATGTGAGTATCCCTTAGCCCAGGCAAGTCCACACGTAAAATTAACCATCACACTGAGTATTCTGATTCCTCCCTGGTCACAAAGGAATTGGAGCCTTGCTGAAGAAATAAGATGTAAAAAGGTAAAAGGACAATCCCCAGAGCTGTTAGCACATCTGCCGCTACAGTGCGGCTCTGTGATCAGTTCACCTGTCGGTCTTACTCACTAAGCAGGGTCCGTGTCCTGTTTATCTCAGAGTCCTCAGTACAGAGGAGCACAGCATCACATGGCAGGTGTTTCATAAATGTTTTTTGACTGAGAGGGAGGGGAGAAGAGGAGGGATAAAGGGGGGAAGGAAGAAACAGTTCCCTTGACAGGAGACCATGGAACATTCTAGAAGCCATCATGACTGTCAAAAATCCACAGGGTTGGAAAGTCCCAGACAGTGTTCTCTCACCTAAACATTGGAACATAAAGGCTGAATTTAGGTTTCAGAGATGGCAGGGTGATAATTCAATTCCTGTGTTTATTCAAATTTTTATTTTTTGTTCATCATGAGTTTTTTCATTGAGTTTTAAAATAGTGCATTAAAATACTATTTATCCTGATTACTGAGTCTTGGGCACACCCTCCCATTTCCCTCCTAAAGTGAATGTTCCCCTCTCCTCACCCTAGTCCCTGTGCTATTTTCACACTTGAAGCAAGAGACACACTCAGGACACAGCAATTGTGTGAGTGCAAGCAACATGCTCTTAACTCATAGCCACAGAGTTCACACCACAGAACATTCCAGCCCCAACATCCCTGAGCAGCGGAAACACATTTGCTGGCAACTCCTCACCAGACTTGAACAATGTTTTGGTGTTTAATTAAATTCCAAGAACACCTGTTTCATCAGCTTATAAATTCCAACTGAATTTTAAGCGACTTCTGTTTGGCATGCAGAGTTTTTATTTTCTAGGCTGTAACCACAGCAACGTTTTTTTCCCTGAATATCTGTCCTTCGCTCCTGCCACACAACTCACCCTCTTTTCCTGCCTTTTGTGGGCACGCAGAGCTCTTCACTGCCTTTTCAAACTCCCCATTTAGCTCTCTGTCAAAATAGCAACACAATAACATGTTGTATTGTTTTTACCTTTTTTGACAATTCACCTCAAGTTTGGACATTTGTACAAGAGAGTACAATGTGATAAACCGAGCTTCCTTCACTAGCTAAAACCTACGCACTGAAACAGTTGCCATTTTTTTAAGCGTTTCTAATCCACATGCAGAGCCCTAGACTGGGTGCTTCACATTCATTTGCTTTTTCTGACAGCAGTTCCCTGCACTGTGGACTGAAGGAGGATACCCTCACCCAACAGCACTGCCAGATGGATTATACAACTCTCCCTGGAGTCCCACAGCTAGTGAAGGATACAGTAGAGATTGGGAGCCAAGCCTTTCAGACTCTAAAATCTTCCTGCCTTTCCAGCTGATATCTGATTCCAGGAGCCCAAAGCAACTCTGCCAAGGGTTATCTGGGAATACAGCAATGAACAAATGTCAAATATGACAGCAGTCAGGATGAAAACATTAAAGAATACCATCACCTACGTGAAAGCTTGATTGGGAGGTCAGGAGGGGTGTTGGTAAATAGTCCTCCCCCAAACTAAGATTAAGCCCAGACCTGAGTGAAGAGACAGATTATGTGACAGTAATGACAAAGAATCTGGAGTCAACTACAGTCTACATTGACTGGCCTAACTTCTCTGTGCCTCAGTTTCTTCTGTTAGAAAATGAGAATAGTTTCTAACTCCCAGGCCTGCTGTATAACAGGAATTAACGCAAAATCTTTTTTTTTTCTTTTTTTTTGAGATGGAGTTTCGCTCGTTGCCCAGGCTGGAGTGCAATGGTGCAATCTCGGCTCACCATAACCTTTGCCTCCCAGGTTCAAGCGATTCTCCTACCTCAGGCTCCCAAGTAGCTGAGATTACAGACATGTGCCACCATGCCCGGCTAATTTTGTATTTTTAGTAGTGATGGGTTAGCTCCATGTTGGTCAGGCTGGTCTCAAACTCCCGACCTCAGGTGATCCACCAGCCTTGGCCTCCCAAAGCGCTGGGATTACAGTGGTGAGCCACCACACCTTGTCTATTATTGTGTACATTTAAAATACTTTTGCCAGGCCGTCCACAATTAACTTCCCACCATCTCCAAGATACTTGTCAAACACCTGGGTGCTTGGGCAGTCATCTTTCAGGCCCACCGTGTACTTTTCTTTTTCACTTTTATTTTTACTTTTATTTTGGTAATTTTGGAGGTGCAGGTGGTTTTTGCTTACATGGATAAGTTCTTTCACGGTGATTTCTGAGATTTTAGTGCACTCATCCCTAAGCAATGTACACTGTACCCAATATAGTCTTTTATCCCTCACCCCACTTCCAACTTTCCCTGAGTCCCCAGAGTCCGTTATATCATTCTTATGCCTTTGCATCCCCATAACTTGGCTCCCACTTGTAAGTAAGAACACATGATATTTGTTTTTCCATTCCTGAGTTGCTTCACTTAGAACAATGGCCTCCAGTTCCATCCAAGTTGCTGTGAAAGACATTATTTCATTTCTTTACATAGTGAGTAATATTCCATCTACCATGTACTTTTCTCATCTGCTTCAGCTTGCCTTTCCTCATGCTATCAGGTGCCCCAGGTGTGGCCTCTCCTAACCGAACTTTGAGGGCATTCTTGAGCTTGTCTTTGCTGTCGAGGCTTCCGTAACTATCCCAGGCCTCAGCAATTTCCCTGTCTTCTGCACTCCTTCCCATACTTGCTGCCTCCTTTTCCCATTCATGTGACACATCCAAAAGCCACCTTGCCTTGGCTATCCTGTGATGGAGACAGACTCTGGACCATCCCATGGCCTGTGCTTGGTGCACAACTCATCACTACCCATTTCTGATGCTCATTCATTTGTCCCCCAAATATCTCTCGTGTACTTTGTGCTAGAACCTGAGGGTACAGATAGCAATGAACAAAGCAGATGTAGAACCTGTCCTCATGGTTTTTAGAGCTCAGTGAAGAAGATAATAAACAGGCTACCAGAGAAATAACTATACAATTATATGCTGTATATAACATCTCCCTCAACATCAATGTAAAACTGAGAGCTTAGCCCCTCCATCCAATGATCACTTTATCTGGCACATCGTAAGTTATCATCTCTAAGCACAAAATCCTCCATTACATGAGGATAGGAAAAGGCCAAATGGGCCTCCCACATTTTTCTTTTCTTTGGCAAAGGCAGGGCTTGTTGCATGGCAGGGAACTTCCTGGGCCCAGGCTCCAAGGCGCTATTGGTTTGGCACTTGCCTCTGACTTGCGCCTGAGCCTCAGGGAGGGAGCAGCTTATTTGGAATTCTAGCTAGGCCTCCAGGAGAGAACAGCTTTCAGATTCTCTTCACTAATTTCCAAACAAAAGCAGTGGTAGAGTTTTTGAAAACCACAAAACTAAGAGAGTTGTGAAAAAATAAGATACTGCAAGGAGAAAAAGATAGCTAAGGCTCATGCCCTGGGTCCAACCTAGCAAACATCCCATGAATTACGAGTTCTAAATCTGAATGGAGTTTTTTGGGTGCTTGCAGGGAATCTTAAAATTTTGTTTTTCTATTCCCATCAGAGTACTCTCTAAAGGGATTTGGGGTAAGCCTGGCAGTTTCGCCTGTTTTTTCAGGGTGGAAGGCAGCCCACTTCCTCTCATCTTTACTCTTAAGTCTAACTTGCCATCTACTTACTCATTCTGTTCACTTTTCTCGAGACGGTCGTCACTTAGTGCGTGGAGGCCCAGCTGACCCTCCTGTGAAAGGCAAGTCCTGCTGATTCTGCAGATGGCTCATTTCCCAAACAGCCTGTAGGCCTGCAGTGATTCCTGCTGTGGTCAGGTTTCACCTGCAAACCCCTGATCTCTTTCTAGCCCTTCCCTCCCTGTAAAGCAGGTCAAACTCCTGGTCATAGCTGCGAGGTATCCATGAGAGAACCTGGTCTTTGAAATCAGACAGGTTGGGGTTCAATGCCCAGTGACCATATTATTGGCTGAACTTCATCTTACCCATCTACAAATATAGGGTTCCATAAACTTAGAAAATAGAGGGGAAATATTTTTATTATTTCACATTTTGAATACATCCTTAATGACTATACATATATAGTGGGAAACTGGTCCCTTTCCTACTATTATAATGTGTATCACATGCTAGATTGTCTTGATTATAGCCCTGTCTTTCTAAGCATGTGTGTGTGTGTATATATACACACTATATATATACACACTATATATATACTATATACTATATACACTATATATACTATACTATATATA
>NW_012121265.1:7961115-7986468 GCF_000951035.1 Colobus angolensis palliatus
TATATATAAATATATAATATGTGTGTGTGTATACATATATACACACACACACACAATCACTATAGGATGTCCATTATACTTGGACTTCCAGATTTAATGGACATCCTATAGTGATAACACCAGGCCCACAGGATTACCCTGAGGATTAAAGCAGTTAATATATGCAAAGTGCCTGAATGCCTGCCTGGTTCTTAGAAAAGGCTCAAAAAATATTGAGTCCCCTCTCTCTCTAGCCCAAACTGATCCCTTTCCCACATTATAATGTGTACCACACGCTAGACTATCTTGATTGTAGCACTCTGTCTTTCTATGCAACTTTATATCAGAAAAATCCACTTGCTTGGTTGTGGGGGACAAAATCAGGGTTGGCTGTTGTCATTCTCACATTGTCATCTGGATTCCCATGGAGCTTAGGATTTTTACAAAAGTGTATCTTGACACTTGCAACTATCTCAAGCTAAAATTAAGAAGTAAAGATGCTTATTACGTAGGAGCCCAAATTTCTGGCAACAACCTGTACCTTGGCTATTAGGAGAAATGAGTGGGTCTATATATGATTTGTAGTCTCTGCGGAGGTTTGGTTTAGATTGCCTCCAACCACATGAGAAGGTACATTTTCCAAGCCCAAGAATTTATCAGCATCACCTTCATCTGCAAGCCTGTCATTTATTTATGCTATACATTACTTTGAAAAAAAAGTAACAACTCTGCTTTGTAACCAAATGTTTTATTTTACTTGATCACAGGCTGTGGGATGAATTAATGTGACAAAGGGGATTTTTGGAGAAAGCCTATTATAAAGGTATGGTAATAATTGCTTTCCAGAGGAAGTAACTAAATACATTCCAGTCTTGTTGAAGAGTTCACATCTGATGAAATATACATTTGATTTTAATGGAAGAGCAGCTCAAATTTGGTTAGGTTTTTTAACAATTTAACTCAGCTTCCCCCATGATAAAAAGCTTATAGACTATTTCAGTGTTTTGCATCCCAAAGATGCATTTACATCTGTGCATAAGTTTGTCTACATGTGCATGTGCTGCCCACACTGTTCCATTTTAAACCTCTACTTTTCTCTGCTTGGGACCAAGATAAACCACCAGGTGATGGCTTCTAGGCACAGGGATGGGAACATAAGCACTTACTTCACAGACTTTAGCAACTCCTCTAGGAAGCTGCCTCACAGGTCAAGTCCCAGAAACACTTCTACCACCATCCTCTAAAGTTAACCTTCTTAGGCCCAGGGAAGACCCAGCAAAATAGCAAAGGTCATCCAATTCTGTCCCCATCACTCCTACCAAAATTCTGCAACTGATTTCCAGACGAGAGAAGAGCTAGATCAGTGTTTTTCAAATGTGTTCATCCCAGGACTCTTTTTGATTAATCATCTCATAAGACTACAGGAAGGCCTCATTTTATTGCTATTTGCTACATTATCTCTGCAGATAACTTTTTAAATTTATTTTTATTTTTTTACAAACTGAAGGTTTGTGTTACTATAGGTTGAACAAGTCCATTGGTGCCATTTTCCCAACAGTATGTGCTCACTTGCTGTCTCTGTGTCACATTTTGGTAATTGTTACAATATTTTAAACATTTTAATTATTATATCTGTTACGGTGATCTGTGGTCAGTGATCTTTGATGTTAGTACTGTAATTGTTTGGGGGCACAACAAATCGCTTCATATAAGATGGCAACTTAATCAATAAATGTTGTCTGTGTTCTGACAGTCCCACCAATGGGCCATGCACCCATCTTTCTCCCTCTCTTTGGGCCTCCCTATTCCCTAAAACTAAACGATATTGAAATTAGGCTGATTACTAACCCTACAATGGCCTCTAAGTGTGCAAGTGAAAGGAAGAATCACACGTTTCTCTCAAGTCAAAAGCGATAAATAATTCAGACTAATGAGGAAAGCATGTGAAAAGCCAAGCTTGGGAATCATTGCTTCCAGTGTGCCTTGTCTAAGAGGATAGTGTAGAAGAGAAAGAGGGGCCATCCAAATAAATTCTTACCTCTCATCATTTGGCAACCTTGATTGGCTCCAGATTTTTTACTAGAGGGCAGAAGCATTGACAATTCATAGGACTTCCTTAGTGAGGAAGTCCTGAGTCAAAAGCTAGGCCTCTTGTGCCAAACAGGCAGCCAAGTTGTGAATGCAAAGGAAAATTTATTGAAGGAAATAAAAGTACTATGCCAGTGAATACACAAACGATGAGAAAGCCAAACAGCCTTATTGCAGATAAAGTTTTAGAGTTTAATTGTTACAGAGTTTCACATTTCTTCAAGCCAAAGCCTAAACCAGAGTAAGACCCTAATTCTCTAATTCTATGAAGACTGAGAGAGATGAGGAAGCTGCAGAAGAAAAATTGCAAGCTAGCAGAGGATGGTTCACAGGGTTAAAGGAAAGAAACCATCTTCATAATATAGAATGGCAAGGCGAAGCAGCAGGTGCCAATATAGAAGCCGCAAGTTATTCAGAAAATCTAGCTAATTTATAAAGGTAGCTACACTAAACAGATCTTCAGTGTAGACAAAACAACCTGTCAGAAGAAGATGCCATCTAGGACTTTCCTAGTTAGAGAGGAGAAATCAAGGCCTGGCTTCAAATCTCCCAAAGACAAGCTGACTGTCTTGTTAGGGGCTAAACCAGCTGGTAACTTAAAGTGGAAGCCAATGCTCATTTATCATTTCAAAAATCCTAGGGTCCATGAGAATTATGCTAAACCTCCTCTACCTGTTCTCCATAAATGGAACAACAAAGCCTGGATGACAACGCATCTGTTGACAGCATGGTGTACTAGATACTTTAAGTCCATCATTGAGACCTACTGCTCACAGAATAAAAGATTCCTTTCAAAATATTACTACTCATTGACAATGCACCTGGTCATCCAAGAGCTCTGAGGGAGATATACAAGGAAATTAATGTTGTTTTCATGCCTGCTAACACAATATCTATTCTGTGGTCAATGGATCAAAGAGTAATTTTTACTTTCAAGTTTTGTTATTTTAAAAAATGCATTTTGTAAGGCTATCACTGCAATAGATAGTGTTTCTTCTGATGGATTTGGGGAAAGTAAATTGAAAACTATCTGGAAAGGATTCACTATTGTAGATTCCATTCAAAAAATATTCATGATTTATAAGAGGAAGTCAAAATATCAACATTACCAGAAGTTTGAAAGAAGTTGATTTCAATCCTCATGGGTGACTTTGAGGGATTCAAGACTTCAGTGGAGAAAGTAACCTCAGATGTGGTGGAAAGAGAAAGAGAACTGGAATTAGAAGTAGGGCCTGAGGATGTGACTGAATTGCTGCAATCCCATGATCAAACTTGAATGAATGAGGAGTTGCTTCTCATGAATGAGCAAAGAAAGTGGTTTCTTGAGATGGTATTTACTCCTGGTCAAGATGCTGTGAACATTGTCAAAATGACCACAAAGGATTTATATTAACATTATATGAACTTAATTGACAAACCTGCAACAGGGTTTGAGAGCACTGGCTCTAATTTTGAAAGAAGTTTTACCATGGGTCAAATACTATCAAATAGCATCACATGCTATAGAGAAATCTTTTGTGGAATGAAGAGTCAATCCTGCGGCAAACATCACTGTGGTCTTCTTTTAGGAAATGTGGGAGCCACCTCAGCCTTCAGCAACCACCACCAGTCAGCAGCTATCAACATCGAGACTTTCTACCAGCAAAAAGATTATTGACTCTAAGACTCAGATGATCGCTAGCACGTTTTAGCAATATTTTTAAATTAATGTATGTATATTTATTTATAAATAATGCTATTGCACACTTAATGGACTACAGTGTCATGTAAAAATAACTTTTATATGCACTGGGAAACCAAAAAAACGTGTGACTTTCTTTTTTGCAACATTCGCTTTATTGCAGTGTTCTGGAACTGAACCCACAGTATCTCTGAGGTATGTCTGTAATATTTTATGGATCACCACTTAGGAGTCATTGCTTCAAATGTGCCTTGTCTAAGAAGATAATGTAGAAGAGAAAGAAGGCCATCCAAATACATTCTTACCTCCCCTCATTTGACAAACGTGATTGGCTCCATATTTTTTACCAGAGGGCAGAAGCATTGAGAGGTCACAGGGCTTAAGCAAGCTCCACTCTGGAATTCAAAACCTCTAGAAAACACCACCAGGATCAAATGGCCTCCCAGGGGTAGAGACTGGAAGACACCCTTATTTTGGGTACCCATAGCTAGGGAGCACTATTAACAATGGTAGATGCCCAAGCATGTGTTGAATTCCTTGAGAGTAGATCTTAGTTACAAGATAGAAAACCCATCAGCTATTTTCCCTCTCCAACAAGGCTCAAACAGACACTCACCTTTGGGCTGAGAGCAGAAGTAACAACTTTTCTTTGGTTGTCCAAATGTGACCCAGGGCAGACCAAGGTGAATCACTACATCTGTTTCTGCCCATTCCTGGAGAGAGAGCCTTAGCATTGGGGGAAACCTTCTCAGAATACCAGAGACAGAAACCCAACACCTTCCTGACCCTTAGGGAATTAAATGGTAAAGAGTTCTCCTAGATCAGCTACTCTGTGCTCCAAACTCCTCTGGCTTTTCCATTAATTCTCAGGTTAACTCAATTAATGACCCACTGTCTCCCTGGGCCCCAAACTTGAGGAACTATAACTGAAGGCTAGGACTTCCCAACACTAACACCAATTGAGTTCATTTATTCCTTCCTTGCCCCTTCAGGGACAGAATCATTGCTAAATGTAGTATCAGGGTATTGCCATTCAATTAGGACCTATACTAATTGATAAAACTAGCCGGTTCACCCAGATAAAACTAGCTGAGTTAGCAAGTGCACTTAACAAAAAAATTTGCCAAATTTGAGGTCTATGTGGAGAAAAGGGAACACTTATACACTGTGGGTGGGAATGTAAATTAGTTCAGCCACTATGGAAATCAGTTTGGAGATTGCTAAAATAACCTAAAACACAACTACCACTTAACCCACCAATTCCATTACTGGTATATATTCAAAGGAAGATAAATGGTTTTACCAAAAAGACGCAAGCATTTCTATGTTCATCACAGCACTACACAATAACAAAGACATGGAATCAACCTGGTTATTCATCAATGGTGGATTGGACAAAGAAAATGTGGCATATATACACCATGGAATGCTATACAGCCATAAAAAGAACAAAATCATGTTCTTTGCAGCAACATGAATGCAGCTGGAGGCCATTGTCCTAAGCAAACACAGGAACAGAAAACTAAATACCGCATGTACTCACTCATAAGTGGGAGCTAATCACTGGGTACTCATGAACATAAAGAGGGCAGCAACAGACACTGGGAACTGCTAGAAGCGAGAGGTAGAGAGGAGGACAAGACTTGAAAACTAATTATTGGGTACTATGCTCACTACCTGGGTGACGGAATCAATCATACCCCAAATCCCAGTATCATGCAATGTACCCATATAACACACCTGCACATGCACCCCCTGGATCTAAAATAAAACTTAAAATTATAAAAACAAATAAATAAATTTGAAGCCTAGAAAACATTAAGTTCTTGCTAAGATTTAAGTAGATGAAAGTACTACATACATCAGTGTAGGGGGGAAAAGGTTCTGGTGTCAAGGACATTCAGTTAACTGGTAGAGCTAAATCATATTTGCACCTTCATTTTATCAGGATAAGCTAACCCAGGACATAGCCATTTCAGTAATAATTACACAATAACGATGTTATCAAGTTAAATTTGAGGGCACTTTCTTTGGGCAAAAAGCACTCTGCAAAACCTTTTATGTATACTATTTTAATTCTCACAGCAACTCATCAATGTCCATGGTATTTAATCTCATTCTATAACTGAAAAACTGAGATTTAGAGAGATTAAGAGATCTAGCCAAGATCACTCAGCTACTAAGTGCTGAAGCTGATACTGGAACTCAAATATGTATGAATTTAGAGCCTACACTTCCAATCAACACACACCACAAGGTATAGGCTGTAACTTCCTCCTAGAGCTGCTGCATTTAGGAGACTAAACCAAAATTCTAGTCTCTTTTTCACATGACTGGTTATTATTATATACCCATTAGGTCCCAAGCACCACCTGGGCTATTCTATACTCATCTTCATTGAATCCCTATAGTAGTGCTTTGATATGGGCCATATTCCCACTTTCTATGCAAATAACTGAGACTCAGAGAGATTACCTGCCCCATTTCACCCTATTAGGAAATGACAAAACCAGTACCCAACCTAAAACCATGTCCCATTCCAAAGCCATGCCTTTCACCTCCAGATTACCTCTCACCATATCAGGAGTTTTCATTTACAAATGTGGAAAAACTTGAGATGGGTGGAACTACCAGAGCATACTAAGAATCATGACTGACTTCTCCCTGCAAATTTTCAGAGTAATTGCTTGGTATCCATGAATTTTGAAAGCCAGGCAGCTGGCCCCAAGCAACCAGCATCAACTCAATATGTAGACCATCATGCAAAAAGTTTTCCAAATAACATTGGTGGTAAATGTTCCTCAAGTTATAAAAGTTTCCACTAGTAGTGTCATGGAACATGGAAGTTTTTTTTAAGTCTGGGCCTCCCTCCAGCTCTTCCTAGGGTTCCTCTTTGGACTCCTTCACTTATGAATTGTTAACTTCTTAACTTTTAGATGAGGAGAGCCCTGCAGGAAGCTGTGACGTCAGGTGCCAGTTGTCTTCACAACTAACAGATGTGCACCCTCCCACTCCCCCCTCTCCCCATCACCTAATGCACAATGGGTCTGAAACACTTCTCTCTACTTCCCACTCTTAATAACACAGGGTAGCTCAGGATCTGAGCTTGGAGCCCAAGTGTATACCTTGCAAAGACTTTGGCTAGTTTTCTAAGAATTTCTTCTACTCCCAAGGCTGGCTTCATCTGCCTGCTGGAGAAGAGCCAGCAACTCTCACCACAGCATTCCCAAGGCTTTCATCTCAGAGGACAGCTTCATGATAAAGTCAATCTAGCCCACTTTCCATCCTGTGCATTTGCTATTATTAAATATCCGAGTGGAACTAATGAATGCCTTTTACTTCCCTTGAACATAAAGAGTCTTGAAGAAATCGAACCACCACAGCCTGCCGACTTGAGCGAATTAGTCTGGTCTGTGAGAAAATGAGTTTGCCATTTCCACCCCACCCCCAAAAACAGTTCTCAGTTTCTTGTGCCCACCTAAAAGGATAATAATATCTTCCCTATTACCATGCCAGCAAGAAAAATGTTTCTTTCCCCAGGAGGCAGAGACACATTTTCTGACTGAGCCTGGGAGACAAAAATGCTATAATTTGAATTTATTTTCCTTAAAATATCTCTAAAATATCTGGGATCTGTCCCTGAGTTCTGTGCAGTCAGCAGTTTTCCCAATAAGCTCATTTATTCATGCTGCCTAGAACTGGAGTTTTTTCCCCAGTCCCATTCTCATCTCCCCTGAAAACTTCCAGAAGAATGATCCTAATATCTAGGGGAAAAACAGATTAGAAAAAAAGGTATGAAAGTCCTGTCCATGGAACAGAACTCCATGTGATTTCCTGAAGAAAGCAACTTAGGAAAACACATCTCAGTGATTTGCCTCCATTTCCTTTCCTGAAGTTCCCCAGACAAAGCAAGTCCCTGAGAAAGCTCTGGGGAGGGGGCTTCAAGCATCTGCTTGTAATACTTCCTCAGCAATTCACAATGGTACCAGGAAGAAAATCCACTGGAGTGTAGGATGGGGCTAACACACTTTTTGGGGTCAGGAGCAGGGAGAAACCGCTATGAAGGGGAACAAAAAGGGAACAACATGAGGGCTCTATGCAAATGTTTAACCTTCAAAACTATAAAAGTATTAGAGTCCTGAAACAAAAAAGTCTGGTGAGATGAACTCTAAGGACAAGAAGGAATCATTCCCCATACTCCCTTTCCCAAGCCCCAAATCATCAACCCAGAACAATGGCATTGCCTTCCCTCAAACATTGGAAAGTTCTAAAAAGATAAGGATGTAACCTCTTTGAGGATCAGAATTTGCTTTAATGGATCAGTCAGTTCCATCCTTCAGTCTGGCTTCCTAGCGTCAAAGATCCCAAAGAGTTTAATAAATTCTGAAACTGTTCCCACATAAAAGGATGGCAATTGCTGAGACTGGACCAAGACATTGGAGCTGTCCCTGGTGCTGCCTCAATGGTAACTGTAGCCCAGGCTTATTAATCTGTCCATGGCTCCTGCCACGTTCAACTTTTTAGTATTGATCTTCGAGTTATATAGTTCCAATTTATGCCTTTACAACCACACTCACTCTTAATAGTCACATGTTCTGCAACACCCAACCTCAGTGGACTGAACTCCATCTCTTGATTTAAAACCCCTGCCCACAGCCTAGCCCACCACTACTTCAGATCACTGGGTGCAACATGAACATCTGAACTTTATCCTTAGAAGAATCTGAGGCCACCGAGAGGTTTTAAGCAGAGGAGTAATGGCAACACATTTGACCTCTAGAAAGACCATGCTGGCCTCAATGTAAGGAATGGAGAGAAGAAACAGGAAACTAGTTAGAAACTGATGCATTATCCCTGGCAAAATATAATGAACTACATTAACAATAGTGACTGAGGAACTACAGAGAAGATGGTGATTTCAAGAAATATTTAGGCACTAGAATAAGCAAGGTGTGGCTAAGGAAGACAGTTTATATACAGAAAAAAGCAGCAGCAAATATTAAAGATAATCCCAATGTCTCTGGATGGTCAATAGGTAGGAAGGTGCTGCCAAATACTGGGTTAGAAATACCAGAAAATGAGCAAATTTGAAGGAAAAAATGTCAAATTCAATTTTATATGTCCATAGTTTGGGAAATTTGTGAAATATCCATCTGGAAATGCTATGTGGATCATTGAATATAGATCTGGAACTCAAGAGACACATCTTAATATAGTGACTTTGGAGTTGCCAGACATGGGTGGTGATCAAAGACACGTGACTGTGTGTGAGTACCCCAAGTCAGAAGAAATCCAAGAGAGAATCTCAATGGACCCAATACTTGATACTTTGGAATATGCATCTTCCAAGTGATTGAGTAATTGCAAGACAGGAGGTGCAAACAGAGGATTGTGTGTCAGGAAAAGTCCAGTAAAGAGGATGTTTTTCTAAAGAGTGGTTCATGATGTCAAATAACACAGAGATCACATAAGATTAGACTTGAAAAGTGTCTCTAGGTCTTAAGGACAAAGACATCTTAGGCGACCTTTCACTGCAGGGAGTGGGTGATAGGAAAGCCAGTTTGGGGCAGGTTGAGGAGAAACCAGAAGGTGAGGAATTGGAAAACTGAATGGATACAACTGTTTCAGAAGTTAGGCTGTGAAGGAGAAGGAAAAGCAAGAGGAGTGGGTTGAAGACACTGTGGAGAGTTTTATTTTTGTTGTGAAGATGGAAATACTTAAATATATTTAAATGCTGAGTGCATTGAGCCAATTGAGAGAGGTTAAAGATGAGAAAAGAAATAACTGGTAGAGAGAGATTCCTGTGGAAAGCAGGGGTTGGGGGAGCTAGATCCAGGGCATGAGCCTCTCTTCCCTAGAGAGAGAAGTACAGAGGTCAGAAGGGGTGCCGATCTATAAGTGGGACGAAAGAGTGGCTGGAAGTTAAGGAGTTTCTGCCAACCCAGCATCAGATGCCAACAATAACACACTCGTCCCACCACTTTGTCACCCAACAGAAGAGATAGATTTGTTCTATCAGGAAAACTGGAACATATTGGTGGGTGTTAGGAAGAGGCAGATTTTGACTCAAGAATGAAAGAAATTTTCTAACAACTGGAGCAGTCCAGCAACAGAATGGCAGCTGTAGTGAGCCACCTGCAAGAGGCAGTATTCACGTGGAGAAAGAATGTCATGGCCTTCCCGGCAAATTTTGATGGATTTTGTACTAGACAGAAGCTTGAGCTAGATGATGTCTGTTGGCTCTTTCAACTCTAAACTCTTTCTGCTTTAAAAGGCAGCCCCTGACTCTTCCCCAGGAATCCTGAAATTGACTTCTATTTTGCCTAAAAAGGTTCCTGAAAGTTCTTAGACCACCAGGGTAACAACTGCCACTTGCAGTCCCCAGAAGGTGTTCTGGAGAAAAACTTGACCCTAATAAACAACCCCATATCCTATCATTTCACTACTAAGACTGTTTTCTTGTGCCTTGCTTATCCTCAAGAATTCCCTGTAAAAATGTGAACACGCTTATGAGGGTTTGCAATTTATATAACATTAGCCTACACCTGGGAGCAGACCTCTGTGGGAATGGGAAATCCATTTTCATGGTTGAGAACTGGATTCAAGGACCATACTGCCAGGATTTGAATATGGCTCCCTCAGTGTCAGCTGGGTTGACCACTGGTGTGTTACTTAACCTTTCTATGCCTGCTGTAAAAAATAAAAAATTAAAGTCCTAGAACTGTACTGAACACATAATAAGCATTCAATAAATATTTATTAAATACATAATGGGGCAACTATGCCAGGAATTTGAGATAGAGTACAGTCACTGTTAGTGAGGAGATCCTAAAAGCCATTTTCACTTCATTTTTAAACCACTGAACCATTTTTAAAGCCATTTACTTCATTAGCCTTGATCAAAATTTATAATTTGAGATTGACCAAATCTCAGCCTTTTAGATCTCCTTTCAATGTTATATTAGCTGACCAGGAAACACGGATGTATTTGTATTTTCAATTAAAAATGCTCTGAACTGTGAAAATTGACCAAGAAGTAGGTTCAGGCTCCTCTTTATTAGGCTCTAAGGGAGACCAATGGTCCAAAATTCATCTCAGCAGAAGATGCTATACTGATTTCCACCTAAGTCATATTGATAACTCACACTTATTTAGTACCTGTTGTGAACCAAGAAGCTTAATTTCACATATTATCTCTAATCCTCACAATAACCCTGGAGGACAGGTGTTAGTTCCAATTTACAGATGAAGAAACTTAGGGAACTCCTGCTGTTTTTCCAAGGTCATAGAGCTATCATGTTTGCTATTGTACCTCATTTCTTCTCCATTAAAGACCCTCCTAGATGATAAGCTCCTCACAGGCGGGGAAATACCTTTGTGTCACCCGGACTGCCTAGCTCAATCACATGGAAGGGTCTTTGCAAATGCTTGTTAAACCAAACTCCCAAGTACATAATGGGAACTTGGTACTGTCCAGATTGTCAGCCAGTGTTGCTATGGCCTGTGCCTTACCTAACACTCAACAGACAAAACTCTACTAAAAAATTAAGTCCCCAAACCTCTTTACTTCCTAAGAAATAAACCTTGGACATCCCAGAGTTCTAGGTGGCATTCTACTGTATGCTTTTTAGCCTCATGGATGAGCTACACTTCCTATAGTATGTAGTAACCATCACTTGGAATTTACACAGTATCTGATACAAATGGAATCAAACAGAGCCAACATTGGAGGGCTGTAGAACAAAGACAAAGCCTCCAACATAGCTAAGTCAAGAAGATAATTCTGCACTTCGGACTGTGGTCAATACATTCTAGATTCTTTATCACCCAGCCTTCCCTGATCCATACCTCTACTCCTCCTTCCAGGATACTGTTCAACTGACCCCTTAACACACATTCATTTTCTCCTCTCTGGTTTGTAGCACTTCCTTTATCAGGCATGCCTCTTCCCATTACTTTGTCAATTCCCACTCATGCTTCAAGACCATCTCCTGGAAGCCTTCCCTGACTGCTCTAGCCCTCTCTCATCTTTGTCTCTGCATTTCTAACTCAAAATACGGTTTTGACATAACTATGTGCAGCCTTTCATTGGACCCCAGCACTTTGCACTGTATTCCAAAAATTCCCAAGTAGACAAGTAGATTGAGCATCCCTTATAAGCAAGAAGGATGCTTTCTATCCTCCCCTCTCCCATTGCAGTGCTGGAGTCATTGCTCGATGAGCCCCAAAACATGGGATCTCCCCCAAACAAGTTTCTCATTCCATGAAATTCAGAGTGCTCCATCATTCTGGTGATGATAGAAAGTACTCTTTCAGCAAACCCAAGAGCCATCCTCATCCCATTGGCTTTCCTAAATTACCTCTAACCAAATTATTCTCCTCCCACAGAACACAGAATCCTCCAAGGAGGTCTGGATGGATGCTGGCCTGAGCTCCTTAGCTAATTGCTCTCATCCTCTTCCGACACAAGTAAGGAATTATCCTTCCCAAAGCAGTATACTCCTGGAAAGATGTTAGTGGTGACTCATACAGGGATGATGTTGGGGACAGGAGAGGAATGGGAAAAGAAAAAAGAGGGCACACAGGCTAGTTATGGAGCCACAGAATGAGGCACATTAGCCAATTTAGCCAACTATGCAACCAAAACAATTAAATAACTTCACAATGGTAAAAGGAAGTGTAAACAGAGCCCACAACACTGTCCTTTAGGCCAAGAAAGAAACAAGCTTGACTGCTCTGGTGTAAAGTCATTACTTCTATCTGTCCAGCATCCCTTTCCCCCTTTTTCATCTGATAATAGAACCCCTCCTTCCCACAAGAAGCGTATTTCATGTATTTGAAGTAAGACTCACCTCTAGGTGAGGTGGGCATCGTACCATGATTAGCTGAGTGTGACACCGCTTAACCTTAGTAGTTGATTCCAAGTTGGGCACATGAACCTAGCAGAACTGATTAGAATCTTGTCTGAGAATGTAAATACTGGTACTGGAAAAAATAAGATCCTCCTTTTTTTGGACTACAAACTTAAGAGATGCCGGCGTGGGTCCACCAGGGGCTACCTTTTCTTCCAAAGAATGTCTCTTTAGAATGAAGAAATGTGCTAAGGAGAACAGAGCCAAGAGGTGGAGAGAAAGTTGAGCTTCAAAACGTCATTTGAGCCCTGGATCCATCCATGCCTGAAGCCTGTGGACTTACCACTTACAAAAGACAAAAACTTCCCCTTTACTCTCAGTCTACTTAGAGTTGGGTTTTTGGTGTTTTGATTTGTTTTGTTTTTGTGAAGCAGATTCAACTAACATACCCACTAACACTAGGAGCTAATTTATTCAATGGAGGAAAGATGCCAAATATCAGGGAGAGATTTGTAAAACAGGATCACCCGCAATTTTATCGAAGCAACAATTTGGTAGGACCTTCAGCCTCTTTCATAGTAGAAGCAACCTACCAGAGTGTACTTAAACCAAGAAGAGAGAGACATAAGTATAAGGTTCATGAATGAATGAATGTTTCAGGTGAAACGATCTCAGTCTTCACCTGAAATCTAAGCTTCAGAGTGGCTGGAAGTGCCATCCTAATTCTACAAGAGACTCATCACTAGCTTCTGTGCACTCCAGTCCTACACCTGAAATTCTTCTGAAAGGTCCTGACTTTTCTAAATCGCTTCTTGTGACATTGATCACCGCATGTGAAGATTCCCACAACTACCTTTCACTTCCAAAACCGAATGGTTGGGTATAAAGCCAGAGATGTCCACAAGTCACTTCCCTCATGGCCTCCCATTGCATTGCTCTCCTCTTACCTCCCAGGCAGAATGCTAGTCAGGCATCCACAACTCTCTGGAGGGCACAAAAGCAAGCTATTAATAATCAGGGATGAAAGAGACATACTTTCAAGGTTATTTATCCACTGAGTTCATGCAAGATCTGATTGTTTAAAAGAGTGTGGCACCTCCCCACTGGCTCATGCCATGTAATCCACAGACTCCCCTTTTGCCTTTCACCATGATCGTGAGCTTCCTGAGGCCTCACCAGAAGCCAAGCAGATGTGAGCATCATGCTTCCTGTACAACCTGCAGAACCGTGAGGCAATTAAAACTTTCTTTATAAATAACCCAGCCTCACATATTTCTTTACAGCAGCACAAAAATGGATTAACACAGTCTTCCTGTGGCAAGCATCCTCACGGATACTCACTCCAGGAGAGGGTCTCTGGGCGGACTTGGAATAGATGCAAAACTGCCCCAGCCCACTAAATTGCCTTGCATTCCTTCTTTCAGAAGTCTTCTTGAAGGGATTCACACCCTGGTGCCACTAATACAAAGTGGTAGTATAAAGTGCTGATTGTGAACTTGGTGGCCAAGGCAGCAGATAAGCATACCTGATAGAAAACAAGCCACTTCCCAGAAGCTGATCCTTAAAGCTCCACTTGGGACCTTACATTCGCTTTCCAAACTACCATCAAGATAGGGGTTCTTAGCTCTGGCTACACAATAGAATCATCAGAGTCGTTTTACCTTTTTTTTGATGCTTAAGCCCCGTCTACATAAAAAATTAGAATTTTCAGAGAAATCACCCCAAGCAGGATTGAGAACCACAGAGCCAAGAAAGAACCATTCTTCTGCTTTCTGTCACTTCCAAGGCACCTCAGCACAACTGGCCCAGAGATATCTAACATGACATCAGGGTCCCCCTTCCTCAATATGCACTCTCTCCTTCTTCAGGACACTCAGGTTTCCAACTTGCATTAAGCAGAGCTTCACCAAAAGTTGAGGACCCCAGAACTTGGATGCATAAAGCAGCAGAGAAGGGAACACAGGCTAAAGCCCAGATGGTTGGTGACTTTTCCAGATCTTCCTTCGGGAGAATGACAGCTGAATGGACATCTCTGATTGAGGCACTGGTAAGGTAGGAATATTGAGTGGAGAGCAGGTTGATATTAAGGCCCCCATCCCCCATCATGGTAGACTGGATGGGGATGGACCCTTTAGACTCTCCCCTGGGATTGGAACACAGTTCCTATGGCCAGTCTCAGTATTTAAACTTCAATACATTTTGACCCATGTGCAGAGAGGATCAAGCTGCTGAGACAAGACAGAAGAAGGGAGCAGACACCCACATGATGCAGGAATAAGCTGCAGAGAGAGAAGCTCCTCCATCTCCTGGTGCCTTTCAAGTTCTTGCTCCAGCCTGTCATGAAACCCAGTGCCCATCCCTGCCTTGGCTTCCATAAAACCCCCAGTGACTTATATGGGTTTCTGCTCATTCAACCAGATGAACACATGAACAAAAAAACTGATGTCAGCCCTTCCAATGAACACACACCTCACCCCTCTGACTGCCCTCACTTTGGGAACCTTATAGCACAGTGAAAAGAAGGAATCTAAAGAAACCAGATCAGGACTCTCTTGTGAGAAACCCTGGGCAAGTTTCTTATTTTGTGCCTCAGTTTTCTCATCCACAAAATAGGATACTGGTAAGAATTTTAAAAGTTAATACATGTCACAGTCTCTAAATAGTGCCTGGCACAATTGCTCTTAAGTCTGTTCCAGTAAAAGTCATGTTTTAATTCTCTGCAAAATCAAGTCCTCTTTAATTCTAATCCCAGGAAGGAAAGCACACCGTACAATAATCCACTGGGTACCCTGTGAGTATATGGTAGCATGTACAGCACCTAACTCTGTTGGAATCACACTGCTGGTAGAGTTGCATAAGTCATGGTCCTAGCCCTCAAGAGCCTTGCCTCCTAGCTGGGGGATCAGATATGCATAAGGAGAAAAAAAAATGATAAACACCCAGCAAAGTTGTAGATGGTAAGTCCTAGGGGGCTGGGGAGTGAGCACTGAAAA
The DNA here is from genome assembly GCF_000951035.1 of Colobus angolensis palliatus. NCBI lineage: Eukaryota > Metazoa > Chordata > Mammalia > Primates > Cercopithecidae > Colobus > Colobus angolensis. The sequence goes on from NW_012121265.1 coordinate 7,976,709, forward strand.
CATAAGGCCCAGATGGGCTAGTCATGGAGGTTTCACAGAGGAGCTGGGATTTGAGTTCCATGCTGAGGGATACTGAGCCCAGCAAGCCCCATGCCACACTCCACACACTTCTCCTGGGAGAAATTGGCCAAGCCAGTGTTGAAATGGCCACTGAAAGGCATTTTCAACAGTTTAAATATTTCTCTAATGAGCATACTCCCTCTGAGGTCCATCAGATCCTACTTTTTAAATGAGGAGGTTAGGGTTTGAAGGTAACCAGAAGCTAGTGTCCTTTCTGCTGCAAGAGGTGAGGCAGATAGCCATGCCACGCCCCTGCCCCAGTGCCAATTGCAGATGGGTCCCATAGCTGCTGGCTTCCCAGGTCTCTATGGGAGGCACACTCAACTAGCTGTAGGGAAGCTACAAGTGTCAGGGAGTTCATAACCCCAGTGCAACTCTCAACCAATGAAGAAGAGAAGTTCTTGATAAATGACCCCAGTTCACCTGTCACTGTGAGGAGTAAGGACAATTCTGAGGTGTGTTCCACACAGTTTCCCAGAGAGTAAGCAACAGGGCTGAGTCCAGATGCCTACAGTAGTCCCACTCATGAGCTCACCCTCTACTGGATCTCCTACCTTCCTTGGCTTACTTCCTGTATTAGCTTGTTATCACACTGCTAATAAAGACATACCAAAGATTAAGTAGTTACAAAGGAAAGAGGATTCATTCACTCACAGTTCCACATAACTGGGGAGGCCTCATAATCATGATAGAAGACAAGAAGTAGCAAGTCACATCTTACATGGCAGCAGGCAAGAGAGAACTCATGCAGGGGAAATCCCATGTATAAAACCATCAGATTTCATGAGACTTATTTACAATCATGAAAACAACATGGGGAAAACTGCCCCCATTATTCAATTATCTACACCTGGCTCTGCCCTTGACATGTGGGTTTATTACAATTCAAGGTGAGATTTGGGTGGGGACACAGCCAAACCATATCACTTCCTCAACTCCTTCATGGTGGTTCCTGAGATTGCCTCCCAAATAAACTGGCTGCATCAAATCCTCTCTCAGGGTCTACACTCTTAGAGGAACCTAAACCAAGCCATCAGCCAGATGGGCTGTGGGACACTCTGAGAAAACATTCCCCAACTACCTTCATGCCTGCTTCTCCTGGCACAGCCTGGAACATTCATTCCTGCCTCTCTCCTCAGTTGTTTTAAATCATGTTTGTTCCTCTTCTCTGCTAATCAACACCATTTGGTACTACTCGGTAGATCGCTGCTCTTGCAAGTGAATTAGCAATATTTCCTAGATATTTTTCTAATAAGCCTCTTTATGGGAGGTTTAGGGTGCTCAGAAGCTACACTTGAACCAAAAGAGTCGTTAAACATGGAGAAGAGAAGTAGCCGAATCCCAATGTAGGCCCCCACTAGCCCTACTCAGTGATTCGTTGGGGTGAAAGCAGAGCTCAAGTTAGACATTTGCGATTGAATCTCCTTATGGTTAAATTGGCCAACTTCCCTGCTTGGCATGTGAGCTGGATGTGGGTGAGCAGGAGCAAGTCATTAGCCTGGCTGCTGCAACAATCCAGCTCCTAAATGAATGGCAGCATCCACAGACAGCCCCAGCTGCCAGAGTGGGAAACGTTAAGATGTTGGCTCAAGGGAGGGACACGTGAGAACACCATGGGGTTCTCAGGACTCTCTCTCTGTTGATTGATTTCAGTCTTGTTTCAGTAAATGTCATATGCCTCTGAAGACAAGTATGAGGTAGACTCAGAAGTGGCTGGTGGAAATAAAAAATAAACTGTGCCTCCTTGGTGTGCTAAGGGCTTGATCGCTCAGCAGCATTCAGTAGCAGGATGATTTACTGCAGGTATGTTGGCTCTCAGGACAAGAAGAGAGGAGAACATAATCAACCCGGGGACACAGCTTTCCCTGGTGTCTCAGGGACTCATGCCATGAGACTGGATCTGTTCCCTTTTATCCTGCTGCATCCAAGTATGGGGAGAAGAAAGTCAAAAGTAGGAGGGCTTGGGATGGGAAGTAAGGACTCTCCCCAATCACAAAGGGCTGTCCAACTCTGCCATGCTTGAGAAGGAGGTTGGGAAGGGAAAGGGAAAAAAGAGAATAGGAGGCAGAAAGAAAAAGGCAGCTAGAGGAGACAGTAGGATTAGAGTCACCCAAAAGATAGACTCCTTTTTGAGCAGACACTTATCAGTACTGTCAACAAGAATCCCTTCATTCAACAAATACTGAACATCTACTCTTGCTATCACTGAGCCAGGTGCTGGGAATTTGAAGTAGACCTGATGCACATCCTCAAGAGTTTCCCAATAAATAAAAAAGAATTTGGGGAAAAAGATATGTTGATGAAGTTAGGGGAGTGTTACCTAAGCAGAATCAATGGAATGCTGGACAAATGCAGCAGGGAATAATGTCATCCAGTAATAAGGCAAGTTGCCCAGAGTCTCAGAGCTAAACATGCAGGCGTCAGCCAGAAGAAAGCAGCTGTGGGAGAAGGATTTGCTGAGCAAAGGAAACAGCATGTGCAAAGGTCTCAAAGCCAGAGCACATGGTTTCTTTGAAAGAGATGAGGAGAGAATACAAGCAAGAGGATGAGGGGAGGCAATGACGGAGAGGCAGAGAGAGGCTGAAAATGGGGCTTTCAACCACCATCCTGAAGAAAGTGCAAAGCCACAGAAGGAGCACAATCAGGCTTGCGTTTTAGAAAGATCACTGAAGTAGCAGGTGAGGAATGGATTTCAGGGTTGGTGGAAACCGGAGAGGGGCAGACCAGTTGGGAGGCTACTGTGGTTTCCAGGAAAGATATTACTACGGTCCATACTAGGGAGTAATTGTGGGGAATGAAGACAAGTGAATCATAATCCCATATATTGTCTAATCCACCCTTTATGAAAGAGCACGATTTGGCTGGTAAATAGCATTGTGGTGAAGCTCTCAGACTCTGGGGGAGTTCAACAGTCAAGTTCAAATCTGAGCTCTAACTTCTAGCTGTGCCTTTTGGGCAACTGACTTAAACTCCAAAAGCTTCAATTTTATTTTTAAAGTGGAAATAATAGCAACAGAATGGAGACTTTAACATATCCAGAATAAAATAATGTATGTCAATGATTTGGCATGTTTAATAAACATTATTATCCTTCATGTTTTATTTGTAATTGTTTCTTTTGCTCATAAGATCAGAATAGGTGATCAAAAATAATTTCCCCTTGAAGTTTTCAATTCCTGGAGTATACCTGGGAAAAGAAATTCTACCAGCTCCTTAGGGAAGCCATTGGATAATATTTTTTCATGACAGACTATCAGCTTATTAAGAAGACATGAGGCGAATAAAACAGCACCACAGTTAAATTTTGAATGTCGGTGGAGATTATTTTGTTGGGCATTGTCTATTGGTACTCAGCACTATGTCTTCTCTTTAAAGCTCTGCCATGTATCCTGAGGACTAGAAACTACATTTTTCAAACTCTATTGTCAGCAAGATTCTGATTTGGAATCTACTAATGAATGGAACTCACGTAAGATTTAGAAGGGAAAAGAGAAGAAGGTACCATTCATTATCTTCTTCCAACAGTGGAAAGTAGATTCAGGGTGGTTGGCAGACATGAGTTTTGTAGTAAATCTTGGGCAATCTTCCATTAATCATCTGCTTCAGTGCTGCAGGCAGCTGGGTTCACCAACAGCAGCATGCTGAGATCTTAACATTCTCCAATTTTCTGAAGGTTGTCCATGTTGCTTCCTGACCATTATCTCTCAAGCCTTCGGAAGATTTTGTAAGTAGCAAATTTCCTCTATTAAATATTTTCATGCTAAAATAACTAGAGTTGTTTCTGTTTTTCTGACTGATAGTCCCTTTATCCTTGAGCTTCACAGTATCAATCACAAAGGGAAGGCATAGAATAGATACATTTCGTGGCCCAATGTAGGCCCAGCTAGCAGACAGCCTTTATTATACTGATAGCTTGCTGAGGTCAGATGTCAACAAAGGAGAGAAATCTTCCCAGCTCTCTGTAATATTTACGAAAACTTTGTTTACTTTATTTCTGTTACTTTCTGTCCATAGAACATAACACAGAAAAATCATATTTATTCTGTTAAGGAAAAGAGATGATCTTGCCTGAGTGTACTTCTGGTTCCATGATGAAGATATTTTGTATAATTAATCACATGAAATAAACACAGTCCCTTACAGCTCAAGTTGCCCAGGGTTGATATAATCTGATGAATAAGAGAATTTTCTGCACAACAGACAGAGATGAAAGTAGTTAAGAAGAAAACTCAATGTCTGAGCCCCAGTTCCCTCCTCTGCACATCATGCATTTCCTCGTCAACTTTCCTTTCACCTTTGTTGCTTTTCCTCTTACTCCCCACATGGCTATATCCCCACCTTTAAGCCTTCCCTTTCTCTCTCCTCTGTTCACTGAGTTTTGCATATGGTACTTGAGGAATGTTCTCCTTCCTACCTGGTATCCCCAACCCCTGAAGATTTTATTATAGAGTTAACAATGGCTCATTGAGTGCTCAACCACAAGCTAGAGTTTGGGTATGTTTGTGGCTAGATGGGAGGAGAAGACTTTCCAAAGAGCACAAAATCCTGTCTACCTGCATAATATCTCCTCGCTAAACTGTCAGCTCCTTGAATCTGAGGAAAAATAATAATGAGGGACACTACAGGCAGCAAAAGCACAGACACCAAGTGAAGGCTACAGACTACTTCCATATCCCAGCTCAAATGGAGCAAAGAAGACAGTTCTAGGAGACCTCCTGGAGAAGGTGACTTTTAAATTTAAATAAACCCTCTTAACTTGAGACAGCATATAGGATGGGGACTTTTTATTCCAGCTCTGTATTCATCTAGCTGATGCCTTAGAACACATCACAAGATCATCACATCTAATGCCTTAGGTTAAAGAGAGAAACCTGAGGCTAAGGGACATGGTATCTTTTAGATCCTATAACCCCACCCAATCCAGGGCTAAGCTTTATGGAAACATGGTTTTGTACCTTGTTAAAAATTAATTTAATTTTAAAATTGACTTATTTCATTCCATCTTTGGTCACTTGATTTCAAATAATAATTACATTAATTAACTTCTGGTCAATATACAAGACTGAGTTAATGCAGGAAGTCCCAACCCTGCCCTAGACATATAGAAATGACGGGTGGCAAAAACAACTAACAACACGTTTAAACACATGGATGGGCCAGAAAGAGAGAAAAGAAAATCCCCCAATGCCAAGAATGAAAAAAAGACTCAAATCCAAAGAACTGAGCAGGAGGGATACACACAGTGCAATTAGAGCTTGTTACACACATTAGGGTCTGGAAGCCTTAACTCCAAAGGCTCTGTATATACAAAGGTGGCAGAACCTCTCTGCCTCCATTAAGCTAGAAGTTAGACAAGACTGTCCCATTGGAAAACAGAGAGAAAGGAAAACTCAGCTTATTGTTCGGGTATACATCACAGAAGCAGGCCACCCACTCTAGGTCTTGGGTGAAAAAGATCAACTATGAAAAATCAAAATTCTAGGATTGTGCCACATGAAATGTAGCATTCCAATTGGAACTATCCAGGAAATATGCCGCCAAAAAAAGAGAGAGAGCAAAAACTGGAAGAAGCCAAGAAAAAGATTTTTTAAACTTCTCGAGTCAGTGAAAGCTATAGAAGGTAAAACAAAATAATCTATAAGGGCATCTCCACAATCTAAAACATTTAAGATTCATGGGAAACAAACTCACTAAAGATGAATTCAAAGTAAGAACCTATGCAACACACAAATTACAATAAGAGATGGTCAAAAGATACAACAAGAAAAAAGTAAATACCCTGGAAACCATTAAAAATGAATTAAGCATGATTTCTGGCTTCCACTCAGAGATGTAAAGAGCTAAAATGGGTATCACACACTCACACACTACAGTGGAAAACATGTGGACAAACTTCCAATTCAAGGTGACCTTTTTTTTAATCCATGGAAGAGTTGAGGTCTTAGTACAATGAAAAAATAAAAAAAAAAAAAAAACAGAAAATAACAAGTGTTGGTGGGATATGGAGAAATTAGAGCCCTGTACACTGTTGGTAGGATTAGCAAATGTTACAGCTGCTGTGGAAAACAGCCATGAGGAACTCAAGAAAATTAAAAATAGAACTACCATATGATCTGGCAATCTTACTTCTGGGTATATATCCAGAAAATTTAAAAACAGGAACTTGAAGAGATAGCTGCAAACCCGTGTTCACGGCATGATTATTCATAATAGCCAATATGTGAACATGAGCCTACATGTCTACCAATAAGTGAACGGAAAAAGAAAATGTGGTCTAGACATATGATGGAATATTACTGTATTCAGCATTAAAAAAGAAAGAAATTCTATCATTTGCTACCACGTGGATGAACGATGAGCTCACTATGCTAAATGAAATAAGACAATCACAAAAACGATGAAAAATGCATGATCCCACTTCTATGAGGTATCTAAAGTAATCAAACTCACAAAAACAGAAGGTGGAATGCTGGTTGCCAGAGTATAGGAGGAGAGAGAAATGGAAAGTTGTTGTTTGGTGTCAGTCATTCAAGATGAAAAAGTTCTAGAAATTGATGGTACAGCAATGTGCATATAGTTAACAACAGTGTAATACATTTTTAAATTGTTAAGGGGTAAATTCATTTGTTTTTATCACAATAATAAAAATAAAGATTTTCTTAGAGAAACTAAAACAGGCAACTCATTTGCCAGTAGATGTACTCTATAAGAAATGTTAAAGAAAGCTATTCAGGCACAAGGAATACGATATAAGATTGAAGCCTAAATTTGTACAAAGAAATAGGGAGCAATGCAAAGGAATGGATGAAGGCAAAATGAAATGGATTTGTTTTCTCATTTTTAATGTAAGGCAAAAATAGTATCACCATATTGTTGGTTTATAGCATATGTAAAAGCAATACGTGTTAACAGCAACACCACGAAAGATTGGAGGAAGGAATTGGAAATATAATATTATAAGGTCATTATAATACACCAAAGCAGCATCATATTATTTGAAGGAAGATTCTAGTCAATTATAAATGTATATTGTAAGCCCTGGAGCAACCACAAAAAAAATTTTAGAGACAAAAATAATAATTCAATGAAATTTACAAAATATATCGTTTTTTAAATGCTTAAATAACCCAAAAGAGGCATAAAATTTGGGCAGGTAGAAACAAAGAAGAAATGTAACTAAAAGTAAACAGCGAACAAACTGGTAGATTTTAATGCAAACTTACAATAATCACATTTAAATAAGAACAGACTAGCTGTCAGATTGACTTTAAAAAGAAACAAACAACAAAAAAGACCCAGCCGCATTGTGCCTGCTACAAACCTACTTTGAATAGAAAGATGTAAGTTAAAGGAAATGCATCTTTATAAGTAAGTTAAAGGAAAATTATAAAGATATACCACACAAACACTAAACAAAAAGCCAGAATACTTGTATTACTATCTGACAAAGTGGATTTCAGAACAAATATTATTATCAGGACTAAACAGGGACATTACCTAACAATAAATGGGTCAGTTCTCCAAGATAATAAACAGTTCTCCAAGAAAAAAACAATTTTCAAGGAGTATACACATAATATAGAACCAAAATACATAAACCAAAAACAACAAAACTGGAAAGAGAAAAAGACAAATCACAGTCTTAGCTGGAGACTCCAATATTCTTCTCTCACAAATCAATAGAACAAGCAGAAAGAAAATCAGCAAGTATAATGAAGAACTAAGCAACACTAGTAACAACAAGAGCTAATGGATATTTACAAAACACCCCGCTCAACATGAAATATTTACCCAGATAGGTATGTATTCTGGGCCATAAAACAAACCTGAACAAATTTAAAAGATGAGACATGATACAAAATATGTGTTCCAGCCATAAGAGAATTAAACCATAAATCAATAACCATTATCTGTAAAATTCCCAAATATTTGGACACTAAGCAACAAACTTAAAAATTAGTCATGTGTAAAAGAGGAACTATCAAAGTAGATTAAAATGCTTTGAACTGAATGAAAATGAAAATATAACACAAAAATATGTGGGTTGCAGTTAAAGCAGTATTTAGAGAGAAATGTATAGCATTTAATAATTTATATTAGAAAATTTTTAAAGTTTCATATTAATCACCTAATCTTTCTTATTCACAAAATAGAAAAAAAGAACAAACGAAATCACAGCAAACAAAAGGAAAGAAATAATAAAGAGCAGAAAAAAAAAGTGAAACCAAAAATAAATCAGTGATACCAAAACCTCGTTACTTGAAAAGATCAATAAAAGTGATAAACTTTTAGCCAGAGTGGCCAAGAATTAAAGAGAGATAACAAAATTACCAATATCAAGGACAAAAGACCTACAGCTAAGGAGAAAGACTGAATGCTTTCCTGCTAAGACTGGGAACGAGCCAAAGATATCTTCTCAGTCTTATTCAACATTATACTGGAAGTCCTCACAGTGCAATAACACAGGAAAAACTATTAGACTACATAATTATCTATACAGAAAGTCTTTTTTTTAAATCGAATGAAAAAGCTCCCAGAACTAATGAGTTTAACAAGGTTCAGATTATAAACTCAACACAAAAATGTATTTCTGCCTCTATGTACTAGTAATGAACACTTGGAATTTGAAATTTTAAAAATAATACCACTTATGATAGCATTAAAAATACTTTGGTAGAAATCTAACAAAAAATTGTGCAGGCACTATGTGCTAAAGACTACAAAACACTGATGTAAGAAATCAAGTAAGACCTAAATGACTGGAGGAATACAACGTATTTGTGAACCGGAAAATTCAGTATTGTTAAGGTATCACTTCTCCATGTTTTTAATCTATACAATCAGGGCAGTCAATGCCCATCAAAATCCCAGCAGGCCTTTTTATAAATCTCAACAAGCTGATACTAAAATGTACATTGAAAGACTAGGAACTAGAATAGCCAAAAAGAAAAACAAAATTGCAGGACTAACACCACACAATTTAAAGACTTACTATAAAGACACAAATCAATACAGCAAAATATTGGTTAAAGGATAGACACATGTATCAGTGGAACAGAAAAGAGAGCCCACAAAGGAAAGACCCACACAAACGCAGTTAACTTTTTTTTTTGCAAAGGCAGTTTAAGAGAGAAAGGAGAGTGTTTTGTTGTTGTTGTTGTTTTTAATTATACTTTAAGTTCTAGGGTACATGTGCACAGTGTACAGGTTACATATGCGTACATGTGCACAGTGTACAGGTTACATACGTATACACGTGCCATGTTGGTGTGCTGCACCCATTAACTCATCATTTACATTAGGTATATCTCCTAATGCTATCCCTCTCCCTTCCTCCCACTCCATGACAGGCCCCAGTGTGTGATGTTCCCCTTTCTGTGTCCAAGTGATCTCATTGTTCAATTTCCACCTATGAGTGAGAACATGCATTGTTTGGTTTTCTGTTCTTGCAATAGTTTGCTGAGAATGATGGTTTCCAGTTGCATCCACGTCCCTACAAAGGACATGAACTCACCCTTTTTTATGGCTGCATAGTATTCCATGGTGTATATGTACCACCTTTTCTTAATCCAGTCTGTCACTGATATACATTTGGGTTGGTTCCAAGTCTTTGCTATTGTGAATAGTGCTGCAATAAACATACGTGTGTATGTGTCTTTATAGCAGCATGATTTATAATCCTTTGGGTATATACCCAGTA
>NW_012121265.1:7987549-7989097 GCF_000951035.1 Colobus angolensis palliatus
ATTGAATCTATAAATTACCTTGGGCAGTATGGCCATTTTCATGATATTGATTCTTCCTATTCATGAGCATGGAATGTTCTTCCATTTGTTTGTGTCCTCTTTTATTTCATTGAGCAGTGGTTTGTAGTTCTCCTTGAAGAGGTCCTTCACATCCCTTATAAGTTGTATTCCTAAGTATTTTATTCTCTTTAAAGCAATTGTGAATGGGAGTTCACTCATGATTTGGCTCTCTGTTTGTCTGTTATTGGTGTATAAGAAAGCTAGTGACTTTTGCACATTGATTTTGTATCCTGAGACTTTGCTGAAGTTGCTTATCAGCTTAAGGAGATTTTGGACTGAGATGATGGGGTTTTCTAAATACACTATCATGTCATCTTCAAATAGGGACAATTTGACTTCCTCTTTTCCTAATTGAATACCCTGTATTTCTTTCTCTTGCCTGATTGCCCTGGCCAGAACTTCCAACATTATGTTGAATAGGAGTGGTGAGAGAGAGCATCCTTGTCTTGTACCAGTTTTCAAGGGGAATGCTTCTAGTTTTTGCCTATTCAGTATGATATTGGCTGTGGGTTTGTCATAAATAGCTCTTGTTATTTTGAGATATGTCCCATCAATACCTAATTTATTGAGAGTATTTATCATGAAGGGATGTTGAATTTTGTCAAAGGCTTTTTCTGCATCTATTGAGATAATCATGTGGTTTTTGTCTTTGGTTCTGTATATATGCTGGATTACGTTTATTGATTTGCATATGTTGAACCAGCCTTGTATACCACGGATGAAGCCCACTTGATCATGGTGGATAAGCTTTTTGATGTGCTGCTGGATTCCGTTTGCCAGTATTTTATTGAGGATTTTTGCATCGATGTTCATCAGGGATATTGGTCTAAAATTCTCTTTTTTTATTGTGTCTCTGTCAGGCTTTGGTATCAGGATGATGTTGGCCTCAAAAAATGAGTTAGGGAGGATTCCCTCTTTTCCTATTGATTGGAATAATTTCTAAAGGAATGGTACCAGCTCCTACTTGTACCTCTGGTAGAATTTGGCTGTGAATCTGTCTGGTCCTGGACTTTTTTTGTTTGGGTAGGCTATTAATTATTGCCTCAATTTCAGAGCCTGTTATTTGTCTACTCAGGGATTCAACTTCTTCCTAATTTAGTCTTGGGAGACTGTAAGTGTCCAGGAATTTATCCATTTCTTCTAGGTTTTCTAGTTTACTTGCATAGAGGTGTTTATAGTATTTTCTGATGGTAGTTTATATTTCTGTGGGGTCAGTGGTGATATCCCCTTTATCGTTTTTTATTGCATCTATTTGATTCTTCTCTCTTTTCTTATCAGTCTTGCTAGCAGTCTATCAATTTTGTTGATCTTTTCAAAAAACTAGCTCCTGGATTCCTTGATTTTTTGAAGGGTTTTTTCTGTCTCTTTCTCCTTCAGTTCTGCTCTGATCTCAGTTATTTCTTGCCTTCTGCTAGCTTTTGAATGTGTTTGCTCTTGCTTCTCTAGTTCTTTTAATTGTGATGTTAGGGTGTCCATTTTAGATCTTTC
>NW_012121265.1:7989959-8130032 GCF_000951035.1 Colobus angolensis palliatus
TCTTTTAATTGGAGCATTTAGCCCATTTACATTTAAGGTTAATATTGTTATGTGTGAACTTGATCCTGTCATTATGATGTTAGCTGGTTATTTTGCTCGTTACTTGATACAGTTTCTTCCTAGCATCGATGGTCTTTACATTTTGGCATGGTTTATGCAGTGGCTGGTACTGGTTGTTCCTTTCCATGTTTAGTGCTTCCTTCAGGAGCTCTTGTAAGGCAGGCCTGGTGGTGACAAAATCTCAGCATTCGCTTGTCTGTAAAGGATTTTATTTCTCCTTCACTTATGAAACAGTTTGGCTGGTATGAAATTCTGGGTTGAAAATTCTTTTAAGACTGTTGAATATTGGCCTCCACTCTATTCTGGCTTGTAGAGTTTCTACCAGGAGATCCGCTGTTAGTCTGATGGGCTTCCCTTTGTGGGTAACCCGACCTTTCTCTCTGGCTGCCCTTAACATTTTTTTCCTTCATTTCAACTTTGGTGAATCTGACAATTATGTGTCTCAGAGTTGCTCTTCTCGAAGAGTATCTTTGTGGCATTCTCTGTATTTCCTGAATTTGAATGTTGGCCTGCCTTGCTAAGGTTGGGGAATTTCTCCAGGATAATATCCTGAAAAGTGTTTTCCTACTTGGTTCCATTCTCCCTGTCACTTTCAGGTACACCAATCAGATGTAGATTTGGTCTTTTCACATAGTCCCGTATTTCTTAGAGGCTTCATTCATTTCTTTTTACTCTTTTTTCTCTAAACTTCTCTTCTTGCTTCATTTCATTCATTTGATCTTCAATCACTGATACCCTTTCTTCCAGTTGATCGAGTTGTTTACTGAAGCTTGAGCATTTGTCACATAGTTTTTGTGTCATGGTTTTCATCTCTATCAGGTTGTTTAAGGACTTCTCTGCATTGGTTATTCTAGTTAGCCATTCATCAAATCTTTTTGCAAGGTTTTCAGTTTCTTTGCACTGGGTTCGTAATTCCTCCTTTAGCTTGGAGAAGTTTGATTCTCTGAAGTCTTCTCCCAACTCGTCAAAGTCATTCTCTGTCCAGCTTTGTTCCATTGCTGGTGAGGAGCTGCTATTCCTTTGGAGGGGGAGAGGCACTCTGAATTTTAGAATTTCCAGCTTTTCTGTACTGCTTTTTCCCCATCTTTGTGGTTTTATCTACCTTTGGTCTTTTATGATGGTGACATATAGATGAGGTTTTGGTGTGGATGTCCTTTCTGTTTGTTATTTTTCCTTCTAACGGTCAGGACCCTCAGCTGCTGGTCTGTTGGAGTTTGCTCGAGGTCCACTCCAGACCCTGTTTGCCTGGATATCAGCAGCAGAGGCTGCAGAAGAGTGAATATTGCTGAACAGCAAATGTTGCTGTCTGATCATTCCTCTGGAAGCTTCGTCTCAGAGGTGTACCCAGCCATGTGAAGTGTGAGGTATCAGTCTGCCCCTAGTGGGGGATGTCTCCCAGTTAGGCTACTTGGGGGTCAGGGACCCACTTGAGCAGACAGTCTGTCTGTTCTCAGATCTCAAACTCCATGCTGGGAAAACCACTACTCTCTTCAAAGCTGTCAGACAGGAACATTTACCTCTGCAGAGGTTTCTGCTGCCTTTTGTTTGGCTATTCCCTGTCCCCAGAGGTGGAGTCTACAGAGGCAGGCAGACCTCCTTGAGCTGTGGTGAGCTCCACCCAGTTCGAGCTTCCTGGAGGCTTTGTTTACCTACTTAAGTCTCAGCAATGGTGGCCACTCCTTCCCCAGCCTCGCTGCTACCTTGCGGTTAGATTTCAGACTGCTGTGCTAGCAGTGAAGGAGGCTCCGTGGGTGTGGGACCCTCCGAGCCAGGCGCAGGACATAATCTCCTGGCGTGCCATTTGCTAAGACCTTTGATAAAGCACAGTATTAGGGTGGGAGTGACCTGATTTTCCAGGTGTTGTGTGTCATGGTTTCTCTTGGCTAGGAAAGGGAATTCCCTTCCCCCTTGCACATCCCAGGTGAGGTGATGCCTCGCCCTGCTTCAACTCTCGCTTGTTGGGCTGCACCCACTGTCCAACATGCCCCAGTGAGATGAACCTAGTACCTCAGTTGGAAATGCAGAAATCACACAGCTTCTGTGTTGCTCACACTGGGAGCTGGAGGCTGGAGCTGTTCCTATTCGGCCATGATGAGAGTGTTTTTAACAAATGGTGCTGGCCAGGCATGGTGACTCATGCCTGTAATCCCAGCACTTTGGGAAGCTAAGGTGGGCAGATCACAAGGTCAGGAGTTCGAGACAAGCCTGGCCAATATGGTGAAACTTCGTCTCTACTAAAAATACAAAAATTAGCTGGGCATGGTGGCAGGTGCCTGTTGTTCCAGCTACTCAGGAGGCTGAGTCAGGAGAATCGCTTGAACCCAGGAGGTGGAGGTTGCAGTGAGCTGAGATTGCACCACTGCACTCCAGCCTGGATGATAGAGGGAGACTTCATCTCAAAAAAAAAGAAAGTACCAAAACAATTTGATATTCATGTCCCAAAATTAAACCTTTTCCTATCCCTTACAATTGACACAAGAATTAGCTGCACAGGTTATAAATGAAACATATGTAACTGTAATACTTCTAAAAGAAAATCTAGGTGGCCTTGGGTTAGGCAATAATCCTACACCCAAAGCACAATCCAAAAAAATATTGGACGTTATTAAAATTTAAAACCTTTGTTCTGTAAAAGACTGCTAAAAAAGTAAGAAGAATAGACTGAGAGAAATTATTGCAAATAACGTTTCTGACAAAGGACTTTTATCCAGCATATAGTAAAGAACCCTCAAAACTCAACCAGAAAACAAACCACCAAATAGAAAAATGGGCCAAAGATATGAATAGACACTTCATTGAAAAAGATTGATGGATAACAAATAAGTATATGGAAGGATTTTCAGCATTATTACAGAAATGCAGAAAACATGAGATACACTACTACATACTTATTAGAAGGTCTAAAATTAGAAAACACTAACAATATCATTTGCTCATGAGAATACAGAGCAACTGGAATGCTTACAAAAAACTGTTGGTTGGAATTCAAACAGCCACTTTGGGAATAGTTTGGTAGATCCTTACACAAATGTAAGCACACACCTACCATATGATCCATTAATGCTACTCCTAGTTATCCACCCACAAAAAATGAAAACTTATGTTCACATCAACCCCCACATATGAATGTTTATTACAGTTTTATTTATAATCTCCTCAAACTGAAACAATCCAAATGTCCTTCAGCTGACGAACAGATCAACAAACTGTGGTACGTTCATACCATGGAATGTATTTTTGTTTTTTCGTTTTGTTTTGTTTTTTATTATTACCATGGAATGTTACTCAGCAATAAAGGAAAGGACAACTGATGCATGGAACACGTATTAATCTTAAATGCACCTTATTATATAAAAGAACCCATGTCCCAAAAGCTACATATTAAACAATCTCATTTATATGAATCTCTGGAAAAGGCAGAACTATAGGAAAGCAAAATAAATTAATAGCTGCTGGAGAGAGGGTTGAATGTAAAAGGACAGCAGGGAATTTCAGGGATGATACACCTGTTCTGTAGGGGACTATGGTGATAAGTACATGTCTGGACATTTGTTAAAATCCATAGTACTGCACACCAAAATAATGATTTTTTTTTTTTTTAATCAACCAGCATGCAGGGGATGAAGAGTTGGAAGGCAGACTGATAAATGACTAACTACATTTCAAATTAATCTCATAGCCACCCTGAGGAAGAAGGTAACTGAACTAAGTAACTCTGGAATGCAATATACGTTTGTAGTATACTAAAGTTAAACAAGTAGGTAAATACATTATAGACAGTGAGAGCCAGTTTCTTACTATGTAGGAGAAAGAAATTACAAATAAGTAAAGGAAAAGAAGGCCAGAGTGAATCTTATGGTGCTGGATTAGAGGGGGATGTATCAGCATGAACCCAGCATTTTTGTATTTTGGAGTGGGGGATGGGAGAGAGCTGTGTGTGTATATGAGTTAGTACACACAAACGTTTTTCCTATCTGTCTGCTGAGACAATGATACCCAGGTTGCGGTGAGCACACTTAGCACCCAGAACTTGGTTTCTAAATACCATTTCTCCATAAAAGAAATAAGAGCTCCTTGGAGAACAGATTAATTCCACAGTTGAGGCAGGATAAAAGAAAGATGAGTCTGGATCTTCTTCTGATGTCAGAAAGTAAAGAAGTGCTTTCTAAAAGACGGTGCTGTGTGGAAAGAGCACAGACTCCAACCTGAAAGAATTCCTAGTAGCCAAAATTAGAATAACTTGAGCAACAAAACAAGTAAGGGTAGAACTGAATTATACCCCCAGTTAATAAAATAAATCTCCATGGGTCCATGTTAAGATAGATTTAAAAAGAGAGAAAGAGAAACAAGACAATTTCTCTTTACAGAAGAAATTTCAATTCGTAAATGTGGAAGAATGAGGAAAATACAAAATCACTATTAAAACACCACAAAAATAATCAATGCAAACAAGATCCATAAAAAGATGCTAAAATGAGTGGGGAGAAATTTAAGCAGAAATCAAATATTTATATAGTCTCAAAGTATCTCCAAATTTCTTAGAAATTAAAAAGGGGGCTATAGTAGCTTTACAGTGAAGGATCCCGACAGATGCCATTTTAACCAAGGAATTGAGGTCAACATCATCAGTAGTATTTATCAGTATCATGTGCTCTCTGGTGCGAGGCACTGAGAAAGGCACACCACCTCTGCAGCATCTCCTCAATAATACATAAGCTCAGTATAATCAGGAGAAAATGTTAAACCAACCTGAACTGAGGGACCATCGACAAAATAACTGACCAGTGCTCTTCGAAAGTGTTGAGGTCACCAAAGACAAGAAAAGAAAGAGAAATTGTCACAGATTGAAGGAGATTGAGGAAATAGGGAAATAAATGCCACATGGGATCTGATTAGATCTTAGAATAGAGAAAGGACATTAGTGGAGAAATGGCTGAAGTCTGAATAAATTCTGTAGTTTAATGATATTGTACCAAGGTTAATTTCTGGGATTATTATTCTATGGTTATGTAAAACATTAGTATACAGGAAGGCAGGGTAAAGGGTTTACAGGCCTTCTCAGTAATATTTTTAGAACTTTCCTGTAAGCCTAATATTTTCCAAAAAATAAAAAGTTAAAAAGGATTAAGTGGAACATTTTTAACACAGTTGTCGTAAAATATTTTTCAAAAAGATAAATGTAACTATAGAAGCTCTGAGTCAAGAAAATAATTTTAAAAAAATAGGCTTAGACATATTTACACAGAATTTTATGAAATAAAAACATAATCACTGAAATTTAAAGAAAAAGAGAAAACATAGGTAAATGACTGGTTAAACTGTAGACATAGCCAACCAAAGAGGGAATTAGTAAGTGGACATTCAATATCAAAACTTACTCAAAGTACTGCATAGAGATAGCAGATGGGGAATGTGGAAGAGAATTAAGGAGTATGGAAAAAAGAGCAAGAAGTAAGGAAAATAGATGACGAAGGGAAGGAAAGGATACATCCAAAAACATGATAGTAGGAAATTTTCAGGGTAAAAGAGAGATTCCTCAGATTCAAAAATCATTCGTCATGATCAGGATAAACTTAAGCACCTTCAGAATTGTTAACCCAAATCCTTGTGAGAAACAAATTTACCAACTGGAGTATTATGTTTCTGTGCAATTCTTTTGTCTGTTTTACTAGATACTTTAAACATACACTGCATTCCAAGGTTCTTTCAGTTAACTCCTTTCTTCCTTTCGGTGGGATTACATGATTTGTTTTAATATGCAGTTACATTATTTTGCCCTAAGTCTGCATTCTAACTCTCCCCCATACACATATATACTGGTTGATTTTTCTGTATTTACATACAGTAAGATAAATTTTTTGTGGTTTGTCATTCTATGCATTTTAAGAAATACACAATCACATACCCACTACCACACTTTCATACGGAAGAGATCTATGTATGATTTAGAGACTATAATTATCTCCATTTTACATATGAGTAAATGGGAGGAAGAAGAGGTAAGTAACTTTACCTGAGGTCATCCAACTAGTAAGCAGAGAGCTAGACTTACATTTGCGCAGTCTTGGCCCCAGGACGCCTGCTGAAAAAACTCTATGCTACCCTTAAGTTTCCACACCCAGCCCAAGTCTACGTGAACATTTGATTGCCAGAAACCCTACCATCAAGAGATCCCAAAGGTGCAGGTACTGAAGTCCACCACTAGGGAATGTTGAGAGCACGACCCAGCCTTCTGGGAAAAGAGTCATGAGGACAAAAACAGCACTTCTTTCAAACTATCAAATAGCTTGAGATTGGAGAATAAAGGAGACACATCTTGACTTCTAGTTTCATATTTCCTGAAGATTAGTTTAATCTTCTGTGACCCTTTGAAGGCACAGATGACATTGTATTCATCTCTATATTCCTATTACTTAGCACATGGCTGGAGTCTAATCTACATTTCTTGAATGAATGCATGCAGCAATCAATGAAAGGTTATAAATTTAAATATCAAGAGCTACTAGAGAAAAGTTATGGACCACGAGATTTTCTCCCCCTTTCAAATGACATTCTACATCCTTCTCATCACATGGGAAACCTTATACCCCAATCCTCCAGTCCTACTAACAGGGTCTCAGGCACCATGGTCCCCTCACTCTGCATAGGCTGTAGATTTACTTGACCTGTTAGCTAAATTATAGGTAATGGCATGGGGCTTAGTGTTTCTCTGAAGTTCTTTCAGCCACATGGAATTATGTGGCAATGCAAGTCAATGTGAAACAAACATGAATAGATGATGGGAGATGGATCGATGTACCAAAAGATTCCATTACATTTTAAATAAAAAGCTACATTTACACAGGATTTTTTGGTCCTCTTTTATAGCCATATCCCCAGTGCCTACCACATGCCTTATGCACAATAATTTCTCAATAAATATTTATTGAGTAAAAGAGGAATGAAAAGGAAATAGCTGACAAGTTGTCACCTCTACCAAATACTAAAAGGTAGAGGCATTCTTATCTTGTACATATATATATGTGAGACAGGGTCTCACTCTGTTGCCCAAGTGGCACAATCATTATTCACTGCAACCTTGACCTCCCAGGCTAAAGTGATCCATCCACCCCAGCCTCTGGGCCACCATACTCAACTAATTTTTTTTGTATTTTTAGAAGAGTTGGGGTTTTGTCATACTGCCCAGGCTGATCTCAAACTCCTAGGCTCAAGTTATCCACCCACCTCAACCTCCCAAAGTTCTGGGATTACAGGCATGAGCCACCATGCCCAGCTTGTCCATATAATTATATAAGCTATATAATTATATCAGCTTCTCTAACAATTTCTGCTAAGACCTATGAGAAATTTCAAAAACTAGCTCCTTCTAGACTGACTTTTGCATATCCAGCCTATATAATGTGGGGATGCCTCGAAGTTAAACAGATTTTCTAAAGCCCTAGTAAAAGAATGCAAAGCAGAGAAAGAAACTTCCCAAGGGTAAGATCTACTGAGATACCATCAATTTTCTTCACTGCATGCACCAGAATCTGCAGGTAATAATGTTCAGAGGCACAACACTCCTCACATTATCAGAAGATAAAGCATTGCTGATGACATCCAGGGAGACCCTCACTAGAGCAAATTGGCCTGGATGGAAAGCAAATTTGCGTGGCAAGGCAAGCAGCCAACAGACTGTAGTGGCAGATGCTCTAGGCCTGACCGTGTAAAACAGAATCATAATTTTAATGTGCATCACTTCCTTTGGTCATGTTGAGTTCTGGAAACGTGAGGGCAGATTCTCTATTCCACCTTCCAGCATAGCCTTCTACTCAATAATTCCTTATGCAGGATCATGTTTATTGAATCAACAAGTGCATACACTGTCCTTGAAATCAGTGTGAATATGCTCAACTTAAAAATAACGAGTGTTGCTTGGTCCCCTGGGCATTCCCTGAAGAACTCCTGCCGAGGAGAGGGTCTGTTCCTCAGGGGAAAGAATTTATAAAGGAGACAGAATTTCATAAATCATAAAATTATTTCTGTAGAAGCAAGCTGTCTCTTTAGGACATGCAAGACCACAATCAATAGCAAGCTTTGAATAAAGTCTTCATAGAGACAGCATGCAAATGCTGTCCTTCAGAATCTGAAAATTAGGATTCAAGGCACCCTGCCTGTCATGGTGGAGTAGGGCTTTGTTAGCAAAACCCAATTTCAATGTTTGTCCAAACTCACCAAGCACACTCCCGTGAATCATTCATGCAGAGCCCATCTACCGTGGAACCTGGTACATTTCTGGTAGAGAGTTGACCAGGGAATTCTCTGTCCTGTCACTCATTCTCTTATTCTCACAAGAGGAGCATTTTCCTCCATCATGGTCCTCAGGAAGACAAGCCCCTCTCAGAACAGTAGATGGCTCTGAGGCTGAGGGAACATGAGGCACATTCACAAATACTAAATTTACTACCAAGTACACACAGTGGCCAGAAAACCTGCCCTGCAATGTGCTGGAGTCTTGCCCTGTCACTGTCCACTACCCTGGAGGAGGGAATGGCTACATCATGAAGTCATGCTGGTCATTCTGTTTGCCTCCTTGGCATCAATCTCCATCCTTCTCTGCCCTGGGGGTGGCCCCCAGGAAATGCGTCTTCAGGGCTCCTTTGCTGCTTGCCTACCAGCAGGTGAGAAGATTCGAGGGTCAGGTAGGGGTCAGAGGGCCATCTTTGGGCCACTGTGCTGGCAGAGGCTTCTCCCTTCTGCATACTAGCCCCTACTGGGCAGCCACTTCTCCCCCTCATCTCTCACTGGGTTCCAATAACACTGTTTTCTGACCTTGATGCTTCAAGCCAAGAGGTAGCAAAGACCCCTGCTCTTGCTTTATCTGTGGGTGCCTCAATATCCCTTGTTGATCCTCATAACCCTACCCACTGCTCTGCAAGTCTTCCTTTCACCAAATCATCCATCAGCCTTGTGTTTCCTGGCAGGGCTCTGGCTGGTGGAGAGGTGCCATTGAAAGGGTATTCATCTTGGATTAAGGGAATCTGAGTTCTGAACACTGCTCTGCTTCTGACTAGCTGTGTGATCTTGAGGAAATCACTTCACTTCTCTGGGCCTCAGCTGCATCATCATCAAAATGTGGAGGGTGAATGGTCCAGGGAAGCCCTCACCACCCTCTGGGCTCCCTTTTTCTCACACACACACACACACACACACACACACACACACACACACACCAGCAGTCCCAGGGGCATCCCTCCAGATCCCCAGGGCTCTGAAGGCTGTGTTTGAAAGCTAGATGTAATAACTCTTGTTCTCTTATTGACTTTGATATTTATGATTAGATGACCTTCTCTGGAGAATTTACAGAATGACTATGACAGCAACGCACTTAAGAGACACTGTTTAGGGATTTACAGGCCACCCTGGAGGAGCATGCTGGGGCACCAATTGCACCACACATTGCTCCCTTCCTATGGCAAGGAGGCCAGTCTTCTTCCACATCATAAGCAATACCCAGAGGCTGTTGGAGGTAGGGAGAGTGGAGGGGACCCTCTGTGAGGAGATACCTGTTGCTCTGAGGGCAGGTCTCAGAAGGTCACAGCTATGCACCCTCAAGGCCAAGACTCTCAGCACCTGGGGTGGAGGGATAGGGGGCCTCCCATAGCAGCCACTCCTGCAACCCCTCTGTTTCTAAGCACCCCATGGCTTCCCAAGTGCTTTCCTGTAAATCACCTGCCATGATGCTCGCAGCATTCTTGTGAGGGCAGCTACATTTGACAAATAATGGACAAGCATGTTTGAGGTAACTGAGAGTCAGAGAGGCCTTCCCCAAAGTCATCCAGCCCAGCCAACAGGGGACACTGGAACCAAACTCCAGGCCCTGTGCATCTTTTCCAGAACTATACATTCAATTCATGTACATGATTAAACTAAATTACTGCCTTTGAGGTCTTCATATTTGGAATGAGTCCGACCTTTGTGTGTTTCCTTTCGTGATGCAAAGCATGTCCCCTGGCTCTTCTCCATATCGGTCACAGGCCTACCCTGAAATGAAGACAACTCTCTGTAACCTTGACCTCTTACCTGTACTTCCCCACGTGCTCTTGTGAAGGGAATCTCACACAGGTGGGGCTGCTTTGACCAAGGTCACACAGTTATTTGCCCCCTACCCAAGTTTGGTCTAAAGTTCATGTCCCTTGATTCTCAGTCTGGTGCTGTTTCTGTCCCCCTCATGGTCCTTTAGCCATTGAACAAACATGCATAGAGTCCTACCATGGACCAGGCCAGTGCTAGGAGCCGGGTGAAGAAACAGTGGTGAGCAGGGTCCAGTCCCCACCCTTAAAGGAGTTTAGAGGCTGGTGGGAAAAATTGATGCAAAGGAATTGCTGTGATGAAGGTGTGTATCGAGTGTGCTGGGACACAAAGGAGGAGCACTTCAGCCTTCTTTGGGAAGACTGTGCAGAGGTACAGGGGAAGGGCTGAGGCTGGAAGCTTCTGAGGATGAGTAGGTGTCCTCCAGGTGGAGCACGGTGGGAGGAAGCAGCATTCTGAGGAACAGAAGGAGCTACCTGGGCAAAGGCATGGGTCCGCATGGCCCACATGATAGCTCAGCATAGCAGAAGCATCCAGTTCAAGGGGCATGGCTGTGATGACCTGGGACAGGTCATCAGGAGCCCAGGAACACAGTATCTTCTCTCAGTCCATAAGTAGAGCAGCAATTTCCTGCGGAGGGGCCCACAATGAAATTTGGGCTTCAGAGTCATCAAAAGATTTTCAAGTGAGTCACAGCAGTATACCTGTGCAATGACTGCCTCATGCAGGCATGGTATCTGAGCCTTTGACCGAAAATGTTGGAAAACCACAACAGCAAAAATAATAACACTTACTAGTGCAGCTCACAGACATACAGCACTTAGCATGCCAAGCACCAGAATGAGCCCTCCCTAGTGTTATGAACAGAGTTTTATTGCAACAGGTCTGACTTCTCTTTCTCTGTGCAAAGATGTGAACATGCTTTAAAAAATAGTCACCCCCACCCCCCGCCCTGTCATGGCCATCAGGATCAGCTCTCTCAGGAAGCTGCTCTGAGCCTAGTAGGATGAACCTCACCTCTGGGTCTCCCGCACCTTGGCTGAGAACCCAACATCCCCAAGATGAGTTGCCAAGAGTTTCCTGAGTTCTATGCTTTGCTTCCTTGGTGAGTCTGGGGCTCCTGGGGCCAGGGATCACATATTTACCTTTCATATCACTGAGAGCTATACTGCACACATTGAGGATGTTGAATAAACAAAGATGAAAGCAGGTGGCTCCCTTCTCCACCCCAAACACAGCTACAAGGTACAAGCTGTGCATGTCCTTCCTGACAACTTGTCTGTCCAATGTGTCTCCCCAGGAGGGAGAGCAATTGATTCCCTGCCATCTTACCTTCCTGTGATCAATTTCTCTTGACATTTGTCAGACTCTAACACCTCTTCTGCCACCCTTCAAGGGGCGGGTTCTTTCCATGGAAACTGTGAACACAGCCCATTTGAAGGGAGATGCTGTTTTCTTCTGTTTTTCCTCCACTTTTTAGTGGAGAAAAATCAAGGCAAAGGAAACCAGAGAGAAGAGGGGCTAAACAACTGCAGAGAAACAAAAATTCAAGGTGCAGGGGTTCAAGTACTAGATGTTCTCAAAGAGTCAGAAGGTAGCCTAGCAGGGGCTTAGAGTTAGCCACTTCCTACATGGTGACCTTCTCCCCAACCTCTGACAGAGCCTGGAATTCCAGGTTACAGAGTCATCCCTGTGAATTCTGAGTGTTTTCCCATCTCTTTCCTCTGCCAGCAGCCGAGGAAGGTGGGTGTTAAACCAGAAACACTTAGTAGCCAAGATCTCAGAAATTAATTAAATTAATTTAGCATATGCTGCTAACTTGTCCTCATGAAAGTGGGACCACAATATGGACTACAGGGAAAGCAAGACTCCAGGAAGTTGGAAAAATCAGAAGAAGGAAGGGATATCCAACACACCCTGACCAGGCACCTATCCTATGCCAAATGCTTAACAGGCATGATCCATTGTCACTGCAATCCTTACAAGAGCAGGTATCATTTTCCTGACTTACAAATAAGACATGTGAGGCTCTCCAAGGGGAATTTACTTGGCCAAGGTCATTGTCTTAGTCTGTTTGTGTTGTTATGAAATAATACCTGAGGCTGGGTAATTTATAAAGAAAAAAAGATTTAATATTTGACTTGCAATTATGCTGGCTGTACAATTGGGTATCTGATAAAGGCCTCTGGCTGCTTCCACTCATGATGGAAGGGGAAGGAGAGCCAGCATGGTGAGAGAGGAAGCAAGAGAGAAGAGGAGAGGCACCAGGCTCCTTTTACAACCCAGCTCTGGCAGGAAATCATACAGAGAGAACATGCTGGTTACCATGAAGATGGCACCAAGACATTCATTAGAAGCCCACCTTCACGACCCAAACACCTCCCATTAGGCCCCACCTCTGACATTGGGGATCAGATTTCAACATGGTATTGGAGGGGCTAAACATCCAAACCATAGCAGTCAAATAGCTAGGACAGGGCAGGTCTGGATTTGCTCCCTACTAATGAGCATAGCGTCACATGGGGCCCCCCTTCTTTAGAGATTCTGATGCAGTTGATGTGGGTGGAAAGGTCAAACAGGCTGTCTTCTTTTCTCCCTGGACTCTCTAACCATAAACTACACACACACACACACACAAGTACCACCGGTCTCTCCCTGTGGCTCTTAAAACAGTTCAATGCACTTTCTCATGTTCACTTTTATCTTTTCAACCGCCCTGTGAGGAGGATGGCAGGGTGGCCATACCTGTTTTCTGGATAAGAAACTGAGAAATAAAAGAATGATCACTATTGTGGTGCTGATCACCTTTTACATTATCAGGCCTGGAGCTCGATGGATCTGGCTTCAAATCCTTGCTCTGGTCCTAGGAGCTAGAGCAAGCTATTCTTTTCTACCACCCTTTGTTTTCTCATCTCTAAGATGGGAAAAATACATGCTTTGAGTATTATAAAAATTAAAGACAATCATATATGAAAACCAGTTAACACAGTCTAACAAATAGTAAGAATTCAACAAACGTCATTATTATTTCCCTTGTAATGGGAACATAGCTTACCCCTCTGACCAATCTGCAAGACCCTTGCCAGGGCCACAACCCACATTCAATTTCAGATCCCTCTTCCCTGCAGCACTGAGCATAGCATCTGGGATATAGCAAATATTTTATATATGCTTAAAGAATAAGTAAAATAATTTAAAGTAAATGAGAAGGATAGAAGAAAAATTTATTCACAAAATCCACCGTACCCTGATCTAAGCCATGCCCAATCAGCCAGGAAGCCAGGTGAAAGGGCAACACCAGCAAACTCTAATTCCTACCAGGACATACTCTCATGTGTCAGCTTTGATTCAGGCTCTAGCCAGGCTGGAGAGGGACTGGGAAAAGGAGGTTTGAGAATGATCTGGGAAAACAGTTGACATTAAATGACTCATTTTCAAAAGCCAACAAACTAAATTCAAACTGTATAGAAGATTGCATGAATAAAACTTTTAATTTTTATATATGTTTTATATTTTATATATAATGCATATATATTTACATATATAATGCATATATTAAAATGTACATATATAGTTTCCTTGGACAGTTTGGCAACTCCCTTGGGACCCACTTTATGACAGGGAAGCTATTTTCAGACAGACGTTAAGAAACAGTCTCTGCTGAGGACCTTGGCGTGAGCCTCTATTGCTCAAAAGACTGGGGAGGGGGGCCTCTCATTGGCTCCTCCCAAGTGATCTGGGGACAGCCTCCCCTCTTCCTCATTCAGAGCAGGGCTGGGATTCTAAGCCAGGAAAATAGTTCCCAGAAAAGAGATGGGTCATGAAGGACCAGGGCCAGAACACTAGAGGAAAGATCAAGTATTTAAAGGAATCCAGGGAATTGAAGTGACTTTGTTTTCACAACAAATTAATTTGGGGAGAACATACATTCATTCTCCTTTGAGCCTGCTTTAGAAAAATATCCATATTAGCCATGGCAAATAATCAGAATGACACTCAAGTGATTCTAATGTGATCCATATTCCCAGTGCATTCTGCAGATTTGGAGCCAGCTAAGCCATGGTGAGAAGGAAATTAGAACTGAAATGTTATAAAAGGAGCAGGGCAGTCCTACCCAATCCGAAGGAGACTTGTCCCAATCCAACTCTCCCAAGCACCCTTCGGTGTAAGCCTATTGGGTCACAGATGGACTCCAGGACTCCTGGAGTGACCCTCCCTGCTCTGAACACCTGCTGCAGTCACCCACAGTCAAAGTCATCTGAAGCCTCTGATCATGACCCATGAGTGGCGTGTAGTATCTTCCACTAGGCCCCTGACTCTGTTGACAAGAAGTGGGGTGCACAGCCAGGCCTTCTGCCCTTGGTAGGCTGCAGGTCCCCAAATCCTGATCTAACCTTCCCTACCTAGACAACCCTGTCTGCTGGGCCCTCCCATGCCCATAGTGTTCTCCCAGCCAGCCCCATCCGTGGGCTCTGTCTGTGCTCCTCTTGCAGCTGAGCTTTTGGATCTTTCCCAAAAAATATACCAAGATTTGGTATGGGAAATACAGAACCTGAGGGAAGGATGGAAGAAAAAGAGAGGAGGAAGGAATTCAGAAAAGAAGGGCGGTGGTTGGGGAGGGAAGAGAACATTTCTCAGGCATCCTGACTACTCCATGAAGTAGGTCATGTTATGCTTTATTTTACAGACAAGGAAATTCATCCCGGAGAGATTCAGTAACTATCAAGTTCACACAGCTGACCAGTGCAAGAGCTGACAGTTTAACCCAGGACTCCCTGGCTCCCAGTTCACATCCTACACATTTTCCCGATGAGTCAAGAGTGAATTCATTTCTGGAATTGTTAGAAGTTAGCAACTTGCCTAGGAATAAAAAGATAAAGCATGAAACTCAACAGATTCCAAACTCGCTGTGCTTACTGTTACACTTGCACCCAGCTGGACCCAAATTGAGGGTATTTGTTTGACCAGTGTCACAACAAGACAGGCACCTCTCCCATACTGTGAATGGCAGGGAAGTCCTGAGCTGCTTGTCACACCACTCAGAGATGTCTAGCACATCTGGAAAAGGCCAAGCTTCCCCCCCAGAAAAATTTATTTTCCCCTCCTTATTCAGTAATTCCGGGGAAAAGAATGCTGCAGGTGGTCATGGTGCCCATCCCAGGGTTTACAGTAGTCAAGGAACCTGTCTCCTCAGGGACACATGAAAGCTCTGAGGCCCCAACTGCTACCCCACATCATTCCAGTATATATATTTATGTAGATATAGATGTAGATACAGGAAAAGATTGATATTCATGCGCAATTGGTCTCATTTTAAGATCTACGTATATAATATATATGGTACCTACATCTGCGTCGTATATATGTGTGTATGAATATAGATATTGACATTAAAATAAAGGAAATGAATTTCTCATTGGGATGTCTGTCTTGCTGACACCTTAAGCATGTATGTTTTTTCCCCGTGGGTAAAGTTAGCACTATACTAACTGAAATGCTCTTCTCAGAAACGTTACAAGAGGGGTTAGAGGGGTTGGAGGTGTGTAGAAGAAAGCTGCTGCCTCGCATAAAAGAGTGTGTGGCTTGGAAAAGCCCCTGTGTCTCTCCCTTCCCATTTCTGGGTGCCCAGGAGGCTCCATTGTTTTTTATGTTTTTGTTTTTTTGGTTTTTTTTTTTGGAGACGAAGTCTCGCTCTGTTGCCCAAGCCAGAGTGCAATGGTACAGTCTCAGCTCACTGTAACCTTGACCTCCCGTGTTCAAGTAATTCCCCTGCCTCAGCCTCTCTCTCATGTAGCTGGGATTACAAGCATGCACTACCACATCTGGCTAATTTTTGTATTTTCAGTAGAGATGAAGTTTTACCATGTTGGCCAGGCTGGTCTCAAACTCCTGACCTCAAGTAATCCACCCGCCTCGGCCTCCTAAATTGTCCGTTGATATTAGATCAAGACAAAGTACTCCTGGGTCGTCTCTCAGAGGCCAGTTTATCATCACTCAGGCCTCAATGGAAAAAGTCCAGGTAAAGGAGCCATCTGAACGAGGAACATGAGGGCATCAACGATGCCACTGCCTCCACCCCCAAAGGAGCTATGGAGCTCACACATTGTCCCTCTGACCTTACCATGACTTGGTTTTTACAACCGAAAAAAAAATGTATTTGGAATATTTCAGGGCCCCTTAGAGAGGCACACACTGTGTTCATCTACAAATGTGGCTTTCCTAAAATAAGACTAGTACATTTTGATTTTGACACAAACTGAAGAGAATCATTAAGGCAGGTAGATCAAAGTGGCTTTCTGGACCATTCATGAGCTTGTGATTTCTTTGAATAGGATGCTTATTTTTCACTGTATTGCTTGAGCATATTACTCTCTCGATACTAAGAACCCTCCCTCCCATCACTCTTTTTCCTCAGGTGAATTCAAAGCCTGTAGATTCAGCCTTTTAGATCAAGGACACACCTCCTCCAAAGCTCTCCTTCCCTGATCTCTCAATCACTTTCTGCACCCACACCACCTGGCTCTTAAGGAAATAAATATGTGGAAGCTGCAGGGGAGAAGCCCATGAGAAAAGCCAGGTGTACGACAGGTGCACTTGATCTAGGAGGAAAGGAGCACTTTAAATTGTCCTGATAAGAAGGAATCTGAGAGGGGACAGAGGTGAAAAGCCGGCTTTCAAATCACACCAGGTGGTGGGTGGGGATAAAAGACTTGAAAAATCAATAGGATTTGAGATAAAAAGAGAAGAACCATGGAAGAATTGGTGATCTGAGACCCCTAAATTTCAGAGGACGTAGGTCAAAGTCTTTGCTGTGGTCTCTGTGGCTCTCCAGGCATGGCAACAGGGCAGGAGAGAGTGGCCATGGGGGAAACCCAAATTAACGGCTGTACATTTAATAATCAGGAGTAAACTCACAGCATCTATAAATTTAAATATGGCCTACCCTCGGCCAGGCACGGTGGCTCACGCCTATAATCCCAGCACTTTGGAAGACTCAGGCAGGTGAATTACGTGAGCTCAGGAGTTTGAGACCAGCCTGGGCAACATTGTGAAACCCCATCTCCACTAAAAATACAAAAAAATTAGCTAGGCATGGGGGTGGGTGCCTGTAATCCCAGCTACTCAGGAGGCTGAGGCACGAGAACTGCTTGAACCCAGGAGGCAGAGGTTTTAGTGAGCCAAGATTGTGTTACTGCTCTCCAGCCTACATGACAGAACAAGACTCTGTCTCCAAAAAATAAATATTAGGTTGGTGCAAAAGCTACTGCACTTTTTTCATTACTTTTTTTCTTTTTTTGAGACAGAGTCTTGCTCTGTCACCAGGCTGGAGTGCAGTGGTTCAATCTCGGCTCACTGCAACCTCCGCCTCCTGGGTTCAAGTGATTCTCCTGCCTCAGCCTCCTGAATAGCTGGGACTATAGGTGCCCACCACCACACCCAAGCTAATTTTTGTATTTTTAGTAAAGACAGGGTTTCACCATGATGGCCAGGATGGTCTTGATCTCTTGACCTCGTAAGCCACCCTCCTCAGCCTTGTCATTACTTTCAATGGCCACAATTATTTTTGTACCAACTTAACAAATAAGTATTGCCTACCCTAAATATTGTCAACTTAGAACCAAGTGAGTTGCACATCCAATGGATGAGCTCAATATTACTGCTATATGATCAATGCCTGTGGGCCAAGGCCATGCTCAGAGGGAACATCAGGCAAGGCCCTCGACTCACTGTGACCTCCTGCCAAACATCTGACTCCCTTAGACTTGGCAGCTTTCCTGTCTGAATATAGCTGGCAGAATTCTCCTGCAAAACTGGATTCCTTTGCCTAACTTGAAACCATGTATTTGTGTGTACATATGTGCGTGTTTTCTCTAATCTAGACAACAGTGAAATAATACTATGGACTGCATTGTGTCCCCCAGAATTCATATCCCTAACCCATGATATGATTGTATTTGGAGATAGGACCTTTAATGAGGTAATGAAGGTTAAAGTCATAAGAGTAGGGTCTTAATTCATTATGACTGCTGTCCTTATAAGGAGAGACAGAGGTCAAGAATGGGGCACACAGAGAAAAGGTCTTGTGAGGACACAGCAAGAAGGTGGCCATCCACAAGCCAGAGAGAGAGAGTTCTCAGAAGAAAACAGACCTGCCTACACCTTGATCTTGGACTTCTGGCCTCCAAAACTGTAAGAAGGTAAGTTTCTGTCGTTTGAGCCACACCATCTGTGGTATTTGGTTATGGCAGCCCTAGCAAACAAATACACAGAGTGAGATGGCTAGGAGAGCAAGCACCTGAGAGGAGATGGAAGGGGAAGGGAATAAACAGGTCTTGTGGTGGAAGCAGCCATTGAAGGCTGGGACTATTGAAAAAGGAAAGCCTGTCCTCCCTAAGTTTTACCCTCAAGCAATGGCATCTGCTTAAGAAACAAGATCCCTTAGGCAGGGGACATTGAGGCCTGCTTCTCTCACTAGCTAGAAAACTTCTAAACAGTTCCAAACCAATCTCTCCCAGATAACATGCACTTCCAGCTGAGCCAAATAAGGAGAGACCTGCAGAACAGGCACCCCACGGCCCACAACAGGATGCTTTCCTTCTTGAGGGGATCCCAAGCAGAAGCAGCTGACATGAAAATTAGATTTGCAATTTTTTCAGAACCACTGAGATGGTTGATGGGTGTGAGTCATGAGCCATTAGGAGTAAGTAGGAATGGCCAGGACAGTTCACCCAAAAGAGAAACAGACAAAATGAAGGTATCTCTTTCAAAGGAATAAAACAAGCAATGAATGTCTTCTGGTCCCCATGAGAATCAGAGGTAGAGGGTGATATCTTTCTCTACTCTACTGTGAGTCCAAGATACATGCTTGGATATGCAGCAAGACCCATGTCAAGGTTCATTCTCTTTACCCAGAATACCATTTCAAGGCTTTTTCTAAAGGAAACAGTGAACAGAAGCAAAAAAGCATACTATATGAAAAAAAAAAACAAAAAAACAAAACCATAATAGCATTATCTTGAATGGCCCAAAACTGGAACTAGCCTGTCAAACAAAATGTAAATGAGTCATAGTGATCTGTATTTGCACTATAGACTACTGTCCAGACATAAAAAGGACAATTATAAACATTACATAGAAATGTGAAAAAACACTTATGTAATTTTAAGTGAAAAAGATAGTTTCAATATATTGAGCACTTACTATGAGCTCAGCATTATGCTACTAATTTACATGTATTATCTCTTTTAATCCTCACAGAACCCCATGGACGGGGAGGATACCATTACTATCCTCATTGTATAGATGGAAAAATGGAGACAAATTTGCTTAGTAATTTTCCCTAGTTCACACAGTTAGTAGAGCCAAGATTCAAACTAAGCAAAAGTAATATCAAAGCTGTTTCTCTTTATCCAACATGCTAAAAAAACTCTAGATTCCAGAAGATAATAAGCAAAGGTAAAAAATACGTGTGTGTAAAGGCTGGTGTGGTGGCTCACGCCTGTAGTCCCAGCATTTTGGGAGGCTAAGGTGGGTGTATCACTTGAGGTCAGGAGTTTCAGACCAGCCGGCTCAACATGGTGAAACCCCATTGCTACTAAAAATACAAAAATTAGCTAGGCATGATGGCATGTGCCTGTAATCCCAGCTACTCAGGAAGTTGAGGTACAAGCATCACTTGAACCTGGCAGGCGGAGGTTGCAGTGAGCCAAGATGGTGCCACTGCACTACAGCCTGGGTGACAGGGCGAGGCCCTGTCTCATTCTCATTCTCTCTCTCTCTCTCTCTCTCTATATATATATATATATATGTATATGCATATGCGTATATA
Organism: Colobus angolensis palliatus; assembly: GCF_000951035.1. Classification (NCBI taxonomy): domain Eukaryota; kingdom Metazoa; phylum Chordata; class Mammalia; order Primates; family Cercopithecidae; genus Colobus; species Colobus angolensis. Next base: position 8,009,920 of record NW_012121265.1, read on the forward strand.
TATATATGCACACACACACACACACTTGTGTCTGTGTAATCAGAATAGAGGCATTCTGTGAGTGGTCTTATGATTGTTGCCTTAGTATCCTTTCAATTACAATGATAAGGCTAAATAACAAATTATATATGCTTGCTTTGACCCAATTCTTGTCTCCTGTATGCTTGAAGATTCTGCTCCCTCAATGCCCCCATTTTACAGAGAATAAAGCTGAAGAATAGCAAGATTAAGAGCTTTACCACAAGGCAAACAATTAGCTGGTGAAAGACCCAAGATTAAACCCAAGTTTTCCTGTTTCCAAGCTCAAGGACACTTTCCAGTACATTCTGCTGCACTCTACTGTTTCAGGGCCTTTTCAGTCCTCTTAACAAAGTAAACAGGAATCATGGTAACAGAAAATAAGTGAACCAGGAAGAAAAAAGCAAAAAGTATCTAATATCTGAATGAATCAGCCAGCATGACCACAATAGGCTCTTTCCTTTTTTCATATTTACCAAGACCCGTCTTCTTGAAATTGAATCACTTTAAGCTATATTAAAAATTGTGTCTGTATGAACAAATATCCATTTTTCTGGAGTGGATTTTCTATATCATTCTTTATATTACCAAAGTGACTGATTAAAAAAAAATTTAAGCAACTAGTATAGAATTAGTTGAACCAGTGAGTAAATCTTATGGAAGCACTCATTTTTTTTCCTTTTAGAATTCAAGGAAGATTTGAGAAGTGTATATACACAGTTTAATATGGATAGAGCATTCCACTTCCACTTAAGATGTGGAAAGTCACAAAGGAATATCATTCCCATTCTAACAACAAAACCAGTGGGATAATCTAAAAACAAGAACTTTTTTAAGCCCAGCAGAGAGTTGCAATTGAAAGGCAATCAGGTGAACTGAGTTCCAAAGAGTAGTGAACCCCTCTGAGAGCAGAGATGGGAACACAGAAGCTATTTGCCTTCTGCAGAACATGAGAGAAAAGGTGGCAACTATAAAATCTGGTCATAAAGAAACAACTGAAAGTTTAACAAATTCTTAAAGGTTAACTGTAAGTTTACATGACAGTTTAATATCCCTGGGAGTCCCAAACACAAGGAAGCCCACATCCACTAACCAGCTCTTTTGTATAGGCCTCTAATAAGTGCCCAGGAGAAAGATGGAGTGAAGAACAAGACATCTGAGAAGCTCTCCCTCACTGGCATTCCTCTGACCTCGCAGTCTCAGACAAATGCCAGTTGCCACTGGCTGTAGGATAGAAAAGCTGTTCTTTCAAGGCTGGGCGTGGTAGCTCACACCTATAATCCCAGCTCTTTGGGAGGCCGAGCAGGCAGATCATGAGGTTAAGAGATCGAGATCATCCTGGCTAATACAGTGAAACCCCGTCTCTACTAAAAATACAAAAAAATTAGCCGGGTGTGGTGGCAGGTGCCTGTAGTCCCAGCTACTCGGGAGGCTAAGACAGGAGAATGACGTGAACCTGGGAGACGAAGCTTGCGGTGAGCAGAGATTGCGCCATCGTACTTCAGCCTGGGCGACAGAGCGAGACTCCGTCTCAATAAAAAGAAAAGAAAAGCTGTTTCTTCAAGCTACATTGACAGTAGGTGGAAACCACTGACTGCAGGGAAGGGCCAAGAAACACACAAGCCAAGATTCCTACACTGATAAAGCAGAGGTCTATTCCCACTGGGGGAAGAGCAGAGTTGCTAAGAAAACTCTACCCCTGAGGTTCTAAAATACAGGACCTGATAAGACTGAGGTTATCACAGGAGAACCAAGATTCCCCCCTCCTCCCACCATGAAACTTGCACTGAGCTGTAAACAACAGCAATCTACCTATGGTAAGGAAAGGAGCAGAGAGAGAGGAATCGTCTATGGTATAGTATGTTGAACCTGCTGAAAGCTGGATGGAGCAGGAACACTGATACTGCAGGTACTGTAGCCCTTACATTAAAGGCCTACACTAACATTAGGTACTGTAGGCCTTACATTAAGCACAAGGTGGCAGCAATGCAGGACTGGAGTAATTTAAAGTGTGTGTTGCACTAGGGGTAACAGTAACAGCAGCAAAACTCAGACCCAGTTGAACTCCTGATTACATTGACTTAACACTAATTAGCTGAAAACAGAAGCAGTATGCCCATTTCTAGGCATAAATACTGTCTGCCTCAGCTCTACTATTCTTTCATACAAAATGCCTGGAAAATTTTACAAGATTCACTTTAAAAAGCAAGAAAAAATACTGTCTGAAATGATCCATTGTCAAATTTTAAAGAAGTTAACAGAGTCAGACCAGGAGATGGCTTAGACATTAGAAGAGACTTTAGAATAGTTATTACTAAGGGATCTAGCGGAAAAGGTGTACAATATGGATAAGCATGTGGAGATTTCAAAAGAAAGATGGAAACACCAAAAGAGTCTAATTGCAATACTAGAAATGAAAAACATGATATCAAATGTGAATCCTTTAAATGGGCTTATCAGAAGGCTGGAAAAGAGTAAAAGAAAGAATTAGTTAAATTGAAGATCGGTCAATAGAAAATAACAAAAAAAGAAAGAAAAACACCCACATGACAGAGCATCTAAAGGCTGTAGAACATAAAATGATATAAAAAACATAGCATTGGAATTCCAACCCCAATGCTTCTCCTTCCAAGGAGAAGAGAAAGAAAACAAGGCAAAAGAAGTATTTGAAGAGATAATCATCAAGAATCCTCAAATATTAATGAAAGACAACCAACTATAGGTACAACAAACTCTGAAAAATTCAAGCATAAAAATATGTTAAAAATGCACCTAGGTACATAATAACCATACTAATAAAATTATTAATAAAGAGAAAATCTTAAAAGCAAATAAAAAAAAATTTCGAAGGAACAAAAGAAGAATGGTAGCTGACTCCTTGTCTAAAACTATGCAAGTCAGAAAAAAAGGATGGCATCTTTAAAGTACTGCAAGAAAGGAGGAAGGAAAACAGAATTCTACACATGGTAAAAATGACCTTCAAAAATAAAGACAAAACAACTGTTTTCTCAGATAAGCAAAATCTGAAAGAATTCAATGCCAGCAGAACTCACACTATGAGAAATGTTAAGTAAAGTGACTTAAATAAATGAAAAATGACACTAGACACACATGTGGCTATACAATTTAACAGAAGGAAAAAAAAGAAAAGGAGTAGGGAAGGAAAATGCCACAAAAACAGAAGCAAATGGGTAAATGTAAAAGATATTATTTTATTTTGAATGTCTCTAAGATAACTGTATAATGTAGTATCAGTTTATTATATCAACATTGTATGCATATATCAAACATGCATACAATGTCTGATAAACAGGTAAAGTAGATGATAATGGTAACACAAAGAATAGGAAAAATTAAATGGAATTATATTTTAAGGTTTTTATACTATATATGAAGTGATATTATCTTAAAGTAAACTATTAAAAAGTTGAGTGTATATTGTGAATCCTAAAGTAAGCAGTAAAAGGTAAAACAAAAAAAATACCTAATATCCAACAACATAGATAAAATAGAATTATAAAATCCTCAATTCAATAACAGGCAAACAAAGATTAAAATGGGAGAAATAACAAATGGGTCAAATAGAAAACGAACAGCAAAATAGTAGGTCTAAACTCAATCGCATCAATAACATCATTAAATATAGTTTAAACAGCCTAATTGAAAGGCAGAGATTGTCAAATTGCATTTTAAATATATCTAATTTTACATAAACTCATTTTAATAAAAACATATTAAAAAAGGATTGACAAAAAGATAAACTATGCAAATACCAATCAAAAGAAAACTGGAGTGGTTATACTAGTATGAGAAAAAAATTGACTTCAAAATGGGGAATATTACCAGGGATAAAGAGGATTATCACACAGTAATAAGGGGGTCATTTAATCAAGACAAAATAACAATCCTAAATTTATATCTTTAATAATAGAGCTTCAAAGTATGTGAAGCAAGGACAAAGAGGGAAAACAGACAAACCTACAACTATGGTTGAAGATATCAACACTCCTCTACTGATAATTTTTAAAACAAGTAACAGAACATCAATAACACATGTGACTTGAACAGTTTCAAGCAACTCGAGCAAATTGACATCTACAGAGCTCTAACAGCAGCAGAATACATATTCTTTAAAGTGCAATGGAACATTCACCAAGATATCCAGTATCGTAAATCTCAACAAATATGAAAGTATTTAGATTACAAAAAATATGTTTCAGAGCACAATGGAGTTACTAGAAATCAAAAACAAAAAGATGCTTTTAAAAATTCCCAAATATTTAAAAATTAAGCAACACATTTCTAAATAACCTACGGGCCAAAAAAGAAATTACAAGAACAGTAATTAGAAAATATTTTGGTGCAAATTAAAATGAAAACACAGCACATAAAAATGTATGAGATGCAGTTAAATCAGTGCTTAGAAGAAAAATTATAATATTAACTGCATTAATTAAAAAAGAAAAATATCTAAGCTTGCATTTTAGGAAACTAGAACATTAACATGAAATTAAACCCAAAGCAAGTAGAAGGAAATAATGAATAAAAATCAGTGAAAGAGACATCAAGAAATACAAGAGAGAACATAAATGGAAGAGAAAAAAAAAAGTTGTTTCTTTGAAAAAGTCAATTAGATAAACAGAAAAAAAAGATACAAATTGTTGATATCAAGAATTAAAAAAGGAACATCATCACAGATAGTATAAACTTTTACAATAAAGAAACATAATTTATAACTTTACGCGAACAAATTCAGTAGCTTAGATGAAATGGCAAATTTATAAAAGACATGAAATCTCAAAGCTCACTCAAGGTAAAATATAACAATCATAATATAATATACATTTAAGAATTGAATTTGTAGTTTAAAACTTTCCAACAAGGAAATTTCCAAGTCCATCCAGATGGCTTTAATGGTGAATGCTACTTTTTTTTTCAGACTCTCACTCTGTCACCCAGGCTGGAGTATAGTGGCTCAATCTCAGCTCACTGCAACCTCTACCTCCCAGGCTCAAACAACACTCCTGCCTCAGCCTCCCAAGTAGCTAGGACTGCAGGTGCTCACCACCAAACTTGGCTAATTTTTTGTATTTCTTTTTTTTTTTTTTGTAGAGACAGGGTTTCACCATGTTGCCTAGGTTGGTTCTATACTGCTGAGCTCAAGCGATCCACCCACCTAGGCCTCCCAAAGTGCTGTAATTACAGGCGTGACCCACTGGAACTGGCCCTAACTTTTAAGAAATAAATATAAGCAATTCTACACAAATACTTCCAGAAAATAGAATGGAAGGTAATACTTTCCAAGTCATTCCATGAACCAAAATTATCCTGATACCAAAATATGACAAAGATAGTACAAGAAAAAAAATTACAGATCAATATCTCTTGTCAATGTAGGCACAAAATCCTTAATATTAGCAAATCTAATACAGTGAAACATAAAAATGATAATACATCATGAGCAAGTTGGTACTGTCACAGAAATACAAGATTTGGTTCAAAGTTGGGAAATAACTATGTAATAATTCACTACATTAACAGATTAAAAGAGAAAGATCAACTCAAAAGATGAAGAAAAAAAGTGTTTAACAAATTCAACACTTATTCATGATGAAAGTACTCAGAAAACTAGGGAAAAAAGTGGGATTTACTCAACCTGACAAAAAGGATCTATGAAAAACCTACAGTTTACATTATACTTAGTGATTAAAAAAAAAAAAAGGTTTTCCACCTGAGACTGGCAACAAGCAAGGATGCCTGCTCTCACTAGTTCTGCTAGAACATTATGCTAAAGGTACTATCCAGTGCAGTAAGGTGGAAAGAAGGGAAGAAGGAAGACAAGAAGGGAGAGGAGGAAGGAGTGAGGGAGGGAAACACAGGCTAATGTATTGGAAGGGAATAAACAAAAGTGTTTTATTTGTAGATGGCATGATTGAATATGTAGGAAATCCTAATGAATCAACCAAACAAAATACCTACCAGAATTAATAAGTGAATTTAGCAGGACTGCAGGATACAAGGTCAGTATACAAAAATCAAGTATATTTCTAAATACTAAGAGCAAACACTTGGAAATTGAAACTTTAAAATACCATTACAATAGCCTCAAAGACAAAGTATTTATGAATAAATTTAACAAAATTTTTACTGTATTTGTACACCAAGAAGTACAAATTTTACTGAGAAATTAAAGACTTAAATAAATAAGAGATCCACAATGCCACAATGCAAGTAGAAGACTCACAACTAAGATGTCAATTCTCCGCAAATTAACCTATAGATTAAAAGTTATGCCAATTAAAATCTTAGGTTTTTTGTAGAAATTGGCAAGCTGATTCTAGAATGTATATGAAAATTCCAGTGACTTAGAATAGCAAAGTAATTTTGAAAAAGAACATCAAAATTGGAGGACACATGTTAACAGACTTCAAAACTTAGTATAGAGCCACAGAAATAAAAAACAGTGTGGTGATGGCATAAGAATAAACATATAGAAAAATAAAATGGAGAGTCCAATTGATTTTCAACAAAAATTCATGGCAATGTCATAGAGAAAGGAGAGTCTTTTCAAAAACTGGTTCTGAAACAGTTGGATATTAATAGACAGATGGACGGATGGACAGGAGGGAGGGAGGGAGGGGAAGAGAGGGTCTCTAATATTTATCTCAGACCATATATAGAGACCTAAATGCAAGAGCTAAAACTATGTAATTTCTTAAAGAAAATAAGAGAAAATTTTATGACTTTGGATTATTCCAGATATCCTAGATAGGACACAAAAAGCATGAACCATAAAAGAGAAAGAATAAGATAAATCTGACTTCATAACAACTTTAGACTTTTGTTCTTCAAAAGTCTAAAAGACTGCTGAAAAAATTAAAAGAAAAGCAACAATATTGGGTGAAAATGTTTGAAGATCATATATCTGACTAAAAGCATGAAAATGCAGAGTACATAAAGAAATCTTACAATTCAATAAGAAAAAAGCAATTAGAAATTTTATAAAAACCTTGAAGAGACACTTTACCAAAAAATGTAAACAATTAGCTAATCCATGAAAAGATGCTCACATTACTCACCTTCTATGTAACTAAAATTAAAAGAACGGACAACATCAAGTATTGATGATGTGTAGAGCAGGAAAGAAAGATGGAACATCCACTTTAAACAATTTGACAATTTCTTATAAAATTAAATATATACTTACCATACAACCCAGCAATCTACTAGTTTATTATCTAAGAGAAATGAAAATCTATGCCTACACAAAAACCTGTATGCAAATGTTTATAGCAGTTCATTGAGAATAGCTGAAAACTGCAAGTAACTCAAATCTGTTTCATTAAGTGAATGGATAAACAAAATTACATCAGTACAATTGAACATTACTTGGCAATTTTTTTAAATTACTAATACATGCAACAACATGGATGAATCTCAAAAGCATTACGTTAAGTGACAGAAGCCAAACACAAAAGCCTCCACTATACTCTATGATTCCATTTATATTACATTCCACAAAACTTAAAACTATAGGGACAGAAAACAGATCCGTGGGTTTGGGGGTAAAGTTCGCAGGGAGGAATCCCCCACTGCAAAGGAACACAGGGAATTTCTGGAGGGTAATGAAAATGTATGTTTATTGGGCCGGGCGCAGTGGCTCAAGCCTGTAATCCCAGCACTTTGAGAGGCCGAGACGGGCGGATCACGAGGTCAGGAGATCGAGACCATCCTGGCTAACACAGTGAAACCCCGTCTCTACTAAAAAAAAATACAAAAAACTAGCCGGGCGAGGCGGCGGGCGCCTGTAGTCCCAGCTACTCCGGAGGCTGAGGCAGGAGAATGGCGTAAACCCGGGAGGCGGAGCTTGCAGTGAGCTGAGATCCGGCCACTGCACTCCAGCGCGGGCGACAGAGCGAGACTCCGTCTCAAAAAAAAGAAAATGTATGTTTATTGTAGTGGCTACATGACTATATACATTTGTCAAATCTCACCAAATTATAAACTTTAAAATGGTAAATTTTATGAAAATTATGCCTCAATAAACCTGACATTTTAAAATGTAATGGAGTTTCTCAGGTGTATTAAATATAAATTTACTTAACAGAAATAAAGCAATGATGGGAAGCCCTCCCTCCAATCTTGGAACTCTCTTGAACTTTGTGAATTATGAACCTCTAGGCCAACATTCACCTTTGGGGTCCCAGATTCATTTAACTGGGCAAAGCAATTTGCTGCCTGCAGAAACTTCTGTGTTCTGCCTTTCTTAAAGAGGCTCAGAAGATCCGTATTTCTTTAAGTGACACTTACTAGTTCACTGAGCGATGTGTTAACTGAAAACACAAGCACATAGACTGAAATGCTCCTTGAAAGACAGACTGACATTTATTATACAAAGGAGAAGGAAAATATTGAAAAGAAACTTATACAGCAACTGAACCTGGAATAATAGTACCAGAAGACAACTAGACTCTTCCACATACCCCATCACTCTGTCTTTCCCAATTCATTCTGGCTAAGAGACCAGACAGAAGAATTTGCTGTTGTGGATGAGGATGAGGATGACAACAATACCAACACCAGCAGCAACACAGCACCAGGTATACATAGCACCCTGAGCACTCAATAGATTGTAGTTATAAGTTTATTATATATTCCCATTATGATCAAAGACAACCCTAGGAATAAGCACTTTAACCATCTCACTTTATAAAGGAGAAAAATGAGACACAAAGATGTTAGGTAACTTGTTCAAGTTCACACAGATATATGTAGCAGAGCCGTGCTTTGAATTCATGTGCCACCTTCCCCATGCTACCGTTTTTAAGACACAACATGGCAACGAAAAAATCAACTTGTTTTCCTAAAAGTTGAATGTCTTCTCCAAGTATTAGGATGTCTAGAGTTGAGGTCTTTTTGTTTCTGTTTTGGGAGGGGTGTATGTGAGAGAGTGAGTTTTGCTTCCATGCCTTACTCTTCACTGCTACTGAAATACGGACACAGAATGCTTTGATCATATTTGGCTCTCCTAAATCCCATGTGGGGACACACAGTTTTGCATCTCTTCGTAATAACCTCAAAGTCCTTCCTGAATTCCGAGACAGAATGAGGGCCTCCAATTTCATTTGAATTTTTGTCCAAAGTAAGCAAATAGAGTATCAAATACTCAGATGAGGAGACAAGGCAGCCAGGGAATAAAAGATTAAAGAGCTAGGTGACAACATAAAATTGTAGGAGAACTAAAAATCCAACTCCCATGCTGCCCCCGCCTCCTCCAGACTCTAAGATCTCTAATCATTTCCACCGAGCTCCAACCTCAACATCAAGATTTACAAGGAGGTAGGGATAGAAGACTAAGAATTAGAAAAATTCCCAGAAAATGGACTGGGAAGAAGCCCAGTTTACCACCTGGGTCTGTGATACAATGTACTGTATTAAAACATTTTCATCTCAGCCAGAGCCTCCAAAGTGGCTCCTCCAGCTAAGGAGTACTTCTCAGTTTTCACTGACAGGAATCTATTATTCATGCATAGATCTAGTCCTTCTAAAAGGGCCTATTTCTGGATTTTCCCACTCCTCAGATTGTATGTTTACTGGATAATGCTGTACCATCTTTAAGATATCTCAAAAAATCAATAAACTTGTGGAGTGCTTTACAGCTTACGAATCATTTTAGCATGATCCTGTTTCTCCTGTCTATGACCCATGTAACCAGTTCTTGCCAACGAGTTGTGAGCAGAAGTTATGCGTCATTTATAGGCCAGAGCATTACCCTGCTGTGCAGGATGCTCCAGACTTATCTGTCCCTCTGCTAGAAAAACTACGGTATTTTGGGATGGGCTGCTTCATCAAGCAACAATCTCAGAAAGAGAAAAAATAGAACCAAGTTTCCAGTAGATGTGCAATGGACATGTGATGTGAGTTGTTAAAGCCACTAAAATTGGGAGGGGGGTTGTTTATTATAGACACAAAACAGTCTTGTAGTGGTAAAAGTACTACTTATTTTAGGCCTCAAAAGGTATATTCACATATTCGATGAGCTAATCCATGCTGACTTTTCTGAACCATTCATGAGTTTTTGGCTTTGATCCAATCCCTCAACAGGTTTGGTATTTCCAGTCTGAAGTACCCTAGCACTTAGAGTCCATCATGATATATTTCATCCACCATTATCTGTGCCTAGCCCATTCATAGATAGATACACCCACACATGCACACACTCACACATCCTGCTTCACTGGATGGTGCCAGCTTATCAAGGACCTGACAATCCAGTACCTTCTTTGTCCCACTGGTTGAAAGCTACACAGAGCTACAGACGGATTTCATATAAAAGGAGTAACCAGACAGAGTGGTCTCTTCCATTTTATAACCTTGGGCTGAGGAGGGGAAAGCACAGCAGATGGGACGTGGACTGCTGAATCAGATAAAGCCAAGACAGAGCGGAGAAAGTGAGATGAGCACTGGACTCAGGGACAGAGAAGGAAACAAGACTATAGAGCCTCAAACAAATTCCTAATCTCGGGAAAATCACCAGGCATTCCCCAGCCAGGCTGTTCACCAGAATCCCCAGCTGTCTGTTAAAGTGTAGATTCTTGGGCTTCATCCCAGATCTTCTGAATCTGAATCTCTAGGGGTATGAACAGGAAATACAATTATTTTATAAGCCCCCATGATATTCAGATAACCAGCCAGGTCAGTTTCCCACTGGACTGGGTAAACAATGAAGCCCCTTCTAGTTTTGAAATCTCATGGTTTATAAACAAAGCCAGGAATATCAGAAATCAGTGTCCCAAGAGAACAGGTGCTAGTCTTTGCTCAGGTGAGCCTGTGCTTATTAGGTGCACTTTGATAAATCAGTTGAGGGGCTATGCATATTAATATAAATAGTAAAATCTTTGAAGAAAGGATAAACTTGAGACCAGGGTTAGATATGAGGGTGAACTTCCTGGCAATGGAGACACTCTACCAAAACTAAGGTAGGCTGCAAGTGGTAAGTAACTTGTATCCCTTCTACTTGCCATATTCTGTATCTCAAGATGGGACCGACTTCATGAGTACATGGCCTCTGCATGTGAGTCACAGCCAGAAATGCTCTCAGAAGGAGCCCTGTACTTGGTTTAATGATCTACTGGTACTGTCTTGAAATTCTTAATAATTTTATCTTTGGACAAGAGTTTTGCAAATGAAGTCTGATGAGACAACAGAGCGCGTGTGTGAGCAGAGCAGGATATACTAGGCAGCAACCCATGCAGGCACAGACCTTGGGGCACTGCATGCAAGGGGGCTATGTGCATGCCAAGCAACTGAACTGGCATACCAGAGGTAGTCCAGCCTGCCATGGGGTCCTCGGGGACAACTAGGGATGGGACTTGAGCCCAGATAGGTAATGACAGTGGCAGCAATAGCAGTAAAGCAGCAGCAATGATCACAGCAGTGGGAAGACAGCTTGCCCATCAGTCCTTGGAGCCCATCCCTGTGATATCCCCACAAATATTAACTCTCCATCTTCAGTGCCAGGACAGAACTTGCTGGTGCTCAGGCAATATAATTTGTTAGTAAATCATTACAAAATAAAAACGTACACATGAACATTGCAATAAAGTATATCCAAGAGTTATTAGAATGTTTTAGAGTTTAGAACCTCCAGTTTTGATAACTCCTGCAACATTACAAATATTCACAGGCTTTGAATTAGAAATTAAATTTTGAAATTGCCACAACAGAAACGAATGCCATTTTCATATAAAACTTCAATGAACCAGTTATTAAGAAGAAATAATTTTTGGATTAAATTTTCCTCGTACTGAAGAAACACATTAGGCTATATAAACAGGCATTTTGATCACAGTTGACCCTTGAACAATGTCGGAGATAGGAATGCCACCCCACCACATACAGTCAAAAATCTGCAGGTAATTTTAGAATCCTCCAAAACTTTACATAGCCTACGGTTGACTGGAAGCCTTACTAATAACATGCATAGTCCATTAACACGTATCTTGTATGTTATATGTATTACACACTGTATTCTTACAATAAAACTAGAGAAGAGAAAATGTCATTTTAAAAATCATAGGGAAGCAAGGAGGCCAGGCGCTGTAGCTCACGCCTGTAATCCCAGCACTTTCGGAGGCGGGCCGATCACAAATTCAGCAATTCAAGACCAGTTTGGCCAACACGGTGAAACCCCATCTCTACTAAAAATACATGGTAGAGCATGGTGGCACATGCCTGTAATCCCAGCTACTCAGGAGGCAGACAGGAGAACTGCTTGAACAGTGACCCCGGAGGCAGAGGTTGCAGTGAGCCGAGATCACGCCACTGCACTCCAGCCTGGGCTAGAGAGCCAGACTCCATCTCAAGAAAAGTAAATAAAAATTTTAAAAAATAAAAATCATAGGGAAGAGGAAATATATATTTACTATTCATTAAGTAGAAATGGATCATCATGAAGGTCTTCATCCTCATTGTCTTCTCACTGAGGAAGAGGAGGGGTTGCTTTTGCTGTCTCGGGTGGCAGAGGTGGAGAAGGCGGACATGAAGGCAGAAGAGGCAGGCACATTCAGTGTACTTTTATTGAAAAAAAGGTGTGTAAGTGGACTCACAGTTCAAACCTGTGTTGTTCAAGTGTTAACTGTATATGCAAATTATAAAGCTACTTTCAGTTGCTTACAGGCTCTCTACAAGTTACAGGAAATGCCTGAGAAAACATTAAAATGCCACTGTGTGTGTGTATATATACACACACACACACATTTACATCTATAATTAAATCCAAACTTAACACAAAACAGATTTGTATAAAGAGCTAAATCTTTTTAGAAAAACTGTTTGACAAGAATCATCAGTTCTAGGTATATACTGAAGACTTTTTTTTTTTTTTGAAACGTCTCACTCCATCACCCAGGCTGAAGAACAGGGTTCAATCTCTGCTCACTGCCAACTTCCACCTCCTGTATTCACACAATTCTCGTGCCTCAGCTCTCCCCTACCCCTGCCCCACCCCCACGCCCAGTACCTAAATCACAGGTGTATGCCACCACGCCCAGCTAATTTTTGCATTTTTAGTAGCGATGGGGTTTCGCCATGTTGGCCAGGCAGGTTTCAAACTCCTGGCCTCAAGTGATCCACCTGCCTCTGCCTCCCAAAATGCTAGGATTACAGGTGTGAGCCACCATGCCCACATCCTAAAGTCTTTTTTCAAAATAATTTCTCAGAAATGTATCCAAATCCTGCTACAGCCAATAAGATTCTCCTACACAATTCCAGTAACAGTTGCATTAGCAGAAATATGCTTCTGAAAATTAAAAATTGTCAAAAATTATTTGTAATCTTGGCAAAGAGCAACAAATGTCATTTTCATTTTTGTATCAATTGAAGATGAAATTGATAAAAGTTTGATAAATTTTGATAACCTAGTAATTTGCAGAAAAAGGGAGCCAGAAAAATCTTATTGTCAATAAGATGCCAAATTAATAAATTACTTTTTATTGTATGACACCAAAAATATTTTTGTTACTCATGTATCACTATTATATAACTATAAATAGTATAAAAAATTATAAGTTCATTATATAATAAAATATTTTAGAGGAAAAACTTATATTTTAATAACTTCGTACTTTTTTTCCTGCTCTTTGAACAAGGGGTTCCAAATTTTCATTTTTCACTGGGCCATATTTATGATGTCACCACCCTGCTCAGAGGGTAACTATTCTGAGGTTTTGCAGGAAACTTCAGAATGGGTCTAAGATTCCCATCTTGCCAAAGGTTTTCAGTGATTTCATTCAGTACAAGACAGTCTATGTATCCTGTAACCCAGAGACAAGGAGCATTATAGCAACTCTATTCTCAGTATCAACATTCTTAGGAGTTTTGGGGTGTCCTTGACTTTGGGTTCCTCCTTTGGACCAAGGCCCTCATCTTCTGAAACATAAGAAGCTGTATTCCCAGACTTCATCCAATGATTCATGAAGCCAGGGTCTTGAAATAAAAACAGGGCAGGAAGGAGAGAGAGAGCATCAGGCTTCCTTGAATTTGGGCCAGTGTTTCCAAATGCAAAATACTCAACAGCTCAGGCTCCTCTGGCTTTGTAGATAAACAACAAGATGACCTTTTTATGTCAGAAAGGAACAGTGAAAATTCCATTTCCTTGTGGAATGTTAAGTTTGGAACCAAGTTTCTCTGTGTTTCTTCTCAAGATCACAACCCACAAAATGTCTTAATAAATGCAAATTATAGGATTTCTGTGGCCAATCCAGATATTCCAACAAGTGATCTTGCCTTTTCTCCAAATACATCCTAGGAACCTCTCCCCGTAAGAATGTAAATCCCCCTTTCCCTATAATGTTGCATCCTGGGCTCCTGGAAATGACATTCTGTCCAATGATTAGGTACTGTGAGAGCAGGGCATGTCCTCACTCTCCTTCAGCCATTTCAGAATGAACTGAGGCCATTTCATCAAATCCCTTCCGGAGGGGAATCCATTTCCCACAATGGAGAAAAATGCAGCCATTGTCCACTCTCTACAGAACTTTCCATTCACTTTCTCTTCTTTCACTATTCCCAAACTTCCTTCGGAAAAAAAAAAAAACTTTCCCAGGCCCCACCAGCCTGGGGATAAAACCAGGGTGGCCATAAGAGTCATGTTCCCACCCTCCTTAAAAAAAAAAAAAAATCCACTGCCCCGCCAACCCTAATATTCAGCGGGGGTCTGGTAATTATTCTCTTTACTGGATTGCTTTAAATAACAACTCTTCAGGGTGAATTTAAAATAGAACTTGAGTTACAAAATTCAGTTAACAAGCAACCCTCCAAGAATAGGTCAAGTACATGCAATGAGGTCTACTCAATGATCATTTCACTTTTAACCTCTCACAAGATATTTGATTCAACAATAACATTCTGAAGAAAAAACCTTTTAAATATCTGTGTTGTGTTCTGTTTAATTTACTTTTTAAATAACTCTAATATAAAAACTCTTTATTAGAATTGAAAACATGAGGAAGATCTTTGCCCAGCTATCCAATAGGAAAGGAGGAGACAGAGAGAGAAATCTTGACATTTACCTTGAGGAAATGAGAAGAAATGGATAAAAGTGAATTAAGTGACTGTGTCTTTTGCTGACTCCACAATGGAATCATGATCCTTGCCATTCGTTCCATCTATATCATTAACATAAACATTCTTTGCAGGCAACTGGACCAAAGAAGCAGTGGTCAGAGTCAATGCTCCCACCAGCACTAACATCTTGGCAGTGATTCAGGGCCTGTTGGAGGTGCAATGTCCACATATAAGATTGCCAGGGTAAGTGGACTCTACAGTGGTAACAAGCACTGCCATGGCCATGTAAGTCCTATGCAGCCAGACCCAGGAACTGTGCCTGACCCAGAGCAGCCATAAAGTATCTATCTATAGGGAGAATGCCTGGGTGGCATCTCTAAAGAGCTTACCATTCAGCTAAAGACAGACAAACTCCACTCAAAATTTGAATGTGAAGAGCAACAAATGAGTGGGTCAAATCAGAGCCATATCAGCTCAAGGCAAAAAGAACTCAGAAGGTGTTTGAGGATGGAAAGGCTAAGAACTTCAGCCATTGGTTTTTCCATACATATCTTCATTTGTCCGCCATCAGACTGAGGATGGAGATGATGATAGCAGCTACAAAATTATGGTGATGATGATCTCATGGGTGATAGTAGGTTACCAATACCAAATAAATGGCCCTGCTGATGGGAGTTACTCTCAGGGTTATAACTCTCTGTACATCTTTACTGCCTAAATGTGGAACTGCCTGAGCCTCCCAAGTTCCAGAAGACATAACAAAATCATGATAAAACAATTACCTCTCTATACAGCTGGGAAACAAACACAGCATAGAAAATCATCTTCAGCCATTGCATTCCTGTTGCCTCACCACTGGTAAAAACAAGAGGCCAAAAGAGCCTTCCTGCCCCATCAACTATTGAGCAAAGCAGACTGCAAACAGGGTCCAGACTGTGTCTGTGATTCTGTTTAGTGATGATGGCCTGAAAGGATCCATGAATGGCTGATGCCCTCTGAATTGGCTTTTTTGAGGGCTGGCTCTGTGTTCTGGCTAGACTATTACTCTATCCTTGGATATTACTTTATTGTTCTCTGCCTTTCTTTCTTCTTTTTGCTTTAGTAGCTAAAAAAAATTTTAATGAACGGTTTAAACAGCTTATGAAGTTGTCATGTTACACACTAGCTAGGCACCCAAACAAACAATCCATTCACAAGAAATATCTCAAGGAGGAGCCATGTTGTCAACACCATCCCTGTGCTGTGCTCTTAAAAGGACTCACCGTGTGTGTTAGTCTGTTCTCGTGCTGCTGTGAAGAAATACCCAAGACTGGGTAATTTATAAAGGAAAGAGGTTTAATTGACTCACAGTTCCACATGGCTGGGAAGACCTCAGGAAACTTACAGTCATGGCAGAAATGGAAGCAAACACGTCCTTCTTCACAAGGCAGCAGGAGAGAGAAGTGCTGAGGAAAGGAGGAAAAGCCCCTTATAAAACGGTCATGTCTCATGAAAACTTACTCACTATCATGAGAACAGCATGAGGGTAACCACCCCCATGATTAAATTACCTCCCACCAGGCCCCTCTCACGACATGTGGGGATTGTAAGAACTACAATTCAAGATGATATTTGGGTGGAGACACAGCAAAACCATATCACCATGCCAAAACCAAGACTTTTCATGAGAATACTCTCATGTGAAATCCCACATGAAATTGGCATGATTCATTTTATGCCTTATTTGTTTATAATAACCAAGATAATAATATCAGGAAAGTGGAGGAAGGCTCAGAACTGAACCATCCTTACCTGTTCTTATCACTGCACAGTAAATGTGAACTGAAATTTAAAAGGCAGGGCCAGTCAGTGGCTCACGCCTGTAATCCCAGCACTTTGGGAGGCCAAGGCAGGCAGATCATGAGTCAAGAGATCAAGACCATCCTAGTCAACATGGTGAAACCTCATCTGTACTAAAAATACAAAAATTAGCTGGGTGTGGTGGTGCATGCCTGTAGTCCTAAGCTACTCGGGAGGCTGAGGCAGGAGAATCGCTTGAACATGGGAGGCATAGGTTGCAGTAAGCTGAGATCATGCCACTGCACTCCAGCCTGGTGACAGGGAAAGATTCCGTCAAAAGAAAAGAAAAGAGGAAGGGAAGGGGAGACAGAAAGGAAGGAAGGAAAGGAAAGGAAGGAAGGGAGGAAGGGAAGAAAGGAAAGGAAAGGAAGGAAGAGAGGAAGGGAAGGAAGGAAGGAAAGGAAGAAAGGGAGGGGAGGAAAGGAAAGGAGAGGAGAGGAGAGGAAAGGAGAGGAGAGGAAAGAAAAAAGAAAGAAAGGCAGAGAGTTACTGACATTAAGAGAAGAAATGTTGCCTTATTCTTTTAAACAGAGATTTAGGAAACAGCTGCTTGATAGTCTTGTCTTTCCTAGTCAACAGACATTACTGTTTTCTTTATGCCAAGATTTATCGTCTTTGCATAACATTAATATAGGCTGGGAAGGAAGGTGGAAGATTGATAAGCCTTACATTTCAGGAAAGAATAAAAAAAATCTCTTCTGATGAAACTTCACCTGCCTGGCTGCTGGCTGCCATTTACATGTATATAGCTCTGTGTTATCTCCACCTTCATGAAAATATATGAAAGTTCAGCCTCTCTAGGGACATAAAACCATAAGGTTTTAGAAAGAGAAGACCCTGAAGCATCCTCTAAGGCTGGTTATTCTCCCCATAAAAGGATTAACCATGGGGGCTCTTAAAATGGCAAGCTCCTTGTATGTCTTGAAAAAAGATTCAATTACAAAAATTAAATTCATATGGACAAGTCCACAGTTCCAGGAATATGCCCTCTATCTATAATCAGGTGGATTTGTAACATTATTTGGCTTATCTTATAAGAGTTATGATGCAAAAGGACAAAATACAAAATGAAAGGTCTGCAGTCATCTTGTGATTAGGGAAAATATAGTGGTTATTGTTCTCAAGCCTGCTTCTACCCCAGAGCCTTTGACCTCACTCTTCTTTCTGCCTAGAACATTTTTTAAAAACCAGGAGGATATATGAATAGCTGGTTCCTCACTTCATTCAGGTATCTGTTCAAATGCGGCTTCTCCAAGAAAGTTTCACTGATCGTTCCAGGTAATGTAGCTCCCCCTACCCCACCTGTCCCTAATGCTATCTATTTCTCTTCATAATGCTAATCCCCATGTGGTTTATCAGATATCTTTATTTATTGAAGAAATTATTAGTTTATTTATTATTAGTTATTAGTAGTAGCTGTCCCTGACTTTACTTATTATTATTGTCTCTGACTAGAATATAAACTCCAAGACATGGATTTTTGTTTTGTTCACTAGTCATATTTCTAGCACGTACAATAATATGGCACATGAGGTCAATAAATATTGAATAAATTAGGGAATAAAGGAACAACCAAGCAAACAAGTACTTGTTTAGAATCTTCCCATGATGCCACTCAACTGTGACTATCTCAAGACATTCTTGCAACATGAAACCGTGCCCTCTTTTAACAACTCTCTCCTAGCTGGCAGTGGGTACTGAGAACATTGTGTAATCTCTCTGACCTCTATTGTTTTATTTATCAAATTAAATGATTAACTATCTTTCCTTCTCATTTCCTCAGCTATTCAATAAAATACCTGCTCTGTATCAGGCCATGTGTGGGGACAAACAGGAAATGACTAACTGGTACAATAAGAACTAGAATCAGAGTGAGTGGCAAGAAAGAAACTGACCCAACAAGGGGGTGAGTTTTACGGGATGAATCAGGGTGGGCAAACAAGATGGAGAAATAGGCTTTCCAGAAGGAGGTAGTAAAAGACATAGAGATACTAGAACAGCAGAAATGATGAACAGATCAGGAAATAACTGGCCAGATAAAGTAAAGAAGTGGGAGAACAAGAAAATGAAACTTGGGTTTTTTTTACTAGCAAGAAACAAATGAGATGACGTGAACATGCATTGTTTACCCTTCACCACTAACACCTGCTCGCGCTTCCTGCAATGGAAATAATGGCTGCAGTGGTGTACAGGAGCTGAGACTCATATGGAGGGTGCCTAGAACACATGAATTCCACACACACTCTCACAAGAAAGATTAAGCTTTAAAATACTCATGTGGGTCATAGATATCGAACACCTCCCTTTTTAAAAGATGAAGAAAACAGGAATCAGAAATTTTAACAAGCAGATGTGGTAAATTAGAAATTCTAACAAGCAGAATACAATAAAACCAAGACTGAAATCCAGATTTTCATAGTATGTGCAGTGATTTTTCTTTTTCTCACTGCTGAAGTGCTTTGAACAGGAGGCTGAACAGCTCCTCAATCTAAAGATCTCCCAGCAACCACTATGGTACCTGAAATTTCCACCATTTCAGAAATCATTGAGAATAATATGTGCTGTCTAGATGAAAATGCATAGCCAGACTCAAAGGGGTAGTCTTAACCCACTAGCACCTACCCACTGTGCTTGCATCAATTAATTAACCAGGCTAGAGACTACCAAACAGTGTCCTAAAAGAATGAAACAAAGAACAAGGGGAAGAAAAGAACAATGGGACAGAAATGGCTGCCCACAGAGCTGGGCCTGAACACATCAAGTACATTTTGATGGAGCTAGAATCTGTAAAATCCAGAGTGTGGAAGATCAGGAGCAATTAATATGAATAGGAGGAGGCTGAAGCTGAGCCCTGTCTAGCAATCAGGAGTATGAGAGTGGCGCTGGGAGAAGGCATGGACAGGGATAGACTAGAGAAGCACAGAGCATCATAGCTCACCCTCAACCACTCATCAACTCTCTAAACTCAAGCAGCCCCTGAACTTGCAGTCTGTAAAATGGTGAGAGTATCACTTACATCACAGGATGCCTGTGAAGATCAAATGAAATAATGCATACAAAGTATTTAGCACAGGGATTAGTACAACATACACACTTTACATATTGGCTATTTAAAAAGAAAAGGAGAGGAAAATAAAAGAGAAAGGAATTGAAATGAAGCCTGATAAAGACCAACTTCACAACTTCTCGAACATCCCAAGGGCCAGTCTTGACAAAGAAGTTCCTGCTATGCACAGTTGAACAGGTTGTGCAGTGCAGAAATGTGCAGTGTGCATGGTAGCACTGACAAGATTGCCCTTCTAAACAGACAGGAGCACCATTGCGACTTCCCTTAACACTACTTCATTCTGCCTGGATGAGAAACCTATCCAAACAAAGATGATTAGGATAAATTATTGCCATAGCGTTTTTTTGACATTTTGCTCTTGAAGGCTCTCTGGGCTTTTACTTTTTGCTAATTCATAAAAAATATTAGCCCAGCCTTTCTCTTCACATTGAGTGAAAAAAAATTCCTTGGTAAAGGTCCAGCACCTAAGTGGCTAAAACTTGAATGCAGATTATTCAGTGGTGATCCTTATTAGCATAACAGCCTGTCCTGGTAGCAGCTGCTGGCAGCCCTCCTGGGAAGGCTGGATAGCTGACCAGTCATGCTATGTGTGAGGGACTGAAACAGCTGCCCATACAGCCGGGCCTGACCACTGTCAGATAAAGGTAAGCCTTATCTGGCAGACTCACCAGACTTTCACAACCATGAATTTGATGATAACCTTGGTGGAGATCATCCGCCTGCTTTCCTTTTCTGGTCTGTGAGCAGAGAGAGACAAGGAAATGACACAGAGAGTCAACTGGGGAATCAGGTGGTACCGTGCTCTGTGCCTCTCTACTCTATCCCTATCCATGCCTTCTCCCCGTGCCACTCTCACACTCCTGCATGCTACATGGGGCCCAGCTTTGTCCTCCTCCTATTTACATTAATTGCTCCTGATCTTCCACACTCCAGATTTTCCAGAGTCTAGCTCCATCAAAATGTACTTGCTTTTGTTCCATTCTTTCTGGACCCTGCTTGGTAATCTCTAGCCTAGTTAATTAATTGATCAGGTTAGGGGACTCCTGGGGGCCTGGAGGCCCCCATCCCAGTGTTTTACACCTGATTTTATAAATAAACCCTACAGCCAACTAGAGAAAACCTACCATGACTCAGACACTATACCCAGTGCACTTGAAGATATTATCTCAGTTCAACTTGTAGATCACCCTATGAGCAAATTATGCTCATTCCCTACCTTACACTTGAGCAAAAAGAAGCTGTGAAGGTGTAGCACGACCTTCTAAACACCACATAACTATTGAGTGAAAAAGCTCAACCTCAAGCTAAATATGCCTGACCTCCAACAGTCACACTTTTCCCACTTACATCCAGCAGCTTGGACAGCAGGATACCTATTCACAAATATAAGTAATTATTTGACAAAATGCAAAGTCAGGACATGATTTGAGAGAATGAATGAAAGTGCTCTTATCCTAGAGGACACCTGCTTTGTCCTTACGGAGCTCGAGAGTCCCAATGTCCTACTTACCCCAGCTCAGTGTCTCCTTCTCCCCTTCCATCTGCCAATGCCCCATGAAGACCCAGGCCAAGTTCCAGCACATACCTGAACCTATTCCTGGCCTTCCTTGCTCTTCAGTCAAAATATACAGGCTCATACAATAGAATAAGAGGTGACCATTTAAAATGATGTTCCTAAATAGTTTTTAATAATGAGGAAAATACTTTTGAAACAAGGTTTATTTTTTAAAGCAGATCAAGTCTAGACAGTACAGGTCTTAATATGCAACAATAATGGATATGGTTTCTCACTGTAAGCAACTAGAAAATGGGACATACAACCAATGGTTTCCAGATATTCAATATAGGACTGTGACCTCTGAATAAAATGGATATTAGGTGAGCCCTGTTATTGCCCTAGCAACTTGATGGAGGCACTTTATAGACCATAGACAGGGAGGAGAATGCCAAGGAGGGCTTGAAAATCTTGCTGGACTGAGGATACAGCAACCTGAATTTGAGTAGGCTGAGACAGCTGGACTTTGGGGGCGGGGCAGAATTCCAGACAGGTGAGAGA
Organism: Colobus angolensis palliatus; assembly: GCF_000951035.1. NCBI lineage: Eukaryota > Metazoa > Chordata > Mammalia > Primates > Cercopithecidae > Colobus > Colobus angolensis. The sequence continues at coordinate 8,031,966 of NW_012121265.1, forward strand.
CTTATGCAGAGAAAGAGCTTCAGATAACTCAAGGGTCCCCTTTAGTCTGTTGCCAAGTTCTAAGCTGTACATTAGTATGGTGAAACTCCACAAAGCCAGGAAAATTATGACCAGGATCTATAAGCTGAACACTTCCCAGAACTAAAAGCACTAAGAGAAATTTAAGCTCTGACCAGCCAGAGTAGAGACTCATTATTGATCATTGCAATATTCAGTAGAGAGTCTAGAAGGGCCATGCCACAACAATCGGGCTAAACCAGATTTAGAGTAAAGGCTACTGTAAAATTGCCCTAACGAAATTAAAAACAATCCTCAAAAGATTAAGCTGATCCCCAAGCAACAAAACTACCTTTCAGAACAAAGCCTGGCACTCATTAAATGAAACTAAAACAATAGTATTATGGACTGAATTGTTTTTTCCAAAAAAATTATATGTTGAATTTCTAAACCCCAATGTGACTGTATTTGGAAACAGAGCCTTTAAAGAAGTAATTACAATTAAATGAGGTCATAAGGGCAGGACTCTAATCCATTATGATTAGTGCACTTGTAAGAAAAGAAAAAGATACCAGGGATACAAACACACAGAGAAGAGGCCATGTAAGAACTCAGTAAGAAGGAGGTGGCTGTCTGCAAGCCAAGAAGAGAAGCTTCAGGAAAAACTAAACCTGCCAACAACTTAAGACTTCTAGCCTCCAGAACTGTGAAAAAATTAATTACCACTGTTTAAGGTATCCAGTCTGTAGTACTTTTTAATGGCAATCCTAGCCAACTAATACCAACAGTAACAATAAAAATCCATCATTAAATAATGTAAAATTCAAACTGTCTAGCATGCAATCAAAAACTAACAGACAGCATGATGACAGGAACAAACTCACACATATCAATACTAATTTTGGTAAATGGGCTAAATGCCTCCAATTAAAAGGCACAGAGTGACAAGTTGGATAAAGAAGCAAGACCCAAACGTATACTGTCTTCAAAAGACCCATCTCATGAGCAATAACCCACAGGCTGAAGGATTGAAGAAAAATTTACCAAGCAAACAGACAACAGAAAAAAGCAGGGATTACTATTCTAATTTCAGACTTGAAACAAAGATTTTAAAGAAAAAAAAGTGGGGGACATTACATAATGGTAAATAGCTTGATTCAACAAGACCTAACTATCCTAAATACATATGCACCCAACACAGAAGCACCCAGATTCATCAAGCAAGTTCTTTGAGACCTATGAAGAGACTTAGATAACCCCACAATAATACTGAGAGACTTCTACACCCCACTGACAGTATTAGACATATCAAGGCAAAAAATTAACGAAGATATTCAGGACCTGAACTAGACACATGACCAAATTAACTTTATATCTACCGAATGCCTCACCTAAGAACAACAGAGTACACATTCTTCTCATTTGCACATGGTACATACTCTAAAATCAACCACACAATCAGACATAAATAAAAAATCCTTAGCAAATTCAAAAGAACAAACCATACCAACCACCCTCATACCAGTGCAATAAAAACAGAAATCAATACTAAGAAAGTTGCTTAACATTATATAATTACATGGATATTAAACAACCTGCTCCTAAGTGACTTTTGGGTAAATAATAAAATTAAGACAGAAATCAATAAATTATTTAAACTTATGAGAACAAAAATACAACATATCAGAATCTCTGGGACAAAGCTAAGGTAGTATTAAGAGGGAATAGTACTGAACACCCACATCATAAAGAAAGATCTCAAATTAACAACCTAATATTACAACTAGAGGAACTGGAGAAACAAGAGTAAACCAACCCCAAGGCTAGCAGAAGACAAGAGAAAACCAAAATCAGAGCTGAACTGAATGAAATTGAGATGCAAACAAGCAAACAAAAAAAGAACATACAAAACATCAATGAACTCAGGAGTTTTTATTTTAAATTCATAAAACGTATAGACCACTAACTAGACTAATAAAGAAAAAATGAAAAGATTCAAATACACACAATCAGAAATGGCAAAGAGGACATTAACACTGACCCTACAGAAATACAAAACCCCCTCAGAGACTATTATGAACATCTCTATACACACAAGCTAGAAAACTTAGAAGAAATGAATAAATTCCTGGACACATACAAACCCCCAAGACTGAACCAGGAAGAAACTGAATCCCTAAACAGACCAGTAATGTGTTCCAAAATTAAATTAGCAATAAGAAGCCTGCCAATAAAAAAAAAAAATCTCAGGAACAGTCTAATTCTACCAGATGTTTAAGAAGAGCTGGTATCACTCCCACTGAAACTATTCCAAGAAATTGAAGAGGAGGGACACCTCCCTAACTCATTCTGTGAGGCCAAGATCATCCTGATACCAAAACCTGGCAGAGACACAACAAAAAGAAAGGAAGCTTCAGGTCAATATCCTTAATGAACATCTGCAAAAATACTCAACAAAATACTGGCAAACTGAATCCACTAGCAAATCAAGAAGCTAATCCACCATGATCACATAGGCTTCATCACTGGGACGCAAGGTTGGCTCAAGATACACAAATCAGTAAATGTGATTTATCACACAAACTGAACTAAAAACAAAAACCACATGATCATCTCCACAGATGCAGAAAAGCCTTTCAATGAAATTCAATATCACTTCATGTTAAAAAACAAAAAAGCCCTCAACAAACGAGTCACTAAAGAAATATACTTCAAAATAATAAGAGCCATCTATGACAAAAAAAAAAGTGAAATAGGAATACAGTTCACCAAGGAGGTGAAAGAACACTACAATAAGAATTACAAAACACTGCTCAAAGAAATCAGAGATAACACAAACAAATGGAAAAACATTCCATGCTCATGGATAGGAAAAATCAATATTGTTAAAATGGTCATACTGCCCAAAGCAATTTATAGATTCAATGCTATTCCTATCAAACTACCAATGACATTCTTTGCAGAATTAGAAAAAAAAAAAAAAAAACTATTCTAGAAGACATATGGAACCCAAACAACCCAAATAGCCAAGGCAATCCTAAGCAAAAAAAAAAGCTAGAAGCATCACACTACACAACTTCAAACTATACTACAAGGTTACGGTAACCAAAACAGCATGGTACTATTACCAAAACATACACATAGACCAATGGAACAGAATAGAGAGCCCAGAAATAATGCCACACACATACAACCATCCAACCTTTGACAAAGCCAGCAAAAACAAGCAAGAGAGAAAGGGCTCTCTATTCAATAAATGGTGCTAAGATAACTGGCTAGTCATATGCAGAAGATTGAAACTAGACCTTTTCCTTACACTATATGCAAAAATCAACTCAAGATGGATTAAATAATTAAACGTAAAACCTAAAATTATTTTTAAAAACCCTGGAATATAATCTAGAAAATATAATTCTGGACATAGGCCCTGGCAAAGATTTCATGTGAAGATGTGAAAAACAATTTCAACAAGAATAAAAATTGACAAATGGGACCAAATAAACTAAAGAGCTTCTGCACAGTAAAAGAGACTACCAACAAACAGAAAACCTAGGGAATGGTAAAAAAAAAATATATTTGCACACTAAGCATATAACAGAAGTCTAATATATAGCATCTATAAGGAATTTGAACAAATTTATAAGCAAAAAACAACTCTATTAAAAGGTAAGCAAAGGGCATAAACAGACACTTTTCAAAAGAAGACATACATGTGGCCAACAAGCATATGAAAAAAAATCTCAACATCACTAATCATTAGAAAAATGCAACTCAAAACTACAATGAGATACCATCTCACACCAGTCAGAATGACTAGTAGTAAAAAGTCAAAAAATAACAGATGCTGGCTAGGTTGTGGAGGAAAGGGAACTCTCACACAGTGCTGGTGGAAATGTAAATTAGTTTGGCATTGTGGAAAGCAGATTGGCGATTTCTGTAAGAACTTAAAACAGAATTACCATTTGACCCAGCAATCTCATTATTGGGTATATACTCAAAATAATATAAACCATTCTACCATATGTACAATGCATGCATATGTTCATTGCAGCACTAGTCACAATAGCAACATATAGAATCAACCTAAATGCCCATCAACAGTAGACTAAAGAAAGTGTGGTACATATACAACATGGAATACTATGCAGTCATAAAAATGAATGAACTCATGTTCTTTGAAGAAACATAGATGGAGCTGGAGGCCATTATCCTAAGTGAACTAACACAGGAACAGAAAACCAAATAGCACATATTCTCACTTGTAAGTGGGAGCTAAACATCAAGTGCACAAGAACACAAAGAAGAGATCAAAACACTGGGGCCTACTTGAAAGTGGAGGAGAGAAGGGTAAGGATTGCAAAACCACCTATCAAGTACTATGCTTATTACCTGGGTGACAAAATAATCTGTTCACCAAACTCCTGTGACACAAAATATATAATAAACTTGCATATTTACTCCAGAACTTTAAATAAAAGTTTTAAAAAACTAATAGACATACAGAGAGGCAGAACAATGTGACCCATAACTGAAGAAAAAGCAGTCAAATGAAAACAGATCCAGAAATGATGGAAATAGCAGACAAGGGTTTTAAAACATCTATTATAAACATGTTCAGGAATAAAACATAACATGAGCATAGAAGGTACTGACATAAAAGTAATGAAAAAAGAACCAAATGGAATTTGAGAGGTATAAAATAAGCAAAAATGAAAAATTTACTGAATATAATTGTATTACTCAGTGTTCTTCAGAGAAACAGTATCAATATGATGTGAATATACATAGAAAGATTTATTTCCAGGACTTGCTTCATGCAATTGTGGAGGCTGTCAAGTTCAAAATCTACAGGGTGGGCCAGCAGACTGAAGACCCAGGGAAGAGAAGAGATGATGTTTCAGTTCAAGCTCTCTGCTGGCAGAATTTCTTCCCAGGAATTCTGGGTCAAGGGAAGTCAGCCTTTTTTCCACTGAGGCCTTCAACTGATTGGATAAGGCCCACTTACATTATGGAGGTCAATCTGCTTTCCTAAATCCACCAATTTAAGCATTAATCTCATCCACAAAAACAAAATTAAAAAAAAAAACAAACCCTCAAAGAACATCCAGAATAATGTTTGACCAATTATGTAGGCACCACGGCCCAGTCAAGTTGACACATAAAATTAACCATCCACTATTAAAAGTACATCAGGCACTATATGTAAAAGACCAAAGAACTGGAAGGTTTAGCAATACAAACTACCTAAACTGAAGCAGAGAGAGAGAAGGAAATAAAGGATTTTTTTTTTTTTACAAAATTACCAGAGTCCCAGTGATTTGTGGGACAACATTGAACAGTATATAGTGTTGGAGGTAGGAGAATAAGAGCAAAAAATACATATTTGAAGAATAACGGTCAAAATTTTTCTAAATTTGACAAAAACTGTAAACCTTACAGATTCCAAAGGCTCAATACATCCCAAGCAATATAAACATAAAGAAAGCCACACCAATTTATACAATAAAATTGCTGAGAAGACACTAATGGTATTAAAAGCAATGGAGGATGGGGAGGGAAACATTACATACAGACAAGATAAGAATGGCTGTAAACTTCCAGTCATAAGTGATACAAGTCAGAATGACAGCTTTAAGGTGATTTCTTTTAAATCAAAAAAACAAAAACAAAAATCCTGTAAACTTAAAATTGTATTTGAATCTATTCAAAAATGAAGGCAAAATAATGACTTTTTCAGACAAACATAAGCTGCATTATTTTGTCTACAGTAGACCTGAAGTGCAAGAAAAATTGTAGGAAGTTCTTCAGACAGAAAATATATTAAATAGGGAAATTGGAGAACTAATTTTCATATGGAAATTTTAACCTAACCCAAAGGAATGAAGAGTTCCAGAAAGGATAAATATATGGGTAAGTATAAAGTCATTTCTCCCATTTAAAAAAAATATATATTTAAAAATTATTTGACTTTTTAAAGCAAAAATAATATAATGCATTGTGGGGTTTATAATACATATAGAAGTAAAATGCACAACCACAATAGAAAAAGGGAGGGAACTGAAGTATACAGAGCAAGTTTCTTATATCATACACAAATTCGTAAATCAAAGAGCAACCACTAAAATATAAAATAAAACAAACATTTAGCTAATAGGCCATTGGTGGCAAAATCAGAATATGAAAAATAATCCACAAGAAAGCAGGAAATAAGGAAAAAAAGAGAATAGATCAGACAACTAAAAAACAACTAGTAAGATGGCAGATTTAAACATAACCATATTGATAATCATATTACATGTAAGTAGTCTAAATGCTTCAGTTAAAACTCAGACTGCCATGCAGGGGAAAGTGCAAGATCAACGATCTGCTGTCTACAAGAAATCTAATTTTAATATAGAAACACAGGTAAATTAAAAGTACAAAAAAAGACTAACTACGCAAACATTAACTAAAGGAAAGCTGAAATGATTATCTTCATCTCAGACCAAAGAAACTTTAGAAGAAGGAACATTACCAGGAATATAAAGGGGTGTTTTATAAAGATAAAGGAGGCATTCTGAGGAGATATATCTTAAATGCATATGTACCCAATAAGAAATCTTGAAAATACATGAAGCAAAACCTAACAGACCAAAGGAAAAACAGATGAAACTAGAACTATCATTCGTGGTATCAACACTCTTCTCTCATTAATTAAAATAGAAAAAAAAGTCTAAGGATATAGAAGGTTTAAACAGCACTTTGAATCAATTTGACCTAATTGACATTTATAGACACATCACCTAACAACAACAAAATATACAGTGTTTCCAAGCATTCAGGGATCCAGAAAGATCATCTGGACCATAAGATAAATTTCAATAAGTTTAAAGGAATTTAAAGTATGCAAAGTATGTTTTTCTGACCACAATGAAATTAGGTTAAAAAGAAATCAGAGAAAATATCTGAAAAATCCTCAAATATTTGGAAATTAAACAAATATGAGTCAAAAAAGAAATACCAAATATACAATCATGTCATCTGCAAACAGAGACAATTTGACTTCCTCTCTTCCTATTTGAATATCCTTTATTTATTTCTCTTGCCTGACTGCCCTGGCCAGAACTTCCAATACCATGTTGAATAGGAGGGATGAAAGAGGGCATCCTTGTTTTGTGCTGGTTTTCAAAGGGAACGCTTTCCAGCCCATTAAGTATGATATTGGCTGTGGGTTTGTCATAAATAGCTATTATTTTAAGATACGTTCAATTGATACCTAGTTTATTGACAGTTTTTAGCATGAAGGGGTGTTGAATTTTATTGAAGGCCTTTTCTGCATCTATTGAGATAATCATGTGGTTTTTGTCACTGGTTCTGTTTATGTGATGGATTACATTTATTGATTTGCATATGTTGAACCAGCCTTGCATCCCAGGGATAAAGCGAACTTGATCATGGAGGATAAGCATTTGATGTGCTGCTGGATTGGAACCCCATTGTCTCAGCCCAAAATCTCCTTAAGCTGAGAAGCAACTTCAGCAACGTCTCAGGATATAAAATCAATGTGCAGAGGTCACAAGCATTCAAGCATTCCTATACACCAAAAATAGAGAGCCAAATCATGAGTGAACTCCCATTCACAACTGCTGCAAAGAGAATAAAATACCTAGGAATACAACTCACAAGGGAGGTGAAGGACTCCTTCAAGGAAAACTACAAACCAACAAACCACTGCTCAAGGAAATAAGGGAGAACACAAACAAATGGAAAAACATTCCATGCTTATGGATAGAAAGAATCCATAGCATGAAAATAGCCATAGTGTCCAAATTTATTTATAGATTCAATGATATCCCCACGAAGCTATCATTGACTCTCTTCAAAAAATTAGAAAAAACTACTTTAAATTTCATATGGGACCAAAAACGAGCCTGTATATCCAAGACAATCCTAAGCAAAAAGAACAAAGCTGGAGGCATCACGCTACCTGACTTCAAACTCTACTACAAGGCTACAATAACCACAACAGCATGGTACTGGTACCAAAACAAATATACAGACCAATGGAACAGAACAGAGGCCTCAGAAATAACGCTACACATCTACAAACCTGACAAAAACAAACAATGGGGAAAGGATTCCCTATTTAATAAATTGTGTTGGGAAAACTGGCTGGCCGTATGCAGAAAACAGCAACTGGACCCCATCCTTACAACTTATACAAAAATTAACTCAAGATGGATTAAATACTTAAATGTAAGACCTAAAACCATAAAAACCCTAGAAGAAAACCTAGGCAATACCATTCAGGGCATAGGCATGGGCAAAGACTTCATAACTAAAACACCAAAAGCAATAGCAACAAAAGCCAAAATTGACAAACAGGATCTAATCAAACTAAAGAATTTCTGCACAGCAAAAGAAACTATCATCAGAGTGAACAGGCAACCTACAGAATGGGAGAAAATGTTTGCAATCTATCATCTGATGAAGGGCTAAATATCCAGAATCTACAAGAACTTGAACAAATTTACTAGAAAAGCGGGTGAAGTATATAAACAGAAACTTGTCAAAAGCAGCCATTTATGTGGTCAACAAACATGAAAAAAGCTAATGATCACTGGTCATTAGAGAAATGCAAATCAAAACCACAATGAGATACCATCATCTCACACCAGTTAGAATGGCGATCATTAAAGTCAGGAAACAACAGGTGCTGGAGAGGATGTGAAGACATAGGAATGCTTTTACACTGTTGGTGGGAGTGCAAATTAGTTCAGCCATTCTAGAAGACAGTGTGGCGATTCCTCAAGGATCTAGAACTAGAAATACCATTTGACCCAGCAATCCCATTACTGGGTATATACCCAAAGGATTAAAAATCATTCTACTATAAAGACACATGCACACTTATGTTTACTGCAGCACTATTCACAATAGCAAAAACTTGGAACCAACCCAAATGTCTATCAATGATAGACTGGATAAAGAAAATGTGGCACATATACACCATGGAATACTATGCAGTCACAAAAAAGGATGAGTTTATGTCCTTTGCAGGAACATGAATGAAGCTGCTGTCTATCTCTGCCTCAGAAAAGTTCCGCTTGAGAGGAGCATGCCCTGAGGTATTCTGCAATTCATCTTCATCAATAACAAGGTTAATACTATGATCTGATTCCCACTTGGCATCGTGTGCTTATTCCAAATGGTTAGAATCTTGAGAAAAGGAGAGGGGAGTTCTGACCTGGCCTAACCCCCTTTTAAGTATATTATTGGATTCATAATCTGCTCCTCTCAGATAATGGAAGATTTATCCTGATTAAAGTTTACATGAGTGACAAATGAATTAACCAAATTACAAATGTATGGCATTACTTCCCTGAAGGGGAGAGGGAAAAACGGAGCTGATCTAAGTCCCTCTGGAAAACAATGTTTTGTCTAGATACTGAAAAGATAAAGACATAAAGAACTGTATAATAGGCCAGGCGTGGTGGCTCATGCTTGTAATCCCAGTACTTTGGGAGATCAAGGTGGGCAGATCACGAGGTCAGGAGATCAAGACCACGGTGAAACCCCATCTCTACTAAAAACACAAAAAATTAGCTCAGCATGGTAGCAGGCGCCTGTAGTCCCAGCTACTCAGGAGGCTGAGGCAGGAGAATGGTGTGAACCAAGGAGGCAGAGCTTGCAGTGAGCCGAGATCGCACCACTGCACTCCTACCTGGGCAACAGAGGAGATTCCGTCTCAGAAAAAAAAAAAAAAGAACTGTACAATAACATAGCACTCTAGTTGATAAATTTGCTTCTCACAGTAGCACAGGTTAGCAAGCCTAAAACTGCATATGTAACTAAGATTGAACAATAAATATGTGGTACATAATGAGAACCAGGTTTTTTACTATCAGAGAAAAAGAAACAAGCAAAAGCAGAAGAGGTTAAAATGAGCCCTGTGGCGCTGGATTTGAGTCAGAGATATCAATAGAAACTCATGTTTTATCCAAGCATATATAAATGGATTCAGAAATAAATTTAGATGTGGAATAGTACATACAGCTGTGTATATGTGTGTGTGCTTTTATATATTTTATAATAAATATAATTCTATATAACATTTAATTATATTTTTATAATAAACATTTACTAGCTTTGTCCACTGAGTAGAACCAGTGGACATCCCAGTAGCAATGAGCACAACAGCAGATCTTGGCTTCTAAATACCATTTCCCTATAAAAGGAAATGGCTGGTTCTTAGTCTGAGGTCTGAAGCACCCAATAGTACCAGAAAATGAGGGAGTACAGAAAGAGAGACCATCAGTCAAATAGGCACAGGAGCCAACCTGAAAGAGTCCCCAGTGGCCACAGCTCAAAAAACTTGAGCAACAAAATAATTAGTAGTACGAGATTATAACCTAAACAGTAAATATTCATGAGTCCATACTGATTTAAATGAATGAATGAATAAATGAGAGAAAACAGACAATTTTTTTTTTTTTTTTTGAGACAGAGTCTCACTCTATCACCCAGGCTGGAGTACAATGCTGTAACCTCGGCTCACTGCAATCTCTACCTCCTGAGTTCAAGCGATTCTCCTGCCTCACCCTCCCAAGTAGCTGGGACCACAAACACGTGCCACCATGCCCGGCAATTTTTTCTGTATTTTTAGTAGAGATGGGGTTTCACTGTGTTAGCCAGGATGGTCTCGATCTCCTGACCTCATGATCTGCCCGCCTTGGCCTCCCAAAGTGCTGGGATTACAGGCGTGAGTCACCACGCCCGGATAGAAGAGACAATTTTTTAATAGAAAAAATACAGCTTTTTTAAAAGTGGAAGGAATAAGAGAAGTAGAAAATCACTATCAGAGTACCACAGCAATAGCTGCTGCAGGCAGTCTTCACTGATCTATACTAAGATTAGTGGGTGAACTTTGAGAAAAAGGATATTTGCAGAGCTTAAAGTATCTTCCACCAATATTAATTTATTACAGTGAAAGTTTTAAAATGTTCACAAAATTTTTGCTACTCCTCTGTCCCAGGAGCAGAGCTTTCTTTCTCTTACTTGAGTGAGGGCTGGACTTAGCAGCTATCTTCTGATGACCAGAATATAGAAAGGGAAAAATCATCACTTTGTAAGGGAGAAACCTGACAGACAGCACCTTAACTAAGTGATAAAAGTTAATATCACCTGTACTATGTCATATTGATATCATATAGGCCTTGATATGAGGTAATGAGAAGGAGTCATCATCTCTGAGGCACTCTTCCCCAGTCCATAACCTCAATCTAATCATGAGAATATAACAGACAAAACCAAACTGAGAGACACTACAAAACACTGAACCAAGAAAATCACAAGGCCATGAAGAAAAAAAAAGAAATATCGAGAAACTATCACAAACTGGAGGAGACTAAGGACGCATCACAACTAAATGTAGTGTGGTGTATTGGATTGGCTCCAGAATGAGGAGGGGACAAAAAAAATTAGTGGAAACACTTGTGGGGATGCAAATAAAGCCTGCAATTTAGTTAATAATATTTATTGTACCAATGCTAGTTTTTTAGTTTACAGAAATGTACCACAGTTGTGTAAGATGTTAACATTAGGGGAAGCCTAGTGAGAAATATATGTGAAACTCTACACTATCTTCACAATTCTTCTTGTAACTCTAAAATTACTTTAGAAGAATACTTCTGAAGAAAAAAAAAATGTTTCCAAAAAGAAAAAGAAAACACACGGCTTCAATCAACAAAGTTTTCAAAGTTGAGACACTGAAAGATTAATAAAATGGAAAAATTCCTAGGACAACTGATCGATAAAATACAATTAATAATAAACAATAAAAAGATGTCTACACTGAAAACTACAACACATTATTGAAATAAATGAAAGAAGATGCAAATAATGGAGGAATAGACCATGTTTATGAATTAGAAGACTCAATGCTGGAAAGATGTCAAATTCCAAATTGATCTACAGTTGTGTGTAATCTCATTCAAAATTCCAGCAGGTTTTCCTTTGGAAGGTGACAAGTGATTCTAAAATACATAGAGATGGATGTAAAGCAAAAAGTAGTCTTGAAGAAAAGCAATGAAGAACTTACACTACCTGATATCAAATTTTCAGTGAGGTATTGGATGAACACAATGACCAACAACACAGAAGATTATCCAGAAACACAGAAAGATGGCAGTCATCTGGTCTACAAAAGTGGATACACAGTGCAGCGGAAAAAAGATGACCTTCTCAATAATGGATGCTGATTCGCTTAGATATCTATATGGGGAAAAAATTAGCCCTGACCTCTACTACACACCATACACAAAGAAGAGTTTCAGATGAACTGTGGATCTAAATGCTAAAGGCAACACCATAAAACTTTCAGAAGAAAACATGAGACTATTTTTAGTACATTAGGATAGAGAAAGATCTCTTAAATCACAAAATACACTAGCCATAAAGGAAAAAATTGAAAAATTAAAGTTAAGAACTTCTGTACATTAAAAGATATCAGGAAGAGGATTTTTTTTAAAAAAGAACTTGCCCAAAAATATATAAAGAACTATAACCAATAAGTAAAAGGCAGACAATCCAATAAAACAACAGGCAAAAGTCTTGAACAGGTGCTTCACAAAAGGGGATATCCAAGTTAGTTAATAAGTAGACGAAAAGGTGCTTCACTTCATTAGTCATCAGGAAAATACAAAATTAAAACACCACAATCAGATACCACCATACCCCCCACGAGAATGGTTAAAATGAAAAAGGCAAACACTGGCAAGTGTTGGGGACAATGTGAAGCAGCCAGAACTCTCATACGCTGCCACTGGTGGGAATGTGTATTAGTACAAGCACATTGAAAACTGTTTAGCAATTTCTACTAAAATTGAGCATATGCATTCCCTATTATCCAGAAATTTTATTCCTGGCAATATAACCAGCAGATATGTACATATATGCTAACCTACAGACACATACAAAAACATTTATAGCAGCATTACTCATAACATCCTAAAATTCAAATAACCAAACATCCAGCAATAGTAGGATGAGTATTCATAAAAATACTACACAATCAAAATGTTCAAACTACAAATAAATGCAACAGAGATAAATCTCAAACAAACTTGAACCAAAGAACTAGAGATGCACAAAAGTATCAGTCTATCTGCAGTTTAAAAACAGACAATCTGTACTATGGCATTAGAAGTTAGGATATCAGGTCTCTTATGGGGTAGTGGGGGACAAGTACTGACTGGAAGAAATCTCAAGGGAAGCTTCTTGTGTGCTGGCAATACTCTGTCTTCACCTGGGTGTTGAATAGAAATGTGTGTTCTGTTTCTGACTATTCATCAAGCGATACATTTATGACTCAAGTAGTTTTCAAAATGCATATTACGTGCAGTAAGATTGCTAGGGGGTGGGGAGAAAACCATATACATTGCTCTAAAAGTTCCTCAGGAGCATTGCAAGGGAGGATGGTATTAGGAGAGAGATGTGAGCACCCCAAAGCCTGCTTCACAGATTAAAGGGGAGTCCAGAGGCTATGTATGGGGCCAGGCAGTGGGGAAAAAATCCATAGGAAATAGACTCCCACTCAGCATGGATTAAAATCTCTGATCATATATAGTTCCTTTCAGACAAGCAGTCCTTGCCCTAACTCTCCCATCTTTCCCACCAAATTGCCTATTTCTGTTTCCTTCTTCCTAACTCTTTAGCAGAAGAATAGGGTTGGAGAGAGACTGCTCACTTTCTCCTCCCTAAACTACCTTCCCTAACAACCTCATCAAGTCAGGATGCCAAGGTCAAGCAAGGAGCTTTCCAGGTAGTTGTGACACCAGAGTCCAATTCTAAAGGCCAGAGAAAATGGAAGGTCTCCGAAGTGTCCATGAGACCCCTTCATGGGATAAAAGGATTTGAGGACACTGTGAAAAATGCAGAGTTCTTTTTGTCAGCAAGAAACTTGGAGCTCTGCTCTTCACCCTGCTATCAATCAAAGTATCTCAGTGTTTTCATCTCTAGATAAATATTCACTCTGATGACATGCATGTCTTGCCTCTGGACCATCAAGTCAAGATTTAAGAACAATGTGCTACAGGAAGCTTGGGGGTTAATTAGAATTGTCTGGAATTTGTCCTTAGACCAACAACTAAGCTCTGATTTAATGCCAAGTTCTTTCAAGAGAGGAAAGAAGCAGTATCATGTGGCTGGTCTGTAGAAAATTTGAGTTGACCCTCTGTTCCTCCCTTGGACCATCTGTCTCTAAATGTCCCCTGCACCGTCTGGCCTCCCATGGCATTTCATGAGTCAGAATGTCCCGGGGACTGAGCTACTTTCTGAAGTTACCAACATGCTCATGACCGTTTTGAATCTTTATTTGGCATAGAGCTGCCTTGTCATGGTCACTCTATGTGTCCTTCCAGAACACACTCAGATAACCTTCTCTGCTACACCCTTCTAGCCTCTACCCCATGCCCCTTCCCCACAGCTCCTGTCCCCCTTGTACATGGTTCTGCCATTGCAGGCTCAGATGGTGGTACAACTTGTTTATGTGGCTTTCTCCCCTACTAGACTTTAACCTTTACAAGGGTGGGGTCTATAACCTATGCATTATGCTCTCCCCAGCTCCCCCCACAGTATCTTTATTGCTTTCTCTGATAGCAAATGTAATACTAGGCAATATAAAATTCCAATCTTATGGAAATACAAAGCGCAGGCTCTGAAATGTCCCGAGATTCTCACTGTCACAAGATAACCACTGTCAATTGGGTGCATATTCTGCCAACAAGTAGTACATTAAAAATACATAAGTTGGCCGGGCGTGGTGGCTCATGCCAGTAATCTCAGCACTTTGGGAGGTCGAAGAGGGTGGATCATATGAGGTCAGGAGTTTGAGACCAGTCTGACAAACATGGTGAAATCCCATCTCTACTGAAAATACAAAAAGTAGCCAGGCATGGTGGCAGGTGCCTGTAATCCCAGCTACTCAGGAGGCTGAGACAGGAGAATCACTTGAACCTGGGAGGCGGAGGTTGCAGTGAGCTGGGATTGCACCACTGCACTCCAGCCTGGGACAGAGAGACTCCATCTCAAAAAAATAATAACAATAATAAGTTATCAATGTTGAGATTTTTCCTAAGGATGAAATCATTGTCTACAGGCTGTTTTGCAACTTATTTTTATCACTAAGCAATGTAAAATAGGACCACGATTCCTTGATGAAGCACATGGCTCTATCTTGCTCTTTTTAATAGCTGCATAGTATTCCATTTTAGGGAGAATTATGGTTTATATAACTACTTCCATATTGCTGAGCTTTGTGTTATATACATTACTTTTGCTATACAAACTATACCACCATGAGTTTTTTGTGCACATCTCTTTGTGCCCATGAAGGGGTGTTTTACTGAGATAAATTCTAGAAGTTGAAACATACAGCCTTCCTTCACCTCCGCACAGAACTGGTACAGTATCTATAACCAATGGTGACGCAAAAGCAATTAACTGACTAAATGGTGGGATTCAATAAAAGAAATGATCCTAAAAAGACAATTCCTGGTTTGGGGTAATAGCTTTTGGAGACAGGCCCCTTCCTGTGTACTTGCTTCCTTACACAATGGTTCACATAATAAACTCTTCCCCTACTAGGCAGAGAGCAAGGATCATGTCTCATTTATGTTTCTTCAGTTCACCAAATAGCTTCTGAGCCTACCCTAAGTTAGAAACGTGGGTGAAATTACCAACAGTAATTGTTGGTAAAACATCTATGGTTTCTGATGAAATGCTGAACATCTTTCACTCGCTAATTTCCCTTTATTCTCTGTCTGCCAGGAAGCTCCATACTCAGCGTTGTGTACGCACTTCCTTTGGCCTAGGGCTTCTGCTATATGAAGGTGCTTTTCTGCATTCCATTGCATTGCTTTGTTACCTTTTTTAACCCATATTTCTATAACTCTATCGTATATGAGTTTTATTGCAAACTACCTCCAACTCCTAGTAAGGGTAATAACAAGAACTAATTTCTTTTTAAGGAGATTACACATTATTTTATTTAATCCTTATTTTTTAAGTTGTCATGAAGGTAGGAGAGGGATTATCATGGTCATCTGAAATTTGTGGTAAAATCAATGAAGAGCAGGAAGATTAAGTGGTCCACCCAACATGGTAACAGCTAGGGGAAAACACTCACAAATCTAGCTGGGTCTCACAACTTTACAACTTAAAGAAAAAAAAAAATGAGAATGAACTGATTGCACTGAGTCAAATGAACACCTGTCTCCTCTCTTCTCCCTTACAGCTAAGTAAACTCACCTCCTGTCACCTGGGGTCCCACATTCTCAAAGTAAACAAATAAGACATTCCTAGAGGAGGGATAGGGAAAACAGAACCTGTCTTAGCATCAGCCCTGTAGCAAGATTCAAGTTGCTGCTGCATCACCAGCACCAAACACCTGGCACGGTCTTCCACCCAGACTTCGTAAGTTTCTCCAACGTTTCTTATGTTTCCTGCCTAATTCTTCTGGAAATGTGAAACCACAGGACAAAAGGAGTAAAGGAGAAGGGAGGTTAGGGGATGGGAATGGAGGAGGGAGAAAGGAAGAAAGAGAAGAGAGAGAATGTTAAGGAAATTGGATTGTTGGATAGAACAGCCCGTAAAACAGTAATTCCGATATCCAAACGAAAGCCCTTGCTTTTCTTCTTAGCTTTTCTCTGCTTCTCTTTTCTATTTTGATGGGGGTATAGAAGATGGTGCTTTTTATGCTGTTGCTAAACAAATAGGACTATGAGCTACATTTCACAATTTCTGCAGTGATTTCATGTCATTTTGGCACTCTGCTCAAGTTCCAACAGTTATGGTTTCTTTCCTCCCGTGGGAAGCTTGGGCAGCACGGGCCTCCACCCTTCCCAGCACCACACATTTGTTTATGACTCCATGCCCTGGGCATTCCACAGGCTGGTTTCTACTGATTTTCCCACCAACGTCTCCTGACTCAAGGCTTTTCCCTGACCCCTGGCATCCTTGATCTCCTTCCTTGGAGCTTACTTACCTGACTTTCCAATGGCTTTTGAAACTCATGGGTTGTTCTCTAGCCTAGATATTCAGGTGTGCTATTTCTATCTGCTCCCTAGCTGATGAAGCAAGCGTGGTACCACTGTGCCCACTGCCCTAGCTCTCTGGACACTAGACTCTCAGCTAAACAACAAAAGTTGTAGAAATAGAACCGTGCTAAGAGACTTCCACTTTGAAGGAGTTTCATACACCACTTATTCAAAATGCAAGTTGGCAGAACAAATGTCTGGCACTTTCATGAATCCTGCATAGCAGTTTAATGTTCTTTAAGCAAGGGTCACTCAAAATCAAGGAAAATTTGCACTAGCATATGGTGAAATTCCAAAAATGTATCTCTCTGGGGCAGAGTTGCTTTCTTGATGACTCACAGGCAGCTTCAACTTCACAAGCACAAAACTGAACCGGTCATCTTCTCCCATCCCAGCCCTCTCCAGGCTCCACATCTCAGAAAAAAAAAAAAAAAGCACTTCTGTATGTTAAAAACAGAAATGCTGCAATCACTCTGACACCTCCTTCTCCCTCATTCATCGGTACTTTTACCTTACAGATATTTCTCCAATATATTCATTACTCTCCAACTTCATTTCTATCATACCTTTTAAACCACCATGATCTTACTGCTAGGATATTTCTGTGGCCTCCTGGCTTGTCTTCTTGTCTCTTCAATCAATTTCAACACTAGAGGAGATTTAAGAACTAAGCCATCACATAAACACCAATGGCTTTCTTCTACTTTTGAAATTAAGTACACTGACTTGGCTCTGGCTTACAGAAGGCTGCATGTCTTCCAATCTCATCTCTCAGCATTCTACACCATATTTGCCTTCTTTTAGTTGCTCAAATGCACCATACCCTTCCCCATCTCTCTGGTCTCAGCTTCAATGCCATCTTCTCAGGGATGTCTTCCTGACCCTCTAAACTGAGCTCCCATGGTACCCTGTATTTTTTTTCATATTTAGGAAAATAGAAATAACATTGTTATTATCTGTTGAATGCCTATCTCCTTGTTCTCCATTCCAATTCCAAAACTGCAAGCTTAGTGAGGACAAAGACTATACAAGTTGCTATCCTACATTCTGGGAATGCAAATGTGAATAAGACAAACCCAAAATAAATGCTCAGTAAATGTCTGTGGAAGGACAGATGAGAAATGAAAGGGGAGAAAAGAAGATGGTTGGTTGGTTCTCTTTTTTTAACTGATTTCTCCTTTATGTTTGGAATAGAGGAAATAGTTTCCTAGATGACTTAAAGGAAAACTCTTTTTGAAAAAGTGTATGTGTATGTATATTTTTTCTTCATTACTTTAGTAAGGGAAGTCCAGAAAAATCCAAGCTTAGACTTACACAAAAACTTGGTAAAAAATGGAATCATTTGAAGAAAAGGTGCCAATTATAAATAAAGACCATCTACGTAGGGAAAACTCAATATGGCAAAATTACATTTTCCTAGATTCCAAATAACTGAAATAAGTCAAGAACTGAAGGCATCCCCTAGCGGTTATTTCACTTTTTTGTATGTTAATCTTCTTTACATAACCCTTTCTCTCCTCTTTCCAAAAATTGCACACATCCCTTGGAGATATTCCAAATCTTTGCCAGAATCAGTGTAGCTCTAGAATCTGTGGCTCTGGGACACCAACAGATCTCTCAAATGAAAATGGGGAATGTCTAACCCAAAATGCTCTGCAGTGAAGCTCGGCACAAGCACCCTTCACACAAGAGGAGCTTTCCCTGGGTTCAGGGCTACTGTAGAGACCACAGAGCAGACACCTCCATTCCCACAAACATCCCTCTCCACAGCAGTCCCCTTGGGAGACTGAACATGTATTCCAAATACAAAGCTGTTACCCAAATTAATTTTGCAGCTACCTTTTCCGGATCTTTAATGGTGGCAACTTTTCCTGTTGAGGTTCAAAGAATGAGACATTTGGAGCCAAGTCTGGTACACGACTGGAGAACCAAGCTGAGAAATGAGTTTGTGGTTTTCAAAATACCTGCTGCTCTTATCACGGACATAGAAAGTCTCAAGTCTCATTCAACTTTTTGCAGGGGCTTCCTGAAAAACTGTCTTGAACTGTAGTAGCACATCAGAAAACTGTCCTATGCATTTTCCACGACAGTGCAAGCTGCGGATCAGCTGCATCAGAAACCCAGGGTTGGGGGAGCTTGCTAAAACTGTAGATTTCTGAGCCCTGCCCTAAACCTATGAGGAAATTATGCTGAATCCATGGATGGAGAATCACAAGGGAGACTGACAAGACCTAAAGAATATAAGGGAGAGTCATAGGAGCAGCAGGAGGCAGAGTGCTCCAGGCAGGGGGAACAACTCAGGAAGCCTCCAGCATAGGGGTGTCCTTCAGGGACTGGAATAGAGTCCTGTGTGATGGGGTGGAAGGAGAGATTGAAAATGGGGAGTCAGTGGAGAATGCTAAATGGGACAGTGCCCTGGTGACTGGTGTTTTATAAAGACTGCCCAGATGCTATGTGGAGGAGACATTTGGAGGAACAAAAGAAATCAGAAGACAATTCAGATTTGAACAAGGCTGGTAAAGGTGGAATAGAGAGATGTATGAGCTCAAGGTACAAGATAGAAATGGCACAAGTTTATGGGCTGAAGGCCACGAGTTGGGAGAGGAGATAATCTGGGATGACAGTCAGGTTTGTAGCTTTTACATGGTGGAGAGCAGTGCTATTTGCTCTGATGGGCAAGCCTGGGAAGGAACAGGGTGAATCAAGAACTCCTTTTGGACATGTTCACTGTGGTGTGTCTTTTCGTTAAATTGGAAATAATTCCACTTGCCTGCCTGGGCATGGTTTTTGTGATGACTGGAGATGATATATGCAAAGCACCTCAAGAAACATGCTAACAACTCAATGAATGATATCTATTTTTAATTAGTAGTATTATAGATACAATGCAAAATATTTGTTGGCACACTGAACATGTTTAAATCAGTATTCATTTCTTATGGTTGTTATTGTTCTGAAATACCATTTGCTGAAGCAGGAATGAATGACAGCTTCCATGCCCGCTCAACCTCAGAGACATCTTGCCTAGAGATTTTCTCTGCCTCCCCTTAGCCCAGCATAGGATATCTGACACTGTACAGCTGATCCACTTTGTTCTTCTTGGTGAAGAAGAAACATCCAGAACTGGAAGAATGATGGTCTTAAGGACTTTTAGGTGAAGCCAATTTGTAAATTCTCAGTCTCACATGCCAGTGCTTCTTTCCTCTTTGATCCCACCTTTGCACCCCTCAAGCCCATGAACCTTCTCAAGGTTTCCCAGGACTGATCCAACCACAATTTCACCACTCCTGAGAGTCAAAGATGTTGCAAAGAAAATTAATCTTACCCTGAAAATCCACAAGTCAAAGGAGCCCTCACTTGGTGAGGAGAGGAGGTGGGTGATGGCTGGGGAAATCAAATCCCTTAAGTACATTTTAAGTGCCTTAATGTGATCAAGAATGCAGCCCTGTTTGCACAAGAAGAATTCTGATGGGCTCCAAGGAATTAAGTGATTCTGAAAATATTTGCTGGAGGAATCTGAAAAGCCACTTGGGAGAAACAAAATATCACTTTGAATAAACTATTCCCCAACATCAGGTGACAGCTCAGCCTCTGCAGCCATTTATCATGTCTTATTGGGGGGTGGTAGAGCCGACATCAAAAGCCTTATGTTTCCAGAGGTACAGAAAAGTGACAATTGTGGCTAAAGGGACAAGTAAGCTGGGAAATAAAAATTATTCAATAACTACAAAGCACCTAGTAAACAACATTAATGAGGACAGACTTGGAGCTCATCACACCAGCCTCAGCAACGGACAGTAAACGGACAGTCAAGCCTGTCTGTGCCAGGACCACAAGCAGAAGGTGAGGGCTCACAGTAAAAGTATCAGGAAATCTCAGGAACTGGAGAGCTCAGCCCAAAGGCAGGAGCAGTCCTTGCCGAGGGACCACACCATTACAGCCCAGCCATTCTGTGAGTTTATGATAAAAACAATTCAATGAAAGGGAGAGGGGTGGTGAGGGGCAGAGAGCAGGCAAGCTGAGATGGTGTTGATGCAGTTGCCAGTCCCTCCTCCTCGTTCATCCTGGTAGGACTGGGCTTCCCCCACCTCTCCAGATAGAGAGGCTGGCATGCAGGCAATCTAACAAGGGAGAACGCAATCATCGGCTTGAAAAACTTCCAACATTACTGGGACTGATACAAATGTCTGTCTATGGCTGCATTCACTGACCAATGGAATGTGAGACTACTACATCATCCTCTCCCCAAAACTTTGTCCAAAGAGCATTTAATCCAGACCCTGTCCCAAAATATTGGGTTACCAGCACCAGACTAGACAGAAGCATATCAGGATCATTTATAAATTATCTTCTAGAATCAATATTGTGAAAATGGCCATACTGCCCAAAGTAATTTATAAATTCAATGCTAATCCCATCAAACTACCATTGACTGTTTTTTGCAGAATTAGGAAAAAACTACTTTAAATTTCATATGGAACCAAAAAAGAGCCTGTATAGCTGAGACAATCCTAAGCAAAAAGAACAAAGCTGAAGGCATCACGCTACCTGACTTCAAAGTATACTACAAACCTACAGTAACCAAAAGAGCATGGTACTGGTACCAAAACAGATATATGGACCAATGGAACCGAACAGAGATCTCAAAAATACCACCACACATCTACAATCAGCTGATCTTTGAAAAACCTGACAAAAACAAGCAATGGGGAAAGGATCCCCTATTTAATAAATGGTGCTAGGAAAACCAGCTAACCATATGCAGAAAACAGAAACTGGACCCTGTCCTTACACCTTAAACAAAAATTAACTCAAGATGGTTTAAAGACTTAAATGTAAAGCCCAAAACCATAAAAACCCTAGAAGAAAACCTGGGCAATACCATTCAGAACATAGGCATGGGCAAAGACTTCCTAACTAAAACACCAAAAGCAACAGCAACAAAAGCCAAAATTGACAAATGTGATCCAGTTAAACTAAAGAACTGCTGCACAGTAAAATAAACTATCATCAGAGCGAACAGGTAACCTACAGAATAAGAGAAAAATTTTGCAATGTACCCATCTGACAAAGTTTTCATATCCAGAATCCACAAGGAACTTTAACAAATTTACAAGAAAGAAAATGAACAACCCTATCAAAAAGTAGGTGAAGGATACAAACAGACACTTCTCAAAAGAAGCCATTTATGCAGCCAACAAACATATGAAAGAAAGCTCATCATCACTGGTCATTAGAGAAATGCAAATCAAAACCACAATAAGATACCACCTCACACCAGTCAGAATGACAATTATTAAAAAGTCAGGAAACAACAGATGCTGACAAGGCTGTGGAGAAATAGGAACACTTTTACACTGTTGGTGGGAGTGTAAATTAGTTCAACCATTCTGGAAGGCAATGTGTCAATTCCTCAAGGATCTAGAACCAGAAATACCATTTGACCCAGCAATCCCATTACTGAGTATACACCCAAAGGATTATAAATCATTCTATTATAAAGACACGTGCACATGTATGTTTATCACAGCACTATTTACAACATCGAAGACATGGAATCAACCCAAATGCCCATCAATGACAGACTGTATAAAGAAATCGTGGCACATATACACCACGTGAGACTACTACATCATCCTCTCCCCAAAACTTTGTCCAAAGGGCTTTTAATCCAGACCCTGCCCCGAAATATTGCATTACCAGCCACAAAGAAGAATGAGTTCATGTCCTTTGCAGGGACACAGATGAAGCTGAAAGCCATCATTCTCAGCAAACTAACACGGAAACAGAAAACAAACACTGCATGTTCTCACTTATAAGTGAAAGCTGAACAGTGAGAACACATGGACACAGGGAAGGGAACATCACACACTGGGGCCTGTTAGGGGATGGGGGGATAAAGGGAGGGAGAGCATCAGGATGAATACCTAATGCATGCAGTGCTTAATACCTAAATGATGGGTTGATAGGTGCAGCAAACCACCATGGCACATGTATACCTATGTGACAAACCTGTACTTTCTGCACATGTATCCCAGAACTTAAAGTAAATTAAAAACAAAAAGACAAAAAATAAAAATAAATTATCTTCTAGCCATAGACCATTCAAACAATCAGTAATCTTTCTTATCCCTATCAGGATTGCAAGGGAGGTAGGAGATCAGAACCCAGAAGAGTGACAGTAGACACAAGCCTTTCTACTGCACAGCTATTACCAAAGGATCAGGACTTGCATCTTCTGAAAAAGAAGTTCAAAAGAGGCAGGGTTGAGGAGTGTTTATTTTTCCTTTTATCTTTTTAGAAACAGCAGGAGGTAATCAGCTTGTGAATTAAATAGAGACACTTGTGTGGTTCTACCTGCGACCTCCCAGCTTGCTGTATAAGGCTCAGATTGCTTTTAATAAAGCAACAGGATAAAGGGGTATAAACACCACACTCACACATGAAATGGAGAGTCGTACCAGCTCTTCCTGCTGCCCTCCCACACCACCCCTCTATGCTTGATTCCCTGCTACCCAAGAGTAGAAGCACTGTGCTCTCAGACAGGTGGGAATGAATGGACGGCCTGCAGCCAGACTTTATCTAAATGCCACAGCATCTAGAGGAACAGGGAAGGGCAGCTTCTAGGGAAAAAAAAAAAAAAAATCCTTCAAGATTGAAGTGTTCCCTGTGAATTCACAATACTGGGGAAAATGATCACAAACAGGCACATAAAGAAAGGAGCATGGGAATACAAAAAAAAAAAGGAAAAGGGTGATAGAGTCATGAGGCAGGGCACCTGCTCTGAGTGTCAGGGAAAGCCACTCTAAGGGTGTGACACTTGGGTCAAAGCCTAGAGGATATGCAGAAGGCAGCTTCCAGCAAAGGGAGCAAAAAAGGCAGCATCAGCAGTACGCACCACCTGAAGCTATTCCCAGCCAGATAAGGGGAAAGAAGAGAACGGACATTCGCAAGGAGCTGAGCACCAGGCAGTTCCACCTCATCTACGTGGCTGAAGTGGCGGGTGCACATGAACGTGTGTAGTTATATCGAAAATGTTTCATGTTCCTTCCATAGTTGGAGCCATTTTAAAATGTATTTAGCAAGTTCAAGGCAGGCCCAGAGCATGGAAATAAATGACCAGATGAACACGTCAGCCTGGTTCAGCAGGCCATGTCAACAGACCATAGAAAACCATTCCTCACCAACATCAAGTCTTCCTTTCCTTTTCACTCTGAGTGTCGCATCCCCCGGCTTTTCCTCTGTGCTCTGGGGAAACCTTCTGTCAGTTACCCACGGAGTGCAAGGCACCTTTCCCTCCAAATAGTTTGGAACAGAAAG
The DNA here is from genome assembly GCF_000951035.1 of Colobus angolensis palliatus. NCBI lineage: Eukaryota > Metazoa > Chordata > Mammalia > Primates > Cercopithecidae > Colobus > Colobus angolensis. The sequence goes on from NW_012121265.1 coordinate 8,056,358, forward strand.
AGCTCCCTCCCATTTCACAATGAGCTGGGCCAGATTTATGCTGGGTCATTGAGCTCCATTAAGGTTGCCATGGTTACTCCAGGCCTGTATTACCTGGACTTCTGATGTGCTGGATGCAGGGGCAACAACTGCTTTGCTTCTTCTGTAATTTGCCAGAAAAGTGGCAGAGAGGCTCAAAAGGTAGAAATGCGGGACAAGGTGTCACAGAGTTAAGAGAGATGGTTGGTGGGGAGAACACATCATCGACCAATGGAAAATGAGGCTCTTTCCTAAACCCACCAACCTGTGAGCTCCACCAGGGTAGGGTCTCAGACAGATAAATCTTGGTATCCCCTAGCACCTACAACAGGGCCTAGCACATAACAGATGCTCAATAAATGTGACTGATTTTTGTGGCAAGAAAAAAAAAAGTAGCCTAAGAATTCAAAGAATCCATCTTGGACACTCCTGTTACAAGAAGTCAGGGGATAATGAGGAGATTACAGGTAAAACCACGCCTCTCTCGTTGCAAACCGAAGATCACAGACAAGGAAAATTTTCCAGGTAAGAGAAAGGACATAAATATGTGGGAAGGGAGGCATGTCAGTTTCAGTCCTCCAAGAAGTAAATCTCAAGAGAGCAACAGATATGCAAGAGATTTATTTGGGAAATGTCTGTAAAGGATAAAAGGAAAGAGCAGTAGAGGAGAGGAGAACGTTTGGGTCACAATGCAGGTCTAACACCAACGAGAGGAGAAAGAGGGAAAAAGGAGGATTGGCTAGAAAGAGCCTCACAGTGTAGACCAGCTCTGGGAAAGTCTCTGCCGGGTGGATCAAGAGGCTCTGAGCAAAGGTTGCCCATTCGAGGGGTCCCACACTGAGCAAGAATGGCCAACTCTCATGTCCTCACTGTGCTCACTGGCTGGGTGGGGCCCACAGGAAGTGTGGTCTCAGCATGAACATCACAGTGGACCCAAGAGTGGGCAGCTGAGTCTCTTCAGCAACTGTGCTCCCCACAGCGAGGAGATCTGTGAGCAGAGCCATCTCCATGACCACCCAGGGGCTTCAGGAGTAGAAGAGGGTTGGGGAGGAAGCAGAGAAGATCCTTGGGAGGCTGCAGGCTGGAAGGAATGTGGTCAGAGGTGAAGGGAATGTCTTCGGGGCACAGGGGCAGGACAAGAGGTGGTTGGAAGACTGTGCTTATCCCTGCTGTTTGTCTACCCAATGTCTGTTCTGCCTTTCTTAAGCACAAAACCTCTGTACATCTCTCTAGATCCCCTTGCATCTGGAAGCAGCCATGTGACCCAATTATGGCCAGTAAGGTATAAACATGGAAAGATAATTCTACTGGATGTTCCCAATAAAAAGAAACTGGCAAGTGCCTGATGCCCTCCCCTCTTCTCCTCCTTCCTACCTGGACCATGGATCTGAGGCCAACCGGGAAAGCAGTCATCTCACTACCACAAGATAATAAGCAGGGGAATGAAAACCACATGCTAGAAATAGTGGAGTGCAAAGATAGGTCACACCTGGAAAACTGACACCACGGCAAAGCTGCTGCCCGTGGCAATCCCACCTCCAGAATTCTTGTTATGTGAGAAAAATAAATCCACCTGGGGTTAAGCCACGAAGTCAAGCTAGCATCCCATGAAACCAAACACAAATCCTAAATAATCCAAAGGAGACTCAGGTGGAGGGCTGCTCCGAGGTGAGCTGCAGGCCTACCTCCTCATCTTTCAGAAAAATCAGCATTACTCATGACTGCAGCTGAATATCCTTGGCAGGATCAGAGCTCTGAGACGGGGGTGGGCACGACAAAGTCATTCTGTCTTACGAATGGACAAGTCCCCAACTCTGCCTTCAGGTAGTTTGCAATCTAATTGAGGAAACAGAGCAGAGAAATTCTACACTGGTCTTAGTATTCACCTTTACATTCTATAGTTTCATCGCTATCAGCTTGGCCTTTCATTCCTCTGCCACTGTCTTACTCACAAACTGTGACGGACTTTAGTAAGAGCCACATCATCCTTTCCCCTTTCCACCCAGGGAAGGCTTGAACTCCTCCCTGCCTTCCAGGCCACCCATATCACTCAGTTAAGGTTAGCCCTTGAAATGAGACCATTTACCTGGGTTGATGTCATCTGCAAACTTGAAGATTTCAGACCACAAAAAAAGACTTAAAATATACCTTTTCCCATCTCAACAGACTTACGACAATTTACTCCTAGAGACCCTCAGAAAATTATTTGCCTCCCAGATTCCAGTGATAGTAAAGCAGCACCCAAACCCACCCATCCCTCATCCCCACTCACTAGCACTGGAAAGCGATCCAACCCTTCAACTGGTCTACCAGCAGGAACTCCTGCTTCCAAAGCTCGGGAAGAGACCTGGCACAAAGCAATTACCCTGCTAGATCCCCTTGCATCTAGAAGCAGCCATGTGACCCAGTTATGACCAGTGAGGTGTAAATATGGCAACAGAATTCTGCTGGATGTTCCTGATAAAAAAGAGACTGGCAAGTGCCTGATGTCCTCCCCTCTTCTCCTCCTTCCTACCTGGACCATGGATCTGAGGCCAACAGGGAAAGCAGTCATCTCACTACCACGAGATAACAAGCAGGGGAATGAAAAACACATGCTAGAGATAGTGGAGTGCAAAGATAGGTCACACCTGGAAAACTGACACCACGGCAAAGCTGCTGCCCGTGGCAATCCCACCTCCAGAATTCTTGTTATGTGAGAAAAATAAATCCACCTGGGGTTAAGCCACGAAGTCAAGCTAGCATCCCATGAAACCAAACACAAATCCTAAATAATCCAAAGGAGACTCAGGTGGAGGGCTGCTCCGAGGTGAGCTGCAGGCCTACCTCCTCATCTTTCAGAAAAATCAGCATTACTCATTACTGCAGCTGAATATCCTCGGCAGGATCAGAGCCCAGAGAGGGGGGTGGGCATGACAAAGTCACTCTGTCTTACGAATGGACAAGTCCCTAACTCTGCTCTCAGGTAGTTTGCAATCTAATTGAGGAAACAGAGCAGAGAAATTCTACACTGGTCTTAGTATTCACCTTTACATTCTATACTTTCATCGCTATCAGCTTGGCCTTTCATTCCTCTGCCACTGTCTTACCTACACGCACACTAACCATGGCGAACTTAGTAAGAGCTGCATCATCCTTTCCCCTTTCCACCCAGGGAAGGCTTGAACTCCTCCCTGCCTTCCAGGCCATCCCTACCACTTTGTTAAGGTTGATCCTTGAAATGAGACCTATTTATGTGGCTTGATGTTATTTGAAAACTTGAAAATTTCAGACCACAAAAACAGTTAAAATATATCTTTTCTCATATCAACAGACTTATGACAATTTACCCCTAGAGACCCTCAGAAAATTATTTGCCTCCCAGATTCCAGTGATAGTAAAGAGGCACCCAAACCTACCCATCCCTCATCTCCACTCACTAGCACTGGAAAGCGATCCAACCCTTCAACTGGTCTACCAGCAGGAACTCCTGCTTCCAAAGCTCGGGAAGAGGCCTGGCACAAAGCAATTACCCTGACAAACAACTGTACAGTTGGCAGTCATGGAAAAGAGATTTCCAGGCCACACTTCACCTGTCAGCATGTCAATCTCAGATGCCAGCAGCAATGTTGGTTTACCACCATGACTCCAAGGTCAGGCCCTGGAAATCTGATCAGCCCTCTGTGTTTCACAAAGACACAGCTCACGGTCCAGAAAATTAATTAAGGTCTCCATAGGAAATAGAAAATCCTAGTCTTTGAAAAGTAAAATTGACTCCTCTCCCCTCTTCCTCCTGTCCCGTGGAGACTTACATAAAGTCAATCTTCTCATCTTAACACAATTTCTATATCCCTTTCTAATTGCCTTCACTGAAAAAGTTCCCTCTGGACCTTCCTAGTTGTTTCTTCAATCTGGAGAAAAAAACCACTTGATTAATAATTACGTAATTACATTTTCAATTCGGTGACCATTCTCATTGGATGAAGTGACCTAAGAGCTGCAAAAATGAAGTCCATCAATAATTCTGACATCTAAGTCTTCAGTAAAAGGGGTGCCATGGGAGATAGGGTGGGGGTGTGAGCACTGCAGTCACTGTGTGGTTAAATGACTGGCATCCGCCTTTTTCAGAGACTAAGAATAAACTTATCCCTATTAAGTAGAACAGATACCAGTGATGAAATCAGGGCAGTAGAAGCAGGCAAAAGCTGGCCTCTTGGAAAACGTACCTGAGAAGAGGAGGCAGAAAAGGCAGGATGCTGTGTTCTGCTCCCCACCACTTCACCTCCCACCCCCTACTGCCAACCCCAAGATTGCTAAAATATTCATTACCCAACATAGACAACCTCAAACCCCCAGCTCCTTCACCCGGAGTCTAACATCTTAGCCAGTCACCCTACCTGCTAGGCTCAGGTTTGCCAACTGCTCATCATTTACTGATCTCCACAGCCTGGACCAGACTCTGTGTCACCTGCTATTATGTAATGAGATGGTTTACAGGTCGACCTAGCTATCTACAGTTCCCAGTTATTCCATCAAATACCAACCTAGGTGTTGCGGTGAAGGTATTTTGTAGATGTGATTAAGGCCCATAATGAGTTGAGTTTAAGTATGAGATTATCCTAGGTAATCTGGGTGAGTCTGATTCAATCAGCATGAAAAGCCTTAAGAGCCAAACTGAGGCTTCCTTGATGAAGAAGAAATTCCACCTGCGGACTCAAGATTCGGCCCATGCTTAAGAGTTCCAGAACACCCTTCTGGAAAACCTGCAATGTGGATTTTGGAGTTGCCTAGCCAGACCACCCCTCAGCCACATAAGCCAATTCCTCACAATAAATCTCTTCCTATATATCTCCTACTGCCTCTGTTTTTTCTGGTAGAACTCTGACAGATATATATCATTAGAAAGTTTGCCTTCAATCCACTCACCTAATTTTACTAAAATAAATGTATTTTACACACAAAATTTACCTGCTTACTGTAAGTAAAAAATTAGTGCCACCTTCCATAATAGAGAAATACAATAAAATCAAATGCAATGCCATGGAATTCCAGTTCGATGCTCCTGCCTGCCACAGGCTCCAAGCATTTGGAGCTGGCTTATCCTGCTAGTGTCAGAAAGAAAATGAAAGTTGGTCTGGTGCTGGGAGGTATGTACATCAAGGACAACATCTCAGGGAGATGCTTATCAGAAGGAGTGATGGAGAATTGAGAAGAGAATATGTTTCCCACCACATGATCCCTGTTATTTAATGCTATATCCATGTATGTCCCATCTGAAATCATCCCAGGTGCAACCAGAGGTTTCCATCTGGCACTTGCAGATACAAGACTCCAGGGTTGTGGGCAAGTAGCCAGGGAGCACATGAAAGGCTTTCATTCTCAGTGTCGGGAGCAGTTGCCTTGATGTAACTGCAGGGGAGCTGCTAGTGCCAGAACAGACTAAACCCACATGCCCATCTTTACTGTGCACCCTGAGAACACTGCCCAGCAGAAGGCTTTCTACTGACATATCAGGGTGGCAGGTTCATGCCTCTCCCTCAGTAGGGGAAGCAGCAGAAGCCACAATCATCACATCCCTTCCTGAACAGCAGTAGGAGGCATCACCTCAAAACTCTCAGGTTGTGGCTTCTGGAGCTTCCTGTACCAAAGGGGAAAGGGTCCCAGGCCCCAGGAAGTAGTATTCAAGAGGAAGTAGCCATTGGTGACTTCTCTGCCTCCTGAGAAACACTGGCTCTGTGCCTATCTGCCATGACATTGTTCTTCGGGCTCCACTCCCCATGTACAGGAACTGGATTAGTAGTCCATCCTTCAGAGCTCTTTTCTAATAACCCTGCCCGTGTTACTGGCTAACTTTTTGTTTGATAATTGGCTCCAGTTGCTCACGGTTGACTTATAGCAACCCAAGCCAGCAGAAAGACCCAGTAGGTGCTTCTGAGGCGGGGATTGTAATATCTTTGGAAAATCCAAAAAACAAGCCAAATAATGGAAAGGAGATGTGCTTTAGGATACAGCAGATGAGGATTCAAATCCCAGCTCTGGCACTTTCCTGTGGTCAGATCTTGGAGCAAATAACACAAATCCTCTGACCCTCGGTCTCCATGAAATGGACCCTATCATAGGACAATGCTAGATACCTGACATTTGTCATCTTTGGATTAAGTGGTCTCAATTTTCCTTGGGAGCATCATCTCCTCCCACTGTCAGTCCATGTGCTGTGGATGGAGTGGACCTTGTTCCTCCCCTGAAGCACCTGGGGCACACACATGACCTGGCTCTGGCCAAGCAGCCTTGACCTCCTCCTGGGTCCAGGTATGAACATGAGACCCAATGTATCCACTGATAGCAAATGCTGGAGCCACCGGGCAAAAAGCACTTTCTTTCGACTTAGGTTTCTAAGCTGGTAGAATGGAAGCTGGAGCTACTGATGACCATCTTAGTCACCTCATAGGGAGTTCCTACTGAGAACAAACACAATATAAAGGAAGGCTAAGTAGTATGAAGAGAAAGAAGGAAAGGGAGTCCTGATCTTATCATTTGAGTACCTGGATCCAGCCAAATCTAGTCATTAAGATCTAACCCAAGGACTTGTTTTTCATTGCATCAACCAATAAAATGAGTGTGGGCATCAAAGGAATTGAGTTGACTACTGTCACTTGCATCCTAAACAAGTAACTCCACCTCATAAGATAATATGAACATCAAATAAAAATGCCGAGAAATTACTTAGCATAACCTAGCCCACAGTGAGCCCTCGATTAATACTAGCTGTTGTTTAGGGAACTTAAATGAAATAATGTATGGAAGCACTTTTCCAGTTTCCCCCACAGGGTAATCAGGTATTCAATACATGACAGTTGTTACTCTTCAGTGGCAGCCACCTTGAGCCCCAATTCATTCATCCAAGAGCCCAACCAGCCAGTAGGCTCAAATGAACATATTTCTAAAGCCTCACATTTTAGGCTCCAGGGAAGAGAAGTTAACCAACCTAAAAAACTATATTTTGTAAGCAGCAAAACTCCTTGCAGTAACCACTCAGCCCTACGTGGTTTGGTGGACCTCAGCAGAGCTATTCAGATGGGAAAATTGGGGGAAATCATTTCATTACTGGTTAAGTCAGGGAAATATCTGAAAAGTAACCATTAGATTGCTATAGAAGCTGAACATTTTCAAAAGGAAAAAGTAAAATTAAAAGGTCAAGGGAAAAATTTATCTTGTTTCTAAAATCCAGATTTAGATGCTGCCAAGAGTCATGCATGACACACAACCCCACAACATCTTGATGACAAGAAAGATTTAATAATTACTTTTCTTAAAGATTGATGTACTTAGCCATTCTTCCAAAAATACCGATGTGGGGTGGGTAGGAGAGGGGATAGGGAACAGATGGAAAGTGACAAAATGCGACAACCGCTCGCATCACATCACACCAGCAGTCAGAAGTGGAAGTCAGTCAGCAATGATGGCACTGCCATCTATGGATTTCACTACCATTGGCAGATTTCATGCGTACCCACTGTAGACAAGCCCTGGCCTATAGAAGACAAAAACAAAAGCAAATCTGATATGAAGAAACATTATAGGGATGGATGTTCCTGGTAAACTCTTTAAAAATTATCTTTTACTGACTTACAAATTCTTCCAAGGTCTATATCGGGGCAGGCAATTGATGACACTGGTTTGATTGTGTGGGGGAAAGGTCCAGAGAGAGGTTAGAAATGAACACTTATTGAGTAGCTACCATATGAATATCTTCCTTTAAGCCTCACCCCCACACCATAAGGTAGGTAATTAGTAAGACCATTTTATAGCTCTTGAGTTCAAAATGGTGAATCAACTTAAGTTCACACTAGAAATGATGAGGTCGGGTCTGTCAGACTCCAAAACTTGTGTTTTATCCAATATTTCATGCCCTACACCACTGTCCACTCAAAGAATCATTCATTTCTCTCCCTGTCTCCCAATTATTATTTTATCTATAATAACTGGAGCTCATTAAGAATATGAGCCAGATCTCTCTTGCTCAAAAAAATATTTGAGGAGGGACACAGGAAAGAAGGAAGGAAAACTGGTCCAGGCAGGCCACTGGTCTTCCGGGGCTTGGCACTTGGAGGCCCCTAAAGTCTAATATAGGAATTCAAACCTGCAATTATTATAATATTTATATAATACTATCCTTTATTCTTTATCCTTTATCCTTTCAACTCTTTGGAGTCCATGAAGAGTGTATGCAGATTAGAACTTACCAACCAAACAAAATCTAAATAAACAGGAGAATGAGTCTGAAGTCACCATAATCATTGCTAACATTTTTTTGACCTACATGTCAACTCTCCGCCTGGCACTCATCTAATCATTTCATGTAAATTAACTCAGAGAATCTCCACAGCAATGATGTGAGGTAGATACTGTTATCATTTCCACATTACATATGAGTACCAAGGCTCAGAGGTGAAGCCATGTGGCCAGCCAGGATCACTCAGCCAATACAAACTGAAGCAGCTGTCTCCAGAGCCCATGCTCAAATCTACCATGTTAGTCCCCAGCAGCTAAGGACATCCCATAAACTATGCCTATCTTAGACTTTTCAGCCACATCTGGATGAGAAGGCCTTGCCTGAAGAAATAAGGAGACTAGAAAAAAAGAGAAGTGGAGTTGTACAAGTTCTGTCCAGTGTCAGGAAGGGGTAGAAGCTTCACATACAGCTGCCCATGAAACCATATTCCAGCCCAGTCCTCAAAGACCCACATGTACCCTGTCAATGGAGGGTAAAAAATGGCAGACTCATTTGCTACAGCAGGCAGCACCTTGATGCAGACATCATCCTCCGCCTCGTGGGTGCTGGCCAACTGGGCACAGACAGCAGATGGCAGGAACAGCCACAGAAATGGAGGCAGAGCTGCTGCTGTCTGCATCCCCCAAGTTAAGAAAGCCAGAGCTGGAGCAGCAGAGACAGCAGATGCCTTGAGTTACCAACAGGAGAACAGATGTGCTCACCAGTCCTTTAAGGAGGGCTGGCATTTCCATAGAATGCATGAGGTAGAGCCAGAGAAATCCTTATTTTTCCTCTATCATCAAGACCCTACTTTTAGTCCAGGCTGGTGTAATCTGGAAAGTACAGTGATCTCTATACAGAAAAAATAGAAACAGCAGACAGGCATATATGTACATGTACATACACGGGTTTGTATGTGTATGTATGTGTATAGACACATGTATAATCACATGTTCATTTATGAATCCAATAAGTATGCACATTTTCTTCTCTGCTGAGTCACTGAGTCATTTGAAAATGTAGAGAAAAGACTCTTAACTCTTTTCTTTTTTTTTTTTTTTGAGGCGGAGTCTCGCTCTGTTGCCCTGGCTGGAGTGCAGTGGCCGGATCTCAGCTCACTGCAAGCTCCGCCTCCCGGATTTAGGCCATTCTCCTGCCTCAGCCTCCCGAGTAGCTGGGACTACAGGCGCCCACCACATTTTTGTATTTTTAGTAGAGACGAGGTTTCACTGTGTTAGCCAGGATGGTCTCGATCTCCTGGCCTCGTGATCCGCCCGTCTCGGCCTCCCAGAATGCTGGGATTACAGGCTTGAGCCACTGCGCCCGGCCGACTCTTAACTCTTGATGTGAGTTCTTCAATTTTCCATAATGGAGAATTTCAAAGAGTGCTTCAGGAGAGAACTACTTGGAGCAAAGCTCTGGGACTCATAAAACGCATAGTGCCTATTTTTAAGAACTCATAGCAGCAGTACTCCCCAGCCCCCTCACCCCATCCCCAACACACATGCCCATTGCTACAGCCCTCTGCCTTTATGTTGTTTTTTCAATTCTCAGGGATGCCTGCTTCACATCCCCAACCTGCTTGTAATTTCCTTTGGCTAGAGACGGGTTGACAGATATTTCCCTCCCTTCCCACTGTCCAGCAAATGACCAAGCCCAGCAAGCCTTTACTCTACATTTGGAAGTTGAGAATTGAGAAGTAGACTCCCTCCATGCCACCTCCCATTCCGCTGCCTGCTTCACCCCTAGGAACCACAATTTCCAAGCCTGGAATGATCTGTGGAGACGAAGTGAGCCAAGATTAGGGAATCACTGTTGAAAGATCCTGTGGAGATCGCTTGTTCCATCATTCACTTAGCAAATGTTAATTGAGCACTTACAGAATGCCATGCAGTTCTTAAAACTTGATAGAAAGTCAAGCAATGGGATTAGCTGCTTCCTCGGTTGTCAGTCCCTTATTTTCTATATAGCTCTTAATTATTAGAAATTTCATTCTGTATTGAGTCAAAATCTTTTTCCTCATAACTTATCTCCTTTTATTTGGATATTACACTGCATTGTAATTGAACTGTGATGATTTAAATGTAAAAAAAAAAAAAAAACCTAAAATGTATGGGCAGGGGGAATATAGGTGAACATATAATCTGAGGTCAGGAGAGATGTTTTTATATGACACCAAAGAAAAATTAAGTAACATTATTTTGATGAGTTTGCCAACATAAAACCTGAAATACGCATATACAAAATCAAAGGCAAGAAGTGAAATGAAAATAAATATTTGCAACCTAGATGGTAGACAAAGGGCTAGTAGTCTTAACATTTAAAACTTTTAAAGCAACTAAGAAAAGGAAAATAGCAGCTAGGCAAAAGACACAACTAGGTAATTCATAAGATTTAAAATGTCGAATATGAAATAAAAAATATTTAACCTCACTAATAATTCAAAACATACAAATTAAAACAAGATACCACATTTCCCATATAAATCTGGCAAGATATTTCAACATCATAGTGCCCAGTACTGGGGAAAATATGGAGAGACAGAGATACGCTCACACTTGGTGGTGTGGAATGATTTGACCAGACACATCAAAAACAAATAAGCAAACCAGTAAATCAAAACCTCAAAATGTTCATAACCCTTTAAATTCTATACCTTTTACTTCTAGGGCTTTATATTAAGGACATACTCAAGGATGTACATAAAAATTTATTTCCAAGACTGTTCTGCCCAGGATTCATTACATTACAGAAAAATCAAGGAAAAATCAATGTACAAAATAGAATTTTATAAATAAATTATGCAAATTTATAAAATAGAATATTTTGCAACACATAAAAATGGCGTTATGGAAAAGTAATGACTTTGAAAGTTATTTACAATATTTAGTTATATAAGAAAGTCAAGTTGTGGCCAGGTGTGGTGGCTCACACCTGTAATCTCAGCACTTTGGGAGGCTGAGGGGAGGATTCCTTGAGTCCAGGAGTTTGAGGCCAACCTGAGCAAAATAGAGAGCCCGCCCCCCAACTCTACAAAAAAATTAAAAATTGGCCAAGAATGGTGGCATACACCTGCGGTCCTAGCTACTCAGGAGGCTGAGGTAGGAGGCTTACCTTGAGCCCAGGAGGTCAAGGCTTCAGTGAATGGTGATCATGCCACTGCACTCCAGCCTGGGCAACAGAGCAAGACTCTGTTAAAAAAAAAAAAAAAAGAAAGCCAAGTTGCAAATAAATCTTTTCAAAAATACAATTATATTATAGATATACCTCGAATACCTGCCTAGGGAAAAGAAATAGAAGGTCATAATCAAGTGGATTAACAGATAATTGTCAGAGATGGGATTAAGTAATCTCCATATACACAGCTCTCTCTCTACCTCTACCTCTCTCTCTCTCTCTCATATTTGTAAATTTTCAAGATATTTTGCAATGGATATGAATTTCTTTTCTAACAACAGCATTTTGTATTGTAAACTTGAGTGTTTGGGGTAGCTTTGCCACACAATTAGTCCATGTTAAGTCTTTAATAAAAAATACAACTCAGAGACTTTTTTTTGGTCTTGTATAGTTGGCTTTTTGAACCTAAATGCCAGCCTTTAATTTATCCCTGCAGAATGCCATCATTTTCCTTGAGTTCCAGCCTGCTGGGTGGGGTCTTTTGACTCCTGTTGCTGTCATGAGATGTGTGAGTATCCTGGCGCTGCACCTTTGGGAAATTTAATAAGCACGCTTTCCCTTTCCTCCTCCGCCAACTGGGAGTACAGAATAGAGAATGGGCCACTGTTGGGTCTTTCCTCTGTCTCAGTCCTGCATGGGCAGTGGGCCTGGAAGGATGAGAGGCAGAGAAGTTTGACATACCAACAGGCAGGGAAAACAGGGATCAGAATGGTAGAGGAGAGGAAATGGTACCAAAACAGAGATTATAGGGAGGAGACAGAAAAACATTCTGCCTCCAATCTGATTACACTACCAAAGAAATAAGACCTCTGGGGCCAGCTCTCCTGGCTGCCTGCCTTGTCCGCAGGCCCGGGCACTGTGGCCGGCCCACACTGCATCACTCACTTAAGTGGCAACGATATCTGACAGACAGAGCACCCAGCCCCAGCCCCGTGTGTCCCTAATGTAGTTAGAGTTGGAGAAATTATTCATCAGAGAATAGACTAAAGCGGTTAGTGTCCCCTGGATGCATTAGGGGCAGGTTCTGTTGGCTTCGGCAAAGCACCTCTGTGTGCTTATCCTGAAAACCCCTGAGCTGGCTCCACACTGGTGCCCTCGTTGCTCATCTCCAGAACCACAGCCAGTCCCATGACTCACTGCCATGCCACCTCTTCATAGCCCCTTTCCTCTATCTTTGTTACCTTCCAGAACTCTTCCAGGCCGCTTGCCTCCCTCATCCCTGGGAGCTCAATCCTCAGCTAAGAAGCAAAGTGCTCCCAGCTGCTGTCTCCGCCCTTACCCCTCACCCAAAAGGTCCCCTGTCCCCAGGCATCTCCATTTGTCCTTCCTGTCCTTTAGGATCCAGCTGCAGCCACCTTCTCTTGAAGTCTTCCCAGCTCTCACTAGCCAGAATGCCAGAATTATACCTCTCTCTAGTGCTCACAGGGCATTTTCTTTCATTTTTCTCTAGCATTTCCCAGACAGTGGGGGTGAGGTGAGGATGTGGAGAGCCATTAAGAAGAAGGATGTCAGCTCCTACGGGAAGCAAAGACCACCACTTCTTGCTCTTCCATGCTCTGCATGGAGTATAAAACCATGTACATGGGGTTGGTGTGCATTGGCTTGAGTTTCCAAGGTTCTGATTTCCTGTTAAAAAGAAGGGTTTATCAACATTTCCAACAAACCTTATTACATAAACACCTACCTACCTAATATTCTGAAGTCTGAGGTGAGGAAAAGATCCCTACTTCACAAAAGAAACTCACCATAATTATTACAACGATTACTGTTATAAATCACCTTTGTTTACTATGCAGGGGCTACGAACCAGGGCCTATTCTATGTTCCCTCACTATGGTTTCTCATCTTCGCAATAATTCCACAAGGTAAGCCTGAACTCTGCAGAAGTTTAGTGACATACCACAAGTCTAATGACTGAAAATGTATGAAGTCAAGATTTAAACCACAGATCTAACTACATATCCATATTCTCTCCATTATTCAATGTTCCCTGGTAAATGTTAAGACTCTCCCTGCAGACTGTGAGTGACTGGGCTGTACTTAAGAGTTTTTGTTGGAGTAGAACAGCATCATGGTTAAGAACATGGTTCTGCAGCCAGGCTGACCAGGTTGAAATCCTGGCTCTGTCATTTACCAGCTGTGTGTCCTTGTTCAAGACATTCACCTTCTTCATAGCTGAGCTTCCTCACCTGTAAAACAGCAAGGTGGCTCGATGAAATCCCACTCTTTCAGTCCTATGCACCTAGAACATCATGGCCATGAGCTCATTAAACCCTAAGAACAGCCCATAAAGGTAAAATCAGTTTAGCAGGGAGGCTGTTGAGGTGAAGAGCTGAAAAGTGTTTTGAAACTACTGCAACTTAGAAGATCCTTCAGAAATTAAAAAAAAAAAAAAAACCCAAAAGTATCCTGTAGGTAATTTGAAAGCTAGTTTATGGTTTATAGAATGTTTATCACAAGCACATTTTCAGACACACAGGTTTACCAATTTTCCTAGCATCGTTGCCTCCTGAGAAAGGGTGGTCAGGGAATAAAGTGCTGAAAGGAGCCCCGTGTTCTCAGTAACTCATTCAGAACCTTTCCTTCAACAGGTGCTCAGTGCCAATAGATAAAAGTCCAAATGCCTCAGCCTTCCCTCTATGATTCCTATCAAGCCCAGTCTCTAACCTTCCCACATTAATCTTCCATTTCTACATATTGCAAGATTCTACCCATCCTCCAATACCCCACTCCAATGTCCCCTGCTCAGTAGAGCTTTCACTGACCTCTGTAGGGCGAGATCGTTGTTACTACATCCGCATTGCCACAGTACTTTGTACAATTGTCTACCATAGGCCTTCTTACATTCTACGCTAGTGAAAGGTTTTTGTATCTGCCTCCACTGTTACACATGAATAGTGAGCTGGGCAAGGGTCAGGGTCATGTCCTGGTCAACTTTTAATTTTAAATGTCTAATACCTGGTATATATCAAGTACCAAGTCAATATTTTTTAGTGCACATATAAGTTAATAAATAAACTTCAATGTTAGTAAAAAAAAAAAAATCATCTGGCTAAGTAAATAATAGCTCCTTCCTCAGTGTCATCATTGTCAAGAACATTAAGATCCCAGCAATACAGCCTGTGTAACTAAAAAAAAAAACAAGAAAAAGAAATTGAAAAACATAATATCTTTCCCAAGATAAGATTTTTAAATATGCAGGTCCTATTTCTAACTGAGAAAACCTTCTGCGGACGATTTTCTTGCATTGTTCTCCTAAATGTCAATGGCACTCAAGAGGCTTTCTTGGAGGTCTGAGATGGAACTACTTTCCTCACATGATCAATCTCTTCACAATGAAATTTCAAAAGCACACAGGCCACTTGAAGGTTGACTTCTGCTTTTGGACAACACTGGAGGTTGTGTTCACAGGGAAGGCACACAATGGGCTCCTGGTAAATATTTGCAGCACAATGAGTGTTTATTGCGTGAGGCGCTCTCCTGTGGTGCTGTTGGAAGTCAACTATTCACACGCCTCTGATTCAACTACCTCAGTTATGAAGGAAAAGGCAATGCAAGGAAGAAAAGCTTTCAATCAGATGACCCAAGTTTAAGTGCTGGCTCTGACACTAACCAGCTGGGGGACTTTGGGCAAATCATTTGCCTCTCTGGGTAACAATTTCCTCATCTGTAAAATAAGACTATCTCTGCCTGCCTTGTTGTAGGGGTTCTGCAAGATCGATACCTGCAGTAGACCCTCTTATCCTTACTTTCACTTTCCACAGTTTCAGTTACCTGAAGTCAACTGCAGTCTAAATATAGGTTGAATACAGTACCATAAGATATTTTATGAGAAAGACTGCATTTGCATTACTTTTATTATACTGTATTGTTATAAATGTTCTATTTTATTAGTTACGTTTGCTAATCTCTTACTGTGCCTAATGTATAAATTAAACTTCATCATAGGCATGTATGTTTAAGAAAAAGCATAGTGGCCGGGTGCGGTGGCTCAAGCCTGTAATCCCAGCACTTTGGGAGGCCGAGACGAGTGGATCACGAGGTCAGGAGATCAAGACCATCCTGGTCTACACGGTGAAACCCCGTCTCTACTAAAAAAAATACAAAAAACTAGCCGGGCGAGATGGCGGGCGCCTGTAGTCCCAGCTACACGGGAGGCTGAGGCAGGAGAATGGCGTAAACCTGGGAGGCGGAGCTTGCAATGAGCCGAGATCGCGCCACTGCACTCCAGCCTGGGCGACAGAGTGAGACTCCGTCTCAAAAAAAAAAAAAAAAAAAAAGAAAAAGCATAGTATATATAAGGTTTAGTACTATCTGAGGCCTCAAGAACCAACAGGGTGTCTTGGAACATATCCCCCTCAGATAAGGGGGCAATTGCTATATGTCACCCAGGCCAGGCATGGTGGTCAATAGATATCTGTCATGTATACAGACCATGCTTCTGTGGCTTTGCTAGATTTCTTTTCTGACCCTCAGCTTTGGGACCCAGAATTGTATTTGTATCTATCTCACAAACATCCAAAACAAGAAGATGAAAAAAGAGCAGAGACCAGAACTGAAGGATTAACTCTATGGCAGAAAAGGTGCCTTATCTGAACTAGAGACAGGACCAAGGGAAACCATCTGGGAAAACCATCTCTCACACATGAGATGCTGAGTATGATATTGGGAAAAAATAGCAGAAAAAATCTGTTATTTTGTTTATTTAAAATTTGACAAAGTTCCTTCCTTTAGGGTAAACAGTTACTATTTGTGCCCAATTTTATGCACATGCACATTATCAAATATCTGCTGGTTTCACCTGACTATATGTCACTATGCATTCTGAATCTTCATCATGTGTCACTTGTTTGTTGAAGTCAGACAGTTTTTATTTTAAAAAATTAAAACAATGTGTTGGCTCTTCTTCTAAGACATTTGTGACATTTGTGACCAAGAAAAGAGCAACTTTAAATATATATGTATTATATATATATAAATTGCCATTCTAATAGGTATAACCTATTATTACCTATTAATATAACCAAATATTAATTGCCATCCTAATAGGTATAGCCATATGTATATAACCATATGTGTGTGTACATATATATATTTTTTATATATAGTTATACCTATTAGGATGGCAATTAACCAAGAAAAGTGAAAAATAACTAGTGTTGGCAAGGAAATGAAGAAATCAGAAGCTTTGTGCTTTGCTGGTAGGAATGTAAAATACTGCATCCATGGTCCACAGATACTATATAGCAACTACACAATCAAGTTTACAAAACAGCCAGCTAACAACATGATGACAGGATCAAAATCTCACATATCAATATTAACCTTGAATGTAAATGATCTAAATGCCTCCACTTAAAAGGCAGGGAGTGGCAAGTTGGATAAAAATTAAGACCCCACTGTCTGCTGTCTTCAAGAGACCCATCTCACATGTAACAATACCCACAGGCTCAAAGTAAAGGGATGGAGAAAGATCAATCAGGCGAATAGAAAACATAAAACAGCAGGGGTCACTATTTTTATATAATGTAAGGACTTTAAACCAACAACAGTGAAAAAGGACAAAGAAGAGTATTACATAATGATAAAAGGTTATATTCAACAAGAATATAACTATCCTAAATATATACACACCAAACATTAGAGCACTAGATTCATAAAGCAAGTTCTTCTAGACCTATGAAAAGACTCAGACAGCCACACAATAATAGTGAGAGGCTTCAACACCCCTCTGACAGTGTTATACAGATCATAAGGCAGAAAACCAATGAAGAAATCCTAGACCTAAACTCAATACTTGACCAATTGGACCTAATAGACATCTACAGAATACTCTACCCAACAATCACAGAATATACATTTTTCTCATCTGCACATGGGACATATTCTAATATCAACCACATGTTCAGCTATAAAGCAAGTCTCAGTACATTCAAAAAAATAAAAATCATACCAAGCACATTCTCAGACCGATATGCTCTATTCTTCTAACAATAGAAACCAATACCAAGAAGATGTCGTTGAATAATTTTTGGGTAAACAATGAAATTAAGGCAGGAATCAAAAATTTTTTGAAATTAATGAAAACAGAGACACAACATATAAAAATCTTAGGATGCAGCTAAAGCAGTGTCAAGAGGAAAGTTTAGAGTGCAAAATACCTACATTAAGAAGTTGGAAAGATCTCAAATGAACAATCTGTCATTGCACCTAGAGGAACCAGAAATTTTTTTTGCTTTTTGTTTTTTTTCTTAAAAAAAAAAAAAAAAAAAGCTAGCAGAAGAAAACAAATAACCAAAATCGGAGCCAAACTGAATGAAAGTGAGATGCAAAAAAAAAATCCATACAAAAGATCAGTGAAACCAAAGGTTGGTTTTTTGAAAGGTTAAACAAAATTTACACAACTACTACCTAGATTAACAACAACAAAAAAAAGAGAAGGTCCAAATAAGCACAAGCAGAAATGACAAAGATGACATTACAACCGACACCAGAGCAATACAAAAGATCCTCAGAGACCATTATGAACACCTCCATTCACACAAATCAGGAACTCTCAAAGAAATGGATGAATTCCTGGAGACACACAACTTTACAAGATTGAATCAGGAAGAAACTGAAAGCCTAAACAGACCAATTACAAGTTCCAATATTGAATCAGTAATTAAAAAAAAAAACACTACCAACCAAAAAACGACCTAGACCAAATGGATTCACAGCCAAATTCTACCAGGCATACAAAGAAGAGCTGGTACCAATTCTACTGAAACTATCCCAAACATCAAGGAGGGACTCCTCCCGAACTCATTATACAAAGTCAGAATCATGCTGATACAAAAAGCTGACAGAGACACAAGAAAAAATACTCCAGGCTCATATTCCTGATGAACATAGATGCAAAAATCCTCAAGAATAGACTAGTAAACTGAAGTCAGAAGCACATCAAAAAGATAATTCATCACACTCAAATAGCCTTTATTCCTAGGATGAAAGGTTGCTTCAATAAATCAATAAATGTGATTCACCATGTAGACAAGATTTAAAACAAAATTCATATGATCATCACAATAGATGCAGAAAAAGCTTTCAATACAATCCAATATTCCTTTATGATACAAACCCTCAACAAACTAGGCAGCAAAGGAACATACTTCAAAATAATAAGAGCCATCTATGACAGACCACAGCCAACATGATACTGAATGGGCAAAAGTGGAAACCATTCCCCTTGAGAAGTGGAACAGGACAAGGTTGTCTGCTCTCATCATTCCTATTCAACATAGTACTGGAAGTCCTAGTCAGAGGGCTCAGGTAAGAGAAAGAAATAAAAGGCATTCAAATAGGAAGAAGTCAAGCTATGTCTCGTCACTGATAATATGATTGTATACCTTAAGAAAAACTCTGAAGACTCCACCAAGTGACTCCTAGAGCTGAGAAATGACTTCACTAAAGTGTCAAATACAAAATCATTGTATGAAAATCAGTAACATTTATACACACCAATAATATTCAAGCTGAGAACAAATTCAAGAATGCAATCCCCATTCACAATAGCCACAAAAAAAAAAAAAAAAAACTAAAATACCGAGGAATACGGCTAACCAAGGAGGTGAAAGATCTCTAAAGGAGAATTACAAAACACTGCTGAAAGAAATCATAGATGACACAAATATTTGGAAAAACATCCCACGCTTATGGATTGGAAGAATCAACATCATTAAAATGGCCACACTGCCCAAAGCAATTTACATTTCAACATTATTGCTATCAAGCTACTGATGTCGTTTTTCACAGAATTAGAAAAAAAATCCATTCTAAAATTCATATAAAACCAAAAAAGAACCCAAACAACCAAAGCAATTCTAAGCAAAAAGAACAAAGGTAAGCATCATATTACCTGACTTCAAACTATACTACAAGGCTACAATAACCAAAAGAGCATGTACTGGTACAAAAATGCATAGACTAATGGAACAGAATAGAGTACCCAGAAATAAAGCTGCACACCTACAGTCATCTGATCTTCAACAGAGTTGACAAAAATCAACTCTGGAGAAGAGACTCTGTTCAATAAATAGTGCTAGGATAACTGGCTACCCACATGCAGAAGAATGAAACTGGACCCATACCTATCACCGTATACAAAAATTGATTTGAGATGGATTAAAGACTTTGATGTAAATCTTCAAATTATAAAAATTCTAGGGGAAAAAAACTAGAAAATACCCTTCTCTGTACTGGCCTTGGCAAATAATTTATGGCTAAGTCCTCAAAAGCAAATGAAACGAAAATAAAAATTGACAAATGGGACCTCATGTAATTAAAGAGCTTCTGCACAGCAAAAGAAGCTACAAAGGGAATAAACAGACAACCTGCAGAATGGGAGAAAATATTCATGAACTATGCATCCAACAAAAGTCTAATATCCAGAATCCATAAGAAACTTAAATTAACAAGCAAAAAACAAATAACCCCATTAATAATTGGGCAAAGGACATGAACAAACACTTTTCAAAAGAAGATAGACAAGCAACCAACAAACGTATGAAAAATTCTCATCATCACTCATCATCAGAGAAATGCAAATGAAAGCCACAATAACATAACATCTCACACCAGTCAAAATGCCTTTTGTTAAAAAGCCAGAAAGTGACAGTTGCTGGTAAGGGTGTAAAGAAAAGGGAATGCCTATACACTGTTGGTGGGAATGTAAATTAGTTCAGCCACTGTGGCAACTAGTTTTGAGATTTCTCAAAGAACTGAGAGTTGAACCACCTGATTCAACTCAGCAGTCCCATTACTGGGCATAAACCCAAAGGAAAATAAATCATTCTACCAAAAAAATATATGCACCTGTATTTTCATCACTGCACTATCCACAAGAGTAGACACAGAATCAACCCAGGTGCCCATCAACAGTGGAATGAATAAAGAAAATGTGGTACATAGACACCACGGCATACTACGCAGCCATAAAGAGGAATAAAATCATGTCCTTTGCAGCAACATGGATGCAGTTGGAAACCATTAACCTAAGAAAACTAACACAGAAAAACAGAAAACCAAATACTACATGTTCTTACTTATAAGTGGGAGCTAAACATTGAGTACACATGGGAACTTAAATATATATATTGCATTTCAGTGACAACACAGTGATGGGGATAGTTCTCAATTTCCCTTTAATTGTTTCAATACAATAGCTGGCAAGCTGGCAATGGGGGACACTTCCCAAGTTGGCCAACTTTAGTTCCTTTCTGGAGATCTGCACTTGGAAGATTCTGAAGGGACATGATTTTCAATTCCTCCTCTGGAGTGTCCGAAACCTTGCCAACAGAGTTGGCAAAATGTGGACTTAGGCCACTCTTCTCCTGAGCGTGGGACTTCTCCGGCTGGCCCTGCACTGAAAACAACCCCACCTTGTAGTCCTGTCGGGAGCTTCCATATCCGGCCACCAAAATGACCTGCTGGGGCTCCTGAAGATGATGGCGTTAGGTAACCAGAACTAAGTCAACAAACTGGGGTTATCGGCTTAATAATTTAACAGGCTGACCCTCCCAGAAAACATATTTGTATTTTCACTGGGCTTTCTGGAAACAATAGTTTAAATCAAAGGAGCAAATCCCTTCTCTTGACAAATACTTGTTGATTATGGGACACACAGCTACAGAACACTTTTCCTTTCAAGGATATATAGTTCACATGTTGCAGCTGGCTGTCGTGAAGGTCTGAGTTAACCTGCCCCAGTTGAAAGAACAGAAAGCTGGGTGGACACAGATAACCAAGGGCCCCTTTCTGAACACTGGTCCCTTGCTTATGAAAGAGACTCTTGGACTCTCTGAGCATTGGTTCCCCTGGCTTTTGTAAAGGAAATTCTTGGGCTGTAAAGGCCTTTTCAGTTCTAAATTGAAACTGAAATTCACCAGCTCAGCTCCAGCCACTCAAGCCTCTCAGGTTACCCACCTGAACCACATTCTCCACAAGATTGATGGGTAAATAACACTGCCTTCCCACCCAGTTAATCTCATAGGTTGCCTGAACAAAAAGCAAGGCATCTGCAGCTTTCCTCCTCGGTGTGTTGTGGTTATTCGATTACCACCCCCCTCAAGTTCCCAGATAAATTCCCTTAAAACTTAACCTTTGAAACAAACTGAAATTCATTCTCAAGTGAGCTGCAGTAAGGCCCAAGAGGCACCTTGCTTTTCCTGGCTGAAAGCAGGCAGAATGCACATCCCAAGGTGGCTCTTGGTCTAAGTGGATGAGGGGTTCACTGCTCAGCACCGTTAAAGGAGGCAGAAAAGAACAGGGGGAGGAGAAGGAGGAGCTATGGCAACCTGTCCCCACTCTGCCCAGCCCCTCAGGTAGCTCAGGCCCCAAAAAGCAATTCCAGCACAAAGGAGTCATGATTCTCTAATGGAAGCAAGGGAGAGAGGACGGAAAGGGAACCCTGGGATCAGGGCAGGACCCCTGCTACCCATGAGGCTAACTGAATTAGTCCACCCAAGAGCATGAGAGTAGCTGCCCATTCTTAAGCACTCAGGCAGGTCGAGCATGTGCTGTATTCTTTATGGGCATTACTCCATTTAATTTTCAAGTAAAGCAGAAACTATCCTTTTCTCTTTATAAAGGATGGAACTGAGACACAAGGAGGTAGACTGACCCTGTAAGAAAATAAAGTCATAGCTTCTGTCAGGTCCAAATAACAGGCTGAAAACATTTTTCAGAGACTCAATTCATAGAATTCCTTTCACCCACTAGTCCACAAAGCATTCCTCATTTTGCCAATTAAAAGTGGTTGCTTCTCTGCAGCTCCCAACCTAGAACACTTTCCCCTTCCTCTTCCTTCTTAGTACAGATGTGAACACCCTTAATACCCCTCTGGACTGGCCTTGGAGGGCCTTGTGCATTGTGGATCCCAACTGAGTTGGTCCCAGTGCTGGAGCCAGACATGCATGACGACACATGGAAGACACAGGAGGAAACCATGAGAAAACAGGATGCTTTGCAGAACATCCTTCCCAGGGATGCTAACAGTGAGAAGATGACCAAATACCCTGTTCCCATCTTCCAGGCCAGAGGGCCGGCAGGGTTGACCTTTACCTATTGTCTATAACTAACACCAAGGCTGGACCATGTATTTGCTTAGTCTTATGGAGTCTTTTGCCTTGAAAATACCCAACAGCTGTGCATTCCACAGTCAATTGTACATTAATCATGCATCATAGGGGAAAATGCCATCATTGCTTCCAAATCTGCTAATGTGCAGACGGGCACCCAGCTTCTGAGCTGCAAGGGAAGAGAGGCAGGTCTCCAAATTCCAGCTGGCTCCTTTCGGCTTGCTGCGAAGCCTCAGACATCTGGCTAGGAAGATTGGCTAATGTGCCGTCCCTTGGCTGTGGCATGCGTGATTACATAAAGGTTTGAGCACCACTTGACAAAGCCTCACTTGCTCTCTCCAGCCCTGCAATGATCTGAGACGCCCACCTCAGCTCACCTCTTTTCCTTCTTTTTTGTCCTTTCTTTCTATTTGTTTCTTTCTTACTGTCTGTCACTCTTTCTGGCTCTCTCTTTCTCTCTCTCCCCCACTCCAACAATTCAGGGCAGTATACGTCAAAAAAAAAAAAAATAGACTGGAAACATTAATTTTTAACAGTTCCTATTTGCTGAAGACCTATTATGCACCAGGGACTTTGCACGCACTGGTTCTAAACCTTATCAACACTCTGCCAGCTGAGCGGTATTATCCCCATTTGCAAATGAAGAAACTGAAGCAAATGGAAATTAAGTGACTTTTCCAAGTCATGCAGCTGGGAAGTGGCAGAGCCAAGATTCAAACCCTGATCTGGTTGATTCTCTCATGACACATTCTTTTCTGTTCCACAATCCTATAGGGTCCTCCTATTGGACCTGGGCAATTGCCTGCGTCAGCCTCCTTAAGCCCAGAAATGAAAGATGACTCACTAGACAGACCAGGCTAACTCAGGGCAGAGCAGGGGGCAGGCGGGAGGAAGGGGGAGGAAAGAGGACTGGCAGACCAGGAGAGACCTATGAGGGAGGTTTTGCAGAAGGAAACTGTTTGTTGTGAAACGTTTAATTATTGCACTTGGGGGTAATTTATTATCAGGGAAATTAAGTGATTCCATTAGCCTCCTGTCGCTTTCCAAAATAAATCTGTCAGGGCAGGGTGAGGGGGGGA
Source organism: Colobus angolensis palliatus (assembly GCF_000951035.1). NCBI lineage: Eukaryota > Metazoa > Chordata > Mammalia > Primates > Cercopithecidae > Colobus > Colobus angolensis. Next base: position 8,080,000 of record NW_012121265.1, read on the forward strand.
AAGGAAATGAGAGCTTCTCTGTTTTAATTTGTTTTTCTACAGATTGCCAACTGGAGGTGCGGGCTCCATTGATCCATAGGAAGGGAGTTGGCAGCCATCCTGGGTGAGTCTCTGCTACCCTCAGCCCCTCTGCAGCCACATTTCCATATCGGAACAAAACCCAAGCCCAGCTTTGGAAAGTGGGGCAAGTGCCCAGTCAACGCAGAAAGAAACTGAAGGCCTGGGAACAAGAGACAGCTCTGCCACCAGCTGGATCTGGCACCTTGAGCAACTCACTCCCCAGCTAATAAATGAGGCTCTCAAATGGTAATGCCCCTTCGCCCCTAACCTCCTCTAAGTACCAGCTGCACAAGCCTCCAATAATCCTGTGTCTCGGGTACCTTAACACAACATTGAGCTTATAATAAGGGCTCAACCAATGGCAGTGCTCTCCTTCTAGCCTTACCACCAGATGTTCTTGCTGTCTCTGTCTAATAGATGTGGCTCTCAGGAAGCAAATTCTATAGCCAGAACAGGAATCCAGGTCTGAGTCTTCAGCCAACCCACTAAGCCACTGCCCCGCACTGTCATCTACTTCTGTGCCTGCCCAGGAATTACTCTACGTACACCTCAATGGTCCTCATAGCAGCAATGTGAAATCCTGCCTCCCTGGACTGTGGGCAATCGAAGACAGGGCACTATTGTTTTATTCTTTATATCTGAACCAGCCCAGGGCCTAAACAAATGCAAAAAACACTTTATTACTTTTCCTAGCCCCAGTGCTTGGCACTCAGCAGGTACCCAATATATATTTGTCGAATTAATAATTCTGTAATATGAGATTTCTCACTTAGCTGAATGGATAACTAGATTTTAACTGAGGGAGAGGACACTGTGCCTTTTTCATGGAAAATCTAAACACGTGGAAAGAAAAGAGCTAAGAACAGTCTGCTAATTTTACTAGGGAGAGGCCAAACTGTGCTCCTCTGCCTAAGAGCTTCAATTTCCTCAGCAACTCCACTGTGGCTCTGCAGAGATGAATGCCTTCAACCGATAAGGGTGCCAGAGGCCTTGGGTCACTGAAATCTTCTTCCCACAGATGCTCAGCCCTGGCCATGTCTGCAGGGGGCTGCAATCTTTCTCTGGGCACAGTTTCCTGCTCATTTCCTCATCTATAACATGATAACACAGTAGCATCACTCAGCCCCTGGAGATGAAAGCAGGAACTATAGGGTACTAAGATCTGTGTTCTGGCCACTGGCAGATCTAGACAACATGCAAGATCTTCTGAAAGATTTAGCACCCACTGGGGTACTTCAAGATCAGATGCACCAAGTTCAATGCCAAGGGGACCCAATTGTGTCATCTCAGAGGCAGACATGTGACTGCCATTATCAAGATATTACCCCAGCTCCCCAGTCATGTCAGGTATAGCGAGGGTGACATTTCTCCACTGTACACCCAAGTCTGACTTCACCTCCAGCCCATGACTGCTGTTTGTTCAACAAATCCACAGGTAGAAGGAACACACACCCTAGACATATGGTCTGAGTGGTTTTCTAAGTCAATAAATAGCTTTGGTTACCGCAAACTATTCAAACTGGCTGAAGATGTATCTGCCAGGGGAGCCAATGAACACGAGCTGGGAGGGAGATCAAATGCCTAACTCAAGTCCTGCACATCCTGATTCTCACTCTACCTGCAAGGGATGGTAGGGCAGAGTGGGGATGCCATCCCATCTCTTGAACAATTGCTGCCTGGGTTCCCTGTCTATGAGCTAGACAGAGATCATCAAGTGAACTCCCCAAATCAATGTGTCCCCAATTTTAACGTGCACACAAATCACCTGGGACCTTGTCAAAATGCAGATTTTTATATAACAGGACCAGGAAAGGGTCCAAGATTCTTCATTTCTAATAAGCTCTCAGTTGATACTGATGCTGCTGGTCTACAGACCACACTTCTAATGGTAATGCCTTAAATTCTTTAAGCCTGTTTCATCTGCAAAATAAGGCTAATACTAGTTGCCTCACAAGGTTGTTAGAGATTTGATGAGATAACATACATTAAGCACTCAGCAAAGCGTCTCGCACATAATGGAACATGTACTACACACGAGTTTTACCTTCTTTGCATTTCCACACAACTCCAGCTGACCCCTGAGCCAGTGGTTCCTGATCTTGTTTGGCTAATAGACTCCTCTGAGAACCTAATAAAAACCTGGGACTCTTTATCAGTCAGGACGGGTTAGGCCGTATAAGCAAAATCCCCATGGTTTAACACAGCCAAAGTTTAATTCCTGCTCCTGCTACATTTCCAGCATGGGTCAGTGTGTTCTCTGCTCACTAAAGTCATTCGGAGACTCAGACTAATAGATGCTGCATCTCAATATACAACCCACCATCATAGTGCGATCAAGGTGGAGGGAAGGAGCATGGTGAATCATACGTTGCTCTTACAGTGTCTGCCCAAAAGAGACATACATCACTTCCACTCACATTTCAGAGGCCAAAACAAATCCCAGGACAATGCCTCATTTCCAAGGGGCCAAGGAAGTACAATTCTATTCTTTGCCCAGAAGATGGAGAGCCAGAAGCATTTGGTGCAGAACAAAATGATTACCACCAATCTACTTCCCAGGGAAAAGAATGCAAATAGACGCCGGGCACGGTGGTTCATGCCTATAATCCCAGCACTTTGGGGGGCTGAGGCGGGCGGATCATGAGGTCAAGAGATCGAGACCATCCTGACCAACACGGTGAAACCCCATCTCTACTAAAAGTACTAACATTAGCTGGGTGTGGTGGTGCATGCCTGTAGTTCCAGCTACTCTGGAGGCTGAAGCAGGGCAATAGCCTCCTTGAACCCAGGAGGTGGAGACTGCGGAGAGCCGAGATCACACCACTACACCACTGCACTCCAGCCTAACGACGGAGCAAGACTCCATCTCAAAAAAAAAAAAAAAAATGCAAATATAGAGGCTTGCCTATAACTCCAAGAGGTCTACAGACCTGTTCACTTCCTGAGCCCCGTTCACCCTTAATGCTGTCTGAGTGTGACCAAGGAGATTTGGGGAGAAATGGTGCTCATTCGTTAATTCAGCAAATGTGATTGTCTACTATGACCAGTACATGTTGTGTGGGCAACAAGATAGACCAGGTCCACACTTTCACAAGGCTTATATTCTAGAGGGAATACAAAGACAGTAATCAGGAAATTACAGCAGATAGTAAGTGCCCTCAAGGTAATATACATAGTGTGATGTAACGAGGAGTTACTGGGAGGTAGGAGGGACTGACTCCATCTGAACATGGAGAGGTCAGAGAAGGTCACGCTGACCAGTAAAGCTCGAGGATGAGAAAGAGCCATACATGTGCTGAGCTAGAAGAAAATTATTCCAGGCAAAAGGAATAGCAAGTGCAAAGGCCCAGTGATAGAAAGAGATCACTGTGCTGGATGAATAGGCGAAGGCCAGTGTGGCAGGGGCTTTGTGAATGAAGTGGTCAGTGATAGGAGATGTGGTTGGAGGTGAGCTCAGAGAGGTGAGTGGGGGGTCGCTTGTGCAGACCCTGGGTATGTGTTCATGGCCTGACCCAGATCCTTGGGTATCCTTCCCCCATGGCAAGGGGAGTAGGAGGTGATCCTGAAGCACATGGGGAAAAGTCAACTGTACTCGCAGGACAACACAGCCTGAAGCTGAGGCCAAGGCCCTGAGGGTAAATGACACTAGTGCTAAACCCAACAACCTAAGGAACAAGACTCTCCATAAACACCCACCGTCTCAGTCTTCTCTCTCCCCCTGCAGGACCCAGCTTGAAAGCTCCCTCTGGAACTCAATACATCTCTCTTTTCTCCTGTACAAAGACCCACACTGCCTTCCTCTCCTCCCCAGTCTATGTCAGACTGGCCTCCCTGTCTCCAGTTTCCTCCTCTCTTCCTTCCAGGCCATTATGATGGTCTTCCTCCTTAGAATACTGTTACATGTCATCCCTACCTGAACATGAACTGCTCTTCCTGTAGAAAACAGCATAAATCCCACCTCCTCTGATATTCTAAGGACCATTTGCAGCTGAGGCCAACTGGCCTATTGAATTTTTTACTTCTCCCAAGCAGCCTTGATTTGGCCTGGTGGCATTGGTTACTATTACACCCAAAATTCTCATCTCTCCAAGGAAACTGCAAGCTCTTAGAGGGCAAGAATGATACAACGGAGCAGGTGTCCCCCTCACTCACCCGCCAGAGTGCCTAGCTCAGAGATGGTACTCAGGAAATGGCTTGATTCCTGAAGGCAGAGGCAGCAAACTGGGAAACGTGCTGACTCTGCCCTCTGTGCCCAGCCACCACATTTGTCCAGGCAGCTTGCTTAGCAGGGCCTGGAGCTGACAGGGGCTCAACCAATGCTGGTGGAATAAACCGCCAGATCCATCTTGGCTTGGAGATTTGGGATGGATGAGCTGACACCTCTGAGCCTCAGTTTCCTCCTTTCTAAACTAGGGATGATGTGAGTTCCTTCCTCATGAGGCTGTTGTGAAGATCAAATGAAACATGAATGGGTTTTGTGAACCGTGAAGTCCTCACATATTATGAGTGGCTGAATGAGCCTCTGGTCAACAGCACAGTGGACACCACACCCATTGGAGAAGGATGTGAACCAGAGGGCTGAGTGAAGCACATCCTGCTTCCTACCAAAGCAGGTCAACCAAGAGCAAAGAGTAACAACAGGGTCGCATTCCAGGGAGGGGCGTCTAAGCTTTGAAGGATGAGTGTCTTCTATCCCATCATGTCTCACATCAATTCTGCTTGCCCTCTAATGCCTTCCCCTGGTCTTATGGGAAGACGGGAAGGAGAGGTGGCTGGTCAGGTCAGGAGGGAGGCCTGGGCAGTGAAGTTTTATATTGCATTCTTGGTCCCCAGCCTCCTTCCACCTTCCTTGCTTTTTAGAGAGCTTATTTAAGTTGGGTTGCCCTCCAGAGGCCTGCTCTGGCTTCCTGCATATTCTGTCATTCAGAGAACCCTGGGCCCTGAGGAGCATCAGGAAAGGTCAGTGAGTCCTTCATATGCTCAGAACAAGAGGGTCCAATCCTCCCAAGCAGAGAATGATGCAGAAAATTGTTCAGGAGCCAAACTGTTTTCTGAAGTCCAACACCGTTCTCAGCACCTCCACACCCAGGGAACATTCCACAGGCACACAGAGCTGAGTGGAATTCGGGCTCTGCTATGTACCAACTGTGTGACCCTGGGCAAGTCCCTTAATCCTTCATAGGTTTGGTTTGCTCCTAGTACCTACTACTTAAGATTGTTGTAAGAACATATCGAGAGAATGCTTGCAGAGCAGTTAACATAGTGTCTGGCAATGTATTTTAGCTATTTTCACTACTATACCATCAAGGCACAGTCGTAGGATTTGACCTACAGAGGACTGGAAGCTCCAATCTTTGGTGTTCACTCACAGACCCCCTACCCCCAATAGGGAAAGAGCCACCATTCTATAATGCCTGTCCCTGAGACACTTGGGAATCTCCACCATCACCCGGGCCCACTCCCCATACTCTCAGAGTAGCCACTGGATAAAGATGTCTTAGTTCAGAACAAACAGGAAAATGTCTACCCTGGCAAGTTCCCAGACCTGATTGCTCATGTAATGGCCACACTTTGCCACTCCTCTTATAATTAGAAACTGAGGGAGATGTCAGAGCAGAAGGCAGAGATTTAAAACTTTTTTATCCCAAAGCCATGCCCAAGTCCAGGCACACAGTCAACACCCACCACGGAAATCTCACCCTGTCAGCTGGTGAACCAAAAAGCACATCTGTCTCCCCCAACATTCAGGCAGAAAAGTAATGTTGTGCTGGTCACCTACATGTCTCTCTGAATCTCTCAAAGACAGAGGAAGATTACACCTCTGCATCTTTAGAGACCCAACGCCTTACAAACAGTGCACATGCAATAAATGCTTGTTCAATTCAATTGCATTGAAAGAATCCTATTCTCTCCATAGGTGCAGACAGCAGCAAGCCCTACCTAGGAGAACCGCTCCCTAAGAACCCCATCCCCTGGGGCAGATGCACATCCAGCCTGGTGACCAATCTTTCTGCTCCACACAGGGGTTTAGTCTTGGGTTATTGGTTACCTGCTCACACCTGCCCCTCTATCTGGACTTACAAACTTCTGAAGAGTAGAGATGATCTGTCTTCTGGAGCAGAGGGAGTAGAGGCATCAGTATGAGGTGCTGGCTACTCTCCATTTGCCCTTCCAGAGCCTCCCTCCACTTTGCTCTGCTCTGCTCTGTGTCCAGGGAAGCCAAATTCCATGAACTGCATCAACAAGGTTTCCCTGGTGTCTGACTTCCAGAGGGTTTCAGCCAATGAGAGGTGCTAAGAGGAGATCAGAAGGTGGGAGGAGAGACACGTCAGGGTATTTATTTCCCCAACTCCCTCCCTGATGGGCCAGAGCTTGTTTGGGCTGCATTCCTCTACCCAAGGGCATAGCTCCTGTCCGATGGCCCTCTCCTTTGCTTTAGCTGTCTTGCCCCTAAACTCTACAGGCACAGGTGTAGCAATGGTTTTCTGCTGTAACTAATCCTGGCATCCTTCATCATCCCTTGTTAGTGTCCTTTAACTTTGCCCACTCTTTGTAAATAGTCCCCTCACTAAATTCTCCTCAATTACAATCCAAGTGTCATGTGCTTCCTACCAGAATCTTAACAGATAGACCTGGAAATCTGAAGAGCTGGGTTCTAGTGCTGGCACTGTGGCAGCTACGTGCCTTTCGCAAGGCCCGTCCCTTCTAGGTTCTCTTCCTCTGCAAAATGGATGACATAACTAAGAGTCCCTAAGTCCCAGGGTCCCTAAGACAGTGCTGTAGCCATAGATGGTGCTGGAAACTATTTGATCAAAGGCTGCTATGGTGCGGAAAGGAGAGAGTGTCTGGTGAGTGCAGGGGTATCAAGTGCAGGGGTATACTGTGTTGTACATTGGCAGAAACAATGAGTGCTAGAGGAAACTGTTTTCCAGAAACCTATGTTAGTGCTTTAAGTGGCTGAAATGGCAGAGAAGTTTGGCTGTGTATAGGTGTATAGAAACAAGAGAACAATGGCTAAGAGCATGGCATGAGACAGAACAGTCCTGAGTTCAGGTCTCAACTGCCATTGCCTTATTTTTTGACCATTGAAAGCCCTTTCACTCCTCTACATTCCCCTCCCTTACATGTAAAATGGGGGTGATATGAACACCTCCCTGAAGAGGCTGATAAGAGAGTGAGAAATAGATGCATAGCATTTACCACAATGCCTAACACAGTGAGTCCCACATAGTGGGAATAAATACTACCTATCACAATAAAAAAAGGCCTTTGTGGCCAGGTGCAGTGGCTCATCCCAGTGTTTTGTTTGGGAGGTCAAGATGGGAGGATTGCTTGAGGCCAGGAGTTTGAGATGAGCCTGGGCAATAGAGCGAGACCCCCATCTCTCCAAAAAATGAAAAATTTAGCTAAGCATGGTGGTGCACACCTGTAGTTCCAGCTACTCGGGAGGTTAAGGTGGGTGGGAGGATCACTTGAGCCTGAAAAGGCAAGGTTTTAGTGAACCGTGACTGCACCACTGCACTTCAGCCTGGGTGGCAGAGCAAGATCCTGTCTCAAAAACGAAAAAAAAAAAAAAAAAAAGGAGGAAGGGAGTCTTGTGACCAATCAGATGAACTGAAAGGCAAGATGCCATTGTGTGAGAATGTGAGAACCAGAAAGGCCAGAGAAACTACTCAATCCTATGGCCCAACATAAGTGAATAAGTGACAGAAGATAAAAATTCAAATTTACTAGGTGTTATGTTAGAGGAAACAAAAGCAACGCTCAATAATCACCCCTACTCTCTTTCTAGGGAAATTTCCCAACGTCAGAGCAATGAATATGAGTCCAAACAAAGCATGGCAGTACCAAAGGACTGAGGAGGCAGAAAACAGACTTCAAGGCAGCTGAAGCAACTGAGGGTTGCAGGGCAGGATATCATGGAGGGAAAAGCTGAGGACAGAGTCTAGAAGTCTTGCACCCTGGAAGTTGACGACTGAGGAGTGGGCTGTATATGTTCAGGGTGTAACTATCTAGGTCTTATCAGAGAATGCCTACTACAAGTTTGAAAGCATAATAGAGAGGCTGAAGAGTGCTGGTGGACATTAGCGCTCTGACCCACACCTCATTAACATGCTGAGTACCCAAATAAGATATCAGACTTAAAGGAATCAAAGGAAAATATTGTCCTAATTCATAAACAAATGGCTATCTCAACAGGAAGAAAATGAGAGCTGTACAATTGCTAATGCAAAAATTTTACTAGATGGGTTTAACATCAAATAGGAGATAGCAGAAGAAAGAGTTAATAAACTAAAAAATCCATTTAAAGTATTAATCTGAAGAACAGAAAGAGATTAAAGAAAAATAACCAGAGCCTTGATAACTAATAGGAAAATATCAAATGACTTTGTATGTCTATCATTTGAATGCTAGAAGAAAAGAGAATGGGAATTTTTCCAGGAAAATCTTTGGAGACATTAATAGAAAAAAAATTCCAAATTTGGTGAAAACTATTGACTTACAGAACCAAGAAGCTCAGTGCTTTACCCTGTTTTTTTCAAGTAGGGTAAGAAAATTAGAAATAAAACCACAAAACAGCAAAACCTGACACATGATATTTGAACTACTGAAAGCCTCCCTTGCCTCACTCTGCCCCAACACCTCTTCCTCCTAACCAGTCTGATTGGGACATTGCTATGACCTCAGAGTTGCCCTGGGCCAAGCAGCACAGTTGAAGGAGAAGTACCCTTAAGGTTGGTCACCAGGGAGATAAATACCAGGAGGATCCAGAGCCATGGGAGCAGTAGGCATGGGTGTAAGCATGTGAGATGTGACTGAATAACCCAGGTCAGAGCCCAGGTGTACATCACTGTCCTTCTCTGCATAGAAGAGCCCAGTGAGAGTTATAGGATAAGGAATACTATCTATTTCTTCAGATAAATAAGGGTTGTCCCTCGGTAAAACATCAGCCAGGCTTCCCTCTGTATTCATCCATCTCCTCTGATCCCTAGAGCCAAGTCTGCTTAAAACTGTAAATTCTGACTCCAGAAAAGAGAAGGTATGTTAGGGTTCTCCAGAAAGAAAGAACAAACAGCAGAGAGAGAGAAAGAGAGAGAGATTAATAGAGAGAGAGGGGAAAAAGATGTATCTTAAATAATTGGCTTACATGAAAGTGGTAGGCTGGCAGGTTGGAGATCCAGAGAAGAGTTGTAGTTGAAGTCCAAATGCAGTTTTCTGGCAGAAATCCCTCTTCTTCAGTCTTTTTATATTAAGGGGGAGGTCAGTTTTTTTGTTTTTGTTTTTTTCTATTAAGGCCTTCAACTGATTGGAGGAGGCCCACCCACGTTATGGATGGTAATCTGTTTCACTCAGTCCACTGATTTAAATGTTAATCTCATCTAAAAAATACCATCATAGAAATATCTATAATAGTGTTTAATCAGGTGTCTGGGTACCATGGCCTAGCCAAGTCGACTCATAAAATTAACCAGCATACTATCATTCTGACAAAATGTGCCTCCTGCAGGAAGGGCCCGTGCAAGACAAAGATGAGCCTGAGGACAGTACCAACTAAGAGTATAGAGAAGGGGCTGTGACACCAAAATCTAACGTGCTCCAAGGCAGCATCAATGGAAGTAAAGGGGCCCATTTCCTTCCAAGGAGACTAGACCCAGAGCTGCTCCAACTTAAGCATGTATGTGAACCACCGGCCTCCTGATCCAGGAGGTCTGGATGTGGGCATGAGAGTCAGCAGTTCTCACAAGGCCCTGGTGGCTGCCTGTGCCACTGTTCTCTGGGCCATACTTTGAGTAGCAGGGTGGAGGACCTCAGAGCCTAGATTCCCAGGTCTCATCCCAGGTCTACTCCTCATTTGCTATGTAACTTTGAGCAAGGGAGGTACTTAACCTTCCAGAATCTCAGTGTCCTCTTTGATTAAGTGGGAGGTAACGATATTGACTTCAAAAGGTGATTGTGAGATTAAAAGAGAAAATGAACATGAAGTAGGTGGATAGAGTTTGAGCTCAATAAAAGCTCTTAGCTGCTATCATTATTATGGGCACCTGATTTTTAAAGAGTACATGTTAGGTAGGATATAAATAAATCTTATATTTGGTGATCCGCATGAGGAAAGGACCTAAACATACAGCCACAGGAAGAAACGTTGATAAAATTGAAACCATTCACCCTGGAGAAGAACAGATGTAGGAAGGAGGTGGGAGGGAAGTGGAGGCCCAAAAGAGGTGATGAAAGGCTCCCTGAACATACTTGAAATGGAGTGTTCACGGAAATAAAATGAGAATTATCCTCTCCATGAAATTAACAAAGATCAAGATGTGGAGTTTCCTGGTAAGTCAAAATGAGATCAGTGACAAAGCCTGGGAGTATCCAAATCTGACCAGAAATGAAGAAGGTTGTGTGGACTGATTTTCCACCTACCACCAGAGGCACAGCAGCAGACTGTGCCACCACCCCTTCACCAGAAAGCCAACAAGCTGGTGCAACAGATTCGTGTGACAACTGCCCACACCCTCCAAGCACTTCCAGAACGCCAGAGCAGCTCTGTCGATGGCTCTCCCAGAGCATGGCCTCCTTCCTGCACGCAGAGTCCCAGCACTCCAGCTCTGCTGTCCAAGGGCCACTCCTGGGGGACAGTTGGCACATTCCAAGCTTAGTCATGATGCATCAGACAATTCATTCAGATATCTTCAATTCCATTACCAGGCCCTGTGGGAGCCAAATGGGAAAAAGAATCAATGCATATGTTGGCCAGGGAAGTGGCAGTGTCCAAACAGCCTGCCCCCCATGAAAACACTGGCCTATCCTTTCCCCAGACCCCCAGGCCAGGGCTACCATGTTGCCAGGACAGTCAGACAGTCACACTATCCCATCTGACAACCACTGCTACACAGACCATCTGCTCCATGGCCTCAGGGTTGCCCTTAGGCCTCCTCCCCATGCTTCAGCAGTAGCAGTGGCCCCCAGGAGCAGCCCCATTCTGCTCCCCTCTCTGGAACCTCCACATTGCTGCGCATTGCCCATGTACTTGTGAGGTCATTGAACTTCTTGGAACCTCAGTTTCTTCATCTGAAAAATGAGAACAAGAATAAGAATAATACCTACCTCACAGGAATGTCATGAGGTTAAAAGAGATAAAGATACATAAAATATTTAACCTGATTCTTGGCATTTGGTACTGCAGAAATGTGGGCGTTACTCCCCGTGAGAGATATCCTACCCTGCCACGGAGCAGGCTCTAAGCAAGTGTTAATCAAACTGAATCATGCTAGAGAATACTCACGGCTCCCGGGTCAAGTCCAAATGCAGTTTTCTGGCAGAAATCCTTCTTCTTCAGCCTTTTTATATTAAGGGGGAGGTCAGTTTTTTTGTTTGTTTTTTTTTTCTATTAAGGCCTTCAACTGATTGGAGGAGGCCCACCCACATTATGGATGGTAATCTGTTTCACTCAGTCCACTGATTTAAATGTTAATCTCATCTAAAAAATATCATCATAGAAATATCTATAATAGTGTTTAATCAGGTGTCTGGGTACCATGGCCTAGCCAAGTCGACTCATAAAATTAACCAGCATACTATCATTCCGACAAAATGTGCCTCTTGCACATTTTACAGATACTGGCATCGGAGAGGCAGTCACCTCCCTTACCTCCTCACCCTTGTCAGCAGGAGCCAAGGCCAGGAAGCTGGGGCCTCACCCTCTAAGCCTTACCAAGGGAGACAGGAGCTCTTCAGGGTTGCAGAAGCCCACAGCTTATGCCAAGGAAGCTGCTTCAAATCACATCTCCTTCCAGGCACCACCCCAGCAAGCCTTGCTCCCAGCTCTGTCAGGCTCAAGTAGCTTTAGCCTGAACATTCTAGCCTCTGCCTGACCCTTCCCTGCCCTCAATTAAAGGGCCACCCCCGCCCACTGTCGGACCTATGGATTGGGACAGACCTGAGGGTGGCTATGGCCTTGGACCCCCTAATCCCCAGCCAGCCTGGGCTCCTGCCACTAGGCTTATTTGGGACACTCAGTTAATAGTTGGACATCTGTCATGTGCCAGGTTGTGTGCTAGGAACAGGGGAGAACCAGTACTTGGGGTACAGACGGAGGCAGGGAGATGGCAGTGCCAACACCTGTTGCCTGGGGTGGCTAGGCAGGGCCACAGGGACCTCTCACAGATTCTGAAACAACGTGGATTCATAGGGCTCCTGGAAATGCTTCCGTGGGGATACAGGGCACGTTTCTCAGAGAGGAACTTACAGACTGGTGGAGGAGATGTGCTCCTGGCAGAGGACAGAGACAGGGAAACATGGGTCAATACTGGTGGGGCGGCAGGTGTGAGCACCTGAAGCAGGGAAACATTTGTGGAGGGTCCTTCAGTGCCTGGAATCTGAAACTGGCAGCCCAGGATGCTCAGAGAAACACTGACTGGGAAAGGAAGACATGCGCCTGCAGGTGCTGGTGTGTCCTGGAAGCTTCCATGGAGTAGAGGGCGATCTTAGAGCTCATCACCTCCACCAAAGCCCACCCCGAGGGGAAGGGCAGGCATCATCTCAACATCCTCCCTCCTTCAGAGCTGGAGACTCCAAATCACTGACACCCACCCTCCTCTCTGCACAAGCCTGCCAGAGGGCCACAGGGACAGGGCTCCTTGTAGGGGGCTGGGCCATCACACCCACATCTGAACACTGCACCCTGGGGGTGGGCATCCCAGGGACAGAGCTGAGAGAGCCTCGGGTTGGGTGGAGCTGGAGCTCCTGAGCCTGAAGGGGGAACCTGCTGGCCCTGGACTCCTTGCTATGAGCAACGATAAATTTCCTCACTGACTATGCCCCTTGACTCAGGGTTTTCTTACTGATAGCTGCAGGCCTTCTGAGAGATATGGGGACCCCATCTCCTCTTCTCTCCCTATGTCATGCTTGAGAAACATCCAGAGCCTATCCAAACTAGGGTTGCCAAACAAAACTAGGTTTAGCAAATGAAAATGCAGGGTGCCCTGTTAGATTCAAATTTCGGGTAAACAATGAGTGATTTTTCTAATATATTATGTTTCGTGCTATACTTGAGGCATACTTATACTAAAAACATTACCCATTGTTTATCTGAAATTCTATTTTAAGCAGGCACCCTGTATTTTATGTGGCACCCTACCCCAAACCCCTCCTTTCTCTCGCCTGGCAGCAGACTACACTCCAAAATGGTTTGTCACCCAGAGAGGCTTCTGAGATGGCACTCAGGCATCTCCTGAGGTGGCCTGGGACGGGTCAGAGAGCCCCACTGACCCCCCAGCACCTCCTCATTGCTGTGGGTTAGGGCTGGACGGGGACCAATAAATGGCCTTCTCTTGCCTGCTAGGTCCTAACAATGGTGAAGAGAGAGAAGTGAAGAGGAGGAGAGACCGAAATATCACGTTAGCAGCTGAGAAAGTTGATTTGGGGGAATAGGGCTGAGAGCTGCAACCACCTGGGTCTTCTGATATCGAACCCCGGAACTAGACAAATCACCTACTCCATTCCCGCAGCCCTGAACCCTCCCTCCCAGTCCTGCTCCAGGGCAGCTCTGGCAGGGGAGGGAGGCTGCCATTCTCCTGGCTCACTCCGTGACCAAGAACAGTAGTAGCAACCCAGGCACCCTGCAGGCAGGAGAAAAAGGTGAGGGTTCCTGAGACCTGTTTGTTCTCCCAAATTCACCTATCAGCTAAATCATTTATCCTTCCTATTGCCTTGGGAGAAGAGAGGTCAGGAATATTGAGCTAATGACTCCACGTGGAGGCATCCACCGCTCTCATTGGCAGCACCAAGGGAGCCCTGTCGGTCCCCACTGGTGGCAAGCCACTCACAAAAGCACCCTGTGATGAGCCAGCCTGAACCATGTAGTCAACGGTCAAAATAAGTCCTGGCCAACAAGCACAACTCACTTCCCAACCTGTGCACGCCTCAGTTTCCTCATCTGTGAGATGGGGAGAAGAGCACTCACCTGGGCTCATTCATGGATATGCCTGCAGCACACCTGCCTGGCACACAGAGAGGGCTCACAAGGGCTATGGCCATTACCATCCCTGGCTCTGGCATGGAGGGGAAGTAGGGGTGACGAAGCAAGCACGAGTCCCCTGAAGGGGAGAGAAGAAAGGAAGAAAGGGAGAGTTTAGCTGGGCTAGTGTAAGACCTCTGCTTGGAGGGCTGCTGGGGGTCATGCAGTTTCAAGGATGAAGAGAGATAAACAGATGAAGACACCAGGCTGGCCTCCCAGGTGAGGTTGGTGTGGAAGCAATGAATGGGGGAAGCACCCTGTCCCCAACACACCCATAGAACCAGATGCTCTCAGGGTGCTGACCAGCTGGAGATACAGGAGCTGAGGCCACTTCCTGGGGAAGTGCGGAGACTGGCACAGCTAGCTGGGAGCTTGGAACCCCCACCAGGCAGGCTGTGACTCAGAGGGTGGCTCCAGGCCCAGCCGGAACAGGGATGTTCACTGGGACCCAAACAGAAACCACAATAGACTAATGGGCAGAGACAAGGAAGGAGGATAAAGGGCAGCGGTTGTCACACGGATACCCTGAGTTCATGCTGGATTTCAGGCCTACTAACACTTACCCTCGGTAGTCCATTCAATGAAAGTTGATTGTCTCATCTGCTGTGGGCTACGGGGATAAAAGAGTTGCAGCAGCCATGGCCCCAGGCTCTGTGGGACAGCGTTCTTACACATGAAGCAACTGCACATTGTGGAAAGTGCCTGAAGGAAACATAAGTGCTCAGATAAAGAATCATAGGGAGTGTGGCTTTCTTGGGTGGTCAGGGGCCTCACCAAGAAGTGACGTGTGCACTCAGCTCTAATGGAAATGAAAGCCCCAGCGCTGGGAAGAACTTTTCAGGCAGAAGATGCAGCAAGTGTGAAAGCCCTAAGGGGGAAAAGGGCAGGAGGATTTAGGCAGCAAGGCCGGTGCCCAGCCCTGCGCTGGTGTGAGGAGCAGCTCAGCCCAAGGCTGGGGTGACACCTGCTGGGCAAAGGGCCAAGAGTGGGATCAGGGGCATGGTCAGGACGATGGCTCCTAAGCGTCCACTCATTCTGAGGGAGTCAGTCACCACAGGGTAGGAAAGCATGGTGGGACAAAGTGTTGCTGAGAGACAACTTGTGAGGCTGAGGTCCTCAGAGGTGGACAGCTCGCTGAGGGCTGGAGGTCTCCAGAAGGCTTCTTGGAGAAACATCCCGGGGAACCCCATTTGGACAGGTTGGAGGTGTCAAACGGATGTGAGCAACAAAAGACAGCAGTGACCCCTGGCTGTCTGTGCAGCAGAGAAGAAACTGGTTCGCCACAGGATAGAGATGGGGTCATAGGAGGAATCTTCCTTGTACTTTCTAAAGAAAAGGGAAAGGATAAGAAAAACCATAGTATTTGTTAGCTGCCCACTCATCTCCGAGCCCTCTTTTCCTCTTCCTAACTGAACCCTGGTTGGCCCTGGACCAGCCACCTGCTTTCTATGTATTCACATACACACACTCGTGTTCTCTGGAGGAAATGAAGCCTCCAGTTCGAGGGGTAGGCCCCACTGGCTCACACCAACTGGCATATTCCATCTCCTGGCCAGAGTCGTCAGTCCCAAAGACAGCCTGTGACTGAAGCCCGTCTACTCAGAAGGATCACCAGGCCCTGGCTCAGTCTATGAATTTAGCCATGAAGCATGGGGCTACTGGCAGTCATTGTAGACAAGAATAGAGCGGTGGAAACAACTAGGTCTCTGGTGACATCATTGAGGCCCTGGAGCAACCAATCCTGCAACCCACCCACCTCTGGACTTTCCAGTTGCATGAACCAAACACCACCTTTCATGTGATTAAACCTGTTTGCGTTGAGTGTTCTATTCCTTACAATGACAGCAACAGTTTGCAGATGTCTAGTACGTACTGGGCACTGAATTAAATCTTGATGCACACTGTTTCATGCAGGAATCATCCTTCCCACTCTTCAGAAGGGAAACTCTTCAGAAGGGAAACCTAAGGAAACATGCAGTAACCTGCCTCAGGTCACACAGCTGGACATAGAAGGCCTGACTCCAGGCCTGGATCTGGGCCTGGGCTTCTACCCCCTGAGTTCCTTCAGTCCCTCAGGGACCAGCTTTCAGGGACCCATAACTGAGGGTCTGAAGCCACCCTAAGTCAGAGACCTTACATCAGACACTACTGAAGGACTTTGAACTGAGGATTGTGAGAGCTCTAAGCCTTGTTCAGAGAAAGTTGGGCAGGGCAGAGGCCTAGGCTTTGGGCAGCAGAGACCTAGGTTTCAATTCCAGAACTCCACTTAGTGGCCACGTAACCTTGGGCAAGTCACTTGCCTTCTTCAGCCTTAGTTTCCCCATGTGTCAAGTCAGGTTGAATTAAGTCCCTATTATCTCATCTATTAATTACTTTAAAATACCTAAGTATAAACAATGTGAAGGAGATATAGATGTGTGTATAAATTTACTTTCACCTTTACCCTAAGAAAATGAATAAACAGTTGAGATTCCCTGTCAGGAACACATGCTCTAGAAGGTGCTATCAAGGACTTCAACTACCTTTATCTAAACTCAAACCATAGGGTTTATAGCCTAACCTCATGTAGGTCAGACACACTTGTCCTGGGTAAATAACAGGGGTCAAGAATCGGGGCTGGTTAGAAAGACTGTCCAGCATTCTGGTCTTTGCATAAACAGGGTTCAAGCATGCAAAAACCCAGAGGCCCAGCACAGCTCTGGGACTAGAATTCCCTTTGGTTCTGTGCGCCCCAACCCGTACGTGATGGAGGGGTCTGCCACCTGGTGTTCCTAGAAGGATGGCAGGTTCTGCCACCAAAACACCGTTTCCTTCTCCTGGAGTGTTCTTACACATGGTGCTTGTCCAAATGCCAAGGACTTTCTGCACTCACAGGCATGAGGGTGAGGCTTTGGTGGACACTTACCTCTCATTCTTCACATGGTGGAATCTGGCCTGAGACTGACTCTCACTGCTGCACATCTCCGTAGCAAGAGGAAGATGTCAAGCTCCAGCCCCACAGGGTTTATTGAAAGCTATGCATCAAAACCCAAAATCCTGACAACTGTTGAATGGTCACCATGATTTAGATTCCTTCCCAGCTACTCCTTCCAAGTTGTTGGGAGGATAAGACGCATGAAATACCAGCAAATGTTGTTATTTTCATCATTCTTGCTATTATTCAGGCCTCTCTCTTCTTTAATCAAAGAATGTATCTATGATGAGGAGAGGTGCTGAGAAATGGAGGGAGGAGGAAAGATGGGGGTTGTGTTTTGAGATTTAGAAGGGCACAGTGTCCAGCCAACACTCCCAGCCCCCAGAGGTTGCAACATGTGTTAAATCTCAGGACACATGAGGCTCTTCCATTGGAGACAAGAGGCCATAAAGGCCCTCCACACTCAATCTCATGGTCATAGACAAACTAAGCTACCAGAGCCCTTCCTTCTGCCACCCTCCAGTGACACATGACATTGAGATATGGCTGTTTTGGTGTGGGGACACTTTGTCATGGAGACACTCCAATAATGATTATCAGAATCATAACATCAGCAATAAGTGTATTGTACCTGGTACCTAGTAAATGAAATCAGGGTTAGCTGGGTTCTTTCTGTGAATATTTTCATAACAGGATACTGTGTGGAATATTCAATGGGGAAATTGAAGTTTTAAAATCTAAGAAATTTGCCCACTCACAGAGAAAATGGCAATTGGGATTTGAATGCAGGCAGTCTCATTCCAGCATCTACATTCCTAACCACTGGTCTATAAAATACTAACACAATGAAGAATGGAGGGTGACGTTACAGAAGTAGACAAGCTGATTTTAAAGTTCGTGTAGAAAAGTAAACCAACATATCCATAGAAATGGAAAAAGAGGAGCTATGAAAAAGAGCATGCTATCTATTCCCAGTAATCAGAGTGTCACTGGCATATCCTCAGACAAATACCCCAATAGAACAGAATAAAAATGTAAGAAATAGACCCTGCTATGTGTGGAACTGAGAATGTGATAAAGGTGACATCTCAGATCAGTGAGGAAAATACAGTTTAATCAATAAACTGTATGGGACCAACTGGGTGGCCATCTGGAGAAAAAGAAGGTCGGATCCATACCCCACACTATATTTCAGGATAAACGTCAAAGGGATCAAAGACTTAAAACTAAAAACTATGAAATTATGAAATGCCTGGACGAAGGCAGCAGAATTCCTATATAGCCATGGGTAACATCTCTAGCCAACACTCAAATTCCAGAACTCATAAAAGACTGATCCACTTGATTAATAAAAATTAAAACTTCTGCATGGAAAACAAAATAACAAGCAGGCCAGGTGCAGTGTCTCATGCCTGTAATCCCAGCACTTTGGGAGACACAGGCAGGAGGTTTGCTTGAGGCCGGCAGTCGAGACCAACCTGGGCAACATAGCAAGACTCTGTCTCTACAAAAAAGTTAAGACTTAGCCAAGCATGGTGGCACACACCTACGGTCCCAGCTACTTGGATGAGGTAGGAAGATAGCTCGAGCCCGGGAGGTCGAGGCTTCAGCAAGCTGTGATTTTGCCACCTCACTCCAGCCTGGGTGACAGAGTAAGACCCTGTCTCTCAAAAAAAAAATAATAATAAGCCAGAAAAATCTAAGAGGACATATTTATAAGCCATATCACAAATTGAGGGCTAATCTTTCTAAAATGTACAAGCTCTTATGAATTGGTAAGAAAAGGATAATCACACAAATGGATGTGAGTAAACAGTTCATAGAAAACAAATTTACAGTACCACAACCCCCATGACACAGGTTTACCCATGTAACAAACCTGCACATGTATCCCTGAACTTAAATGTTAAAAGAAAACAAATTTATAACTGACCCTTAACTCTACGAAAAGATGTTCAACCTTATTCATAATAAAAGGCAAATGAAAACTACACTGAGATAGTATCATTTATCTAGCAAAGTTGGCCAAGAGCCAAAAGTTTAAGAACTCACTGTGTTGGAGAGGCTGTGGAGAAACAAGTTTCCTCATACGTTACTGGTGGGAGAACCCCCACAGAGGGCAATTTGGTAAAATCTATCAAAATTGCAATGCTTATACCCTTTACCCCCAGTAATCCCACTTCTGAGAACTGATCCCACGGACAGACTTGCAAACATGTGAAGTGACATATTTATAAGGTTATTCACTGCAGCGTAATTTATTATAGCAGAAGAAGATGGGAAACAAACAAAAATTCATCAATAGGGACTGGTCTAATAAATTATGATGTTACAGTACATCCATCCAACAGAGTACTGTGCAGCTGTTTTTAAAAAAGTAAGAATCAGGAAGCTCTTTATGTGCTGACATAGAAAGAGCTGCAAGAGATATATTGTTTAGGGGCAGACCAGTGTTTACATTACACTGCTTCTGGTATAAAAAACTGGGAGGTGAAAGGAGTTTTAAACTAAAATTTATAAAACAAAAAATGAAAGTGCTTGCCTGTTAAGGGTAGGGGGTGGCAATTGCACAGAAGTAAAACTGGAAGGGAGATTTTTCACTCTAAACCTTTTTCTCTAACCACATGAATATATTGCCTATTCAAGAAAATAAATTTAAAAATTGTAATATTATGCTTTCAACTTCCTTCATGATTTACCAAGTACTGTGTGAAAACAAATATCCTTCCCCACTTCCTCAGCCTCCTCCTATCCCAAATCCTGGAGTGAGGCTCAGGTACCATTTAAGTTAGGAAAACAATGACAACAACAACAACAACAACAAAAAGGAAGGTTAAAATAACTGATGGGTGTGTTACTTGGAAATTACAAGGAGGGGCAGGTGCAGTGGCTCAGGCCTATAGTCTCAACACTTTGGGAGGCTCAGGTGGAAGGATCGCTTGAGGCTGGGAACTCAAGACCAGCCTGGGCAATACAGTGAGACCCCGTCTCTATGAAAATAAAATATAAAAAAAAAATTGCGAGGCATGGTGGCCTGCCTGTAGTCCTAGCTACTTGGGAAGCTGAGGTGGGATGATCACTTGAACCCAGGAGTGACCTATGACCACGCCACTGCATTCCAGCCTGGGTGACAGAGCTAGACCTTATCTCTAAAAACTAAAAAAAAAAAATTTTAAAACAGCAATTTTGCATTTTGATGGGGCTGTATCAGAATGTCCCATATACAGTCACACAGATAGGAAGAGAGGGGTGGGAGGGAGTGCTTCGGATTCTGTACCTGGGCTGCAGAGAGTACCCAGGAATAGTGTTCAAAGCACTTCCTCCCACCCAACCCCCTCCCCACCACATGCTCTCCCTCCACACCCCCCAACCCCTGCCCCTGCCCCTACTGGCGGGCTGTAGCCCTGCTTGCACCTTAGAATCACCTGGAAAGCTTGAGAAACAATGCCGACACCCCAACCACACACCAAACCAAGCAAGCCAGCTGGCCCTCCCTCGCACCCAGGCACTGGCTGCGGTCGTAGTGTTTGATTAGTGCCTTACTCTCTTAGACAGTGAGCTTATGGATGCAAGGTTTACCATTGTATACCATGTGCCAAGAGAACAGTTGGTATTCAATAAGTATTAGTTAAATGAATGAAGAATGGGAGGAATTGTGGAATCCATGAAACAATGAAAGGAAGATGACAAGGCAAAGAGGCGAGGCAAGGAGCAGGCCCCTCAGGGAGACCCCATTAGGCTCAGCAGCCCACAGTGGGGGGCCCAGGACCAGGGCTGACATCCACACCAAGCCCTGACCCCTTACTTGGCTGTGATAAGCAACCTGTTTCCTCCAGGGAGCTGATGGATCCCACCAAGGGCTGAGGAAACACTGGTCTTCAACCCTAATCACTGAAGGCTTTCTGAATGGCAGACACTAAGCACAGCCCAGAGGCAAGAAGCAAGGCTGGGCCCCTCTGCTCTGGACAACACCACTTCCAGAGCTCCCATTGAGGACTATCATATTTGCACATGAGAGAAACTGGCCAAATGGCAAAATGCCATACAGGTTACCTTACCAACTTGTGGCCTTTCTCCCAAGCATGCTAAAAGGAGTCATGAGCTGCCCCATGGATTTAATACACTAGATACCCATGATACAAACCAAGCTAACAAAGTGGTCCCCTAGGAGATCAGAAGTGTGGTCCTCTCCTTTGGAAAACACCTCCCCCTCCACCCACCAACATCATAGCCCGGCAGCTCGTTGCCCAGGGAGGTGTTGGGAGTCCTAGCAAGCCAGAAGGAATGGACCAGTAGACTTAAGGGCTGTAAGAGCTAATACCGAGGTGGACACAGGATCCAAGTTGAAGGAAAGTTGCTTCCCAAAGCCAAACCCAAAGTAGGAGAACTGCACACCCCCCAATCCTGCCTTCAACACTAGCAATATAATGAATGAGCATTTACCAAAGGTTCTCCTGAGCCTGGGGCTGTGCTAAACCCTATGTATGTATTATCTCTAAGTACTCTTATCATCCCCATCCATCAGATGAGAAAATTGAGGCACAGAAAGGCTAAATAACTTGCTTAAGTCTTTGAGGCTTTGCCACCCAATGAAATAGCTGCGAAGGACATGCCACTATTGAGCCCTTGAATGCAGCTAGTTTGAACTGGGATGTGCTGTAAGCACAAAATACACCACAGTTCAGACTTAGCATTTTTTAAAAATGTAAAATAGCCCATTAACAATTTTTATATTGCTTGCATGTTGAAATAACATTTCAAATAGATCGGATTAAATAAAATGTTTTACTAAAATTAGCTTCAACTTCTCTTCTTAGTTTTTTTAATGTGGCTACTAGAAATTTTACAATGACACAGGTGGCTCCCATTGCATTTCTATCGGGCAGCACTGCTTTGAGGTGTAAGTTAGGGAGAAGGGGGCATGGGAGACCTTTTAGTCAGGCCATATACTATTGATGGCAAACACATTTCGCACAACTTTCTGAGGATGTGCCTGTGTCCCAAATAGCTTCAGATTGTATCCAAACTGTATTATTTGCCTGTCAGTATTAATCTTGTTTCTCTACTGAGCTATGAGCACACAGAGGACAGGTAAACTCCAGGGTGTGGTGCCAGCCACCCTACATGGCCTTGGTCAGGGTCAGCAGAGAATAACCATGGCAGAGCCCCAAGCGAAATCCTTGCTGCCCCCTGGGGGAGACTCTGTGGGACCAGATTGAATGTGCTGACCTTCCTCGGCCCTGTGAGGCAGCCTCACCAGCTCAGTCCTGTGGGAAGAGATGGGGGAAGGGTCTGGGGACACTCGGAGTGGCCTGAACTCTTTCTGCTCATTACACATGCTCAGCCCCAGGGGGCCCACCGACTCCCTTCAAATCCCAGCTCTGCTTCTCACGTTCTGCCCTTCCTGGTCATGAAATGGGAGGGATGGTGGGCTGCAATGCTGCCTCTGCAAGTGTCACCCTCCCTCTCTGCCTTTCCCGTTAGCCAGAGAAGCCGAGTGTATTAGTCCATTTTCACACTGCTATAAAGACATACCTGAGACTGGGTAATTAATAAACAAAGGAGGTTTAATTGACTCACGGTTCTACATGGCTCAGGAAACTTACAATCATGGCAGAAGGTGAAGGGGAAGCGAGCCCCTTCTTCACAAGGCGGCAGGAGAGAGACAGAGCGCAGGGGAAACTGCCCCCTATGAAACCATCAGATCTCCTGAGAACTTCCTAACTATCACGTGAACAGCATGGGGGAACTGCCCCCATGATCCAGTCACCTCCCACTGGGTCCCTCCCTAGACTCATGCGGATTACAATTCAAGATGAGATTTGGGTGAGGACTCAGAGCCAAACCATATCACCAAGTGTGAGAATGATGACAGGGTCACAGCCAACTCTGTAGGGAAGCCTACAATACCAGTCACCTCCACGAGATGCCATATTCCACACAGATACACGAATTATGTCTACTAGCCACCCAAGAAAAGTAAAATCAACAGACCAGTGAACACTACATTTGGGGATGCAGCCTGGTGGAGCTGGGGATCTGGATGAGAAAGAAGCAGGGAACACTCCCCCTACTCAGCATGGCGCCCTGGGTGTGGTGGAAGTTAATGCACACAACTCATGCCCTGCACATGCTGTTCCCTGCCTGGAACAGCTGCCCCACCCGACTAACTCCCACCCTTGCATGTTGGGCTCTGGCTGCCCCTCTGTGGAACCGTCCATGCCCTGCCACCTGGGAAACGGTGTCTCCCACCTCCATCCCACTGCCACCCCTTATAATGCCCCCCATGACAGTGCCCAGCCTGGTGTCACCCTCCCCACTTGGAGGGGAGGATTAGACACTTAGACACGAGGCCCTGCTTGGAGAAGCCTGTTCAGCACTGAAACAAGCACTGTTTTATCTCAAGCTTCCCATTTTTATTCCAAACACAAAATAGAGAAATTTTATCAAACACATTTAATCACCACTCTTCCTCCTTTTCTCACATTCCAACAAACGCGATTTAAGCCTTGGCAGGCTCGAACAAATGGGAATCAAAATTCAAGTCACTTTACAATACATCCTGGAGTTCATTCATCCTCATGTTGATTGCTTCAGTTCACCCCTCACCAAGTGTCTTCTGGGAGCCAGAGGCAGCGCTAACACCGCGGCATCCCATGGTCGTCTCTGCCCTCCAGAGGCTGCCGGTCTAATGGGAAACAGCTTGCTGCGTCTTTAGCTGTCTGTCTATATGTCCCTGTGCTATAACAGAGAAATGAACAGAATGCTGTGGGAATACAGATGATGGAGGGAAGGACTAGACTAATCTGTCTGGAGGGATCAGAGAGGACTTCACGAAGGAAGTGACATGTTAGCTGGATTTTTTTTTTTTTTTTTAAATGACAAACCCATGCTCTGGGTTGAACCTGTGAAGGTAGGACCTGGGAAGGGGGACAGGGGCAGATGAAGTTGGTGACTGTATCTTCCCGGCCATTGCTGGGTTCTCAGCACCCTAGGATCTGCTGCCCAAGGGCCAGGCTCCCAGTGAAGTTCTAGGTGAGACCCAGTGCTGGGGAGCAGAGTCCTCTTCCTGATAGTGCAGCCTGTGGGATCACCTGCAAGGTCCTATCATGGAGGCAGGGGCTGGGATGCTGGCCTGCGCTGGGGCCAGCATGCTCAGGAAGGTGTCTTGTTGGAGGAGGTGGCAGCAGTCTCCCCTTTCTTCTTGGTGGGGGCCTTCAGCAGTGTCAGCTTCTTGGGCAGGCTGTTGCTGGCTTTCATCACCACGTCATGTTCGATCTGCTTCCAGATCCCGACTTCTAGGTGGTTCTTAAGGTTTTGTTGCTGACCAACCCGCGCCTTCTTGGGAGCTGTAACACGACCGTATTTCCTCCGGCCCCAGTTCCTTTCAGAGGCCGCCCCTGCCTCTTCCCTGGCTTGTGAGCCTGGAACTTGCGCTGCCCGTGTGCTAGCATCCGGCACCTGGCAGAAGAGGTCAGCTGGATCTTAAAGGATAAGAAGAAAGGAAGAGATGTTCCGGGCAAAGGGAACACACATGACAATACAAGAACACAGGAAAGGGCACTGTGAATTCTGAACACAATGAGAAAAATTCCGCACACCTGGACTCTAAGGTGCACATGCAGGAGTGTTGCTGATGAGGCCCGGGAGGAAAGCTGGGTCCACGTGTTGAAGGGCTACGTGTGTTGCTGTAGGTGGCAGGGAGCTGATGGTACCTATTTTGTAGAAAATTCATACTGGGCAGGGCGCAGTGGCTCATGCCTGTAATCCCAGCACTTTGGGAGACCAAGGAGGGTAGATCACGAGGTCAAGAGATCAAGACCATCTTGGTCAACATGGTGAAACCTCGTCTCTACTAAAAATACAAAAATTAGCTGGTCGCGGTAGTGTGTGCCTGTAGTCCCAGCCACTCAGGAGGCTGAGGCAGGAGAATCGTTTGAACCTGGGAGGAGGAGGTTGCAGTGAGCCGAGATTGTGCCACTGCACTCCAGCCTGGCAACAGAGTGAGACTCTGTCTCAAAAAAAAAAAAAAGAAGAAGAAGAAAAAAAAATTCACTCTGAAAGCTGGGTGAAAAGCAAGACCATTCTGGAGTGCATAAGGTTCCCTACTGGGCACAGCATATTGGATCCTTGTAGAAGAGGATTGACTTTTTATGTTAAAGGTCTTCTTGCTACAGACTAGACACACAGGAATGGGGAAATTAAATTTAATCTCCTAAATAGGGGATGGTGCAGATGTCCCCACTCCTGCCTCCCATGGCCATGACAGGCATTGCTAATCAATCACAGCACTACTTTCTACTGAGTCTGGTCTCAGCCCCAGATTCTTCCCAATACAGAGCTCCATGTTGCCACCACAATTTAGCCGAGGCGGCACATGAAATGAAGCATATTTTCCATTATTACACCAGGAAAAAAAGACTATTATTGACGTTAGTCCAAACCAAGCAACATCAGCTAGGAAAGCTTAATGTAAAAGTTCCTGAGAAGTACTATTCAAAATAAACACAACGAGTTGGAGGGGAAGAATCAAGTTCACAGCCTTGAGAAAGTAGCATTTAAAAGTGGCTGGGGGCGGGGAGGTCTTGGGCCTCGAGATTAATTTTTTTCCAACGCAGCAGACTCACAGGTTAATCATCATAAAGCTGTCACTCTCTCCACCCTGCACTTCGAGATGATAAGCAACATTCAAGGCCTTGCCGCCGCAGGTTTTACCTTCCAATTTGCCCTTTCACCTACAGGAGAAGGGAATTGCAAAGTACAATGTCAAAAAGAAATCAATTAGGATTCCTAAAGTGGGTGAGGGGGTAGCCATATTCTTGGTCCAGCCCAACAAGTCGGCTGTTCCCCTAGCTAGAACGAGGCAAGAATCCATCTGGCCATGGCCCCCCGGCCCTATCTCAGTCCAGAATTCCAGAACAACAGCAGGGCTCAAGTTCTGAAGATCGGGCTTTGTGCTCCAGGGGTGGCCTTTGGCAAGGAAATGGGACAAGTAAATACCACATGGGTCTTTTGATCCTGTGTATTTGACCTTTGCCCAGGGCCTGCATTTCCTTTTCACACCTCCCAGCCCCACCCCAAAAAGCAGAAGGAAAGCAATACTGTCCCCTGGGGTTTCCACCACCAAGTGCCCAGAAAAGCTGGAAAGGTGCAGGGAGAAAGAGTCCCACCCCATTCCCCTGAGCATGCTTCCACCTTCTGTGCAGGGTCCCACAAAAAACTGTCTTTTTGCTTCCTCCTCGCCTAAGTAGGAGGCCCCAGCAGCTATGGCTGGTCCCTAATAGGGTGGGAGCCCAGCACCCCAGACCCTAAGTCAGCCAGCATCTGTGAATCCTGAAGTTCCCTGACCCACAGCAAAAACCCACAAGGACCCAGCAAGCAGGGCAGGACACTGGAAATCTCAGCCAGCGTGGACATTAGAACTGGAAGACATGCATGGGAGGGAGGGTCCTTCTAGACCAGGACCGAGTCTCCAAGCCACTAGAGGCAGAATCCTTAACCCCAGCCTCAGCTTCCTCCCCTATAAAATGGGAATTCTAATACTGACTTTGCAAGTGTATTGGAAGGGTTAAAAACTGGGTACAGGAGGAGCCACCTAACAGGGTAGTTGGTACACAGCAGGGGCTCAGCACATGCACAGCTGGCTGTCTAGCTGGACCATCCGCCTAGACCATGTGAACAGCAGGAGGCCAGGAGCCGTGGCTCATCTGTACTGGGTGGTGGGGAGGTGGCTGTTTTCACTACCAAGCAGAGAGGGAAGCTTCGGCCATGGAACATTCAACCCCTCAGCCCATGGTGACCCCTGAGGCCCATGAAATTTCAAGGAGATTCTGTAGGATTAGGAACAGAAGGAACTGGGCCAGCCTCCATCCAGCCTTTGCCTCTAGGACAGTGGCCTTTGTGAGACACACTCACTGCCAGCACCCCTACCTCCTGGGCCACCTGAATTCCTGGCAGGGTTTATTTTCCTCTAAGCATGGCCAGGTCTACCCCAGAGGTGGGCAACCATTCAGGGAGTTCCCACAGCACCTGCCTAATGTATGTACCCCTATCACGTCAACCTCAGGCTGGGGTGGGACAGTCTGGGTAAATGGCTTAATAGCAGGACAGTCACATGCCTGATATTCACTGCACCTTCCTCCCTTTCCAGCTTTCCAGCCTCAGCCCAGACTCATGATAGAGAGACCCATGCATCCCCTGGCAAGGGGGTTCCCCAAGCCATTCAGCTTTGTCCCCAAATATACCCAGCAAACAGAAAGCTCATCAGATGGTTGTCTCCACCCTATTTAGGGACCATCTTGTGCTCTTGGCACTCACTCTGGGAGACTATGCTGTATCCCACACAGCTTATCCAAAAACGATCTTCCCATTTCATCAAACTTTCCCTGAAAGCACTTGGGTAAACATTGCCTGTGACATTAAATTTCCAGTGTTCTTTTTTTTATGTGTGTGTCCCCTAGAGATGGGACTCTAGACAGCTGCCCATTGCTTTGCTGAGGTGCCAAGATAATTTCTTTCTTAGAAACTCACAGCCCCACAAATGCCAGCCATTGTCCAGTTGATGCCAGGTCAGACTCCAGCCCATGGCGGCAGCTTCTCTTAATCCCCTTTCACTGCTGAAAGGACACGCACATCTCCAAGTCATTGCAGCTTCCAAAATGCTTTCCCACCTTGATCTCTTTTGGTCAAAGTTCTGGGATTTGGGGTGGGCAGAAGGCATCATCTTCCTCCTATAACTGAGGAAACAAATGGGTAGAAAAGTAGCCCAGGGGCTCATGGAGCTAGAAGTGGCAGAGAAATGGCAACGATGTCTCTTGGCAGATCCGGAACACAACAGACACGTCTGTGCCTTGAATTTTTAAACTATTTACATATTCTTTAAGCTTATTTGGCTGCAAGTTGAAAGAGATAACAGATGGGGCCCTCTGGTAAGGAGAGAGGGGAAGACTGGGCAAGATACACAGAGAGATGGGACATCTGCAGCAAAAAATAGTATTGATAGTATGAATAGGGACCATATATTGAGCACTTACTACATACTTCACATCTATTGTCACATTCTACACAACTTGTGAGATGATATCATCCCTATTTTACAGCTGAGAAAACTGAGGCTCAGAGAAGAGAAGTGACTGTGCAGATACTCACCCAACAAATGGAAAAGCCTGATATACATCCATGTTTGTCTGAACCCCTGACCCATCACATCAGCCACTACGCTGCTCCAGTTGCAGTCTGGTTCTGCCATTTCTAGCTCCATGGGGCACTGGGCTGTTTTTCTGGCCCTTTCTGTTTCCTCAATTGTAGGAGGCAGATCATGCCTTCTGCCCTCCCCAACTCCCAGAACTTTGACCAAAAGAGATCAAGGTGGAAAAGCACTTGTAAACCTGCAATGAACTGGAACTGCCAAGCATCTCCCGGCCTTCCTGCTGAATCACAGCAGATTCCTTCAACGGAGGACACTGCCCCTCTTTTCTCCCACCACTCTACAGGGCGCTGGTTCCTCCTATTCTTCTTGGAAATGCTTCTAAAATCAATAAGATCGTCGGCATCGAGTCCCAGTCATGCCAACGTCAGGCGCCTGGAACCCTGAGCCCTGCTGGTCGGTCAGCTCATTGGCCCCCTTGCATGATCCAGAGCAATTACATGCTTAAAATTCAAAGCCAGGTTGCACAGGGCCCCAACGTGGGAAAATGTCATGATTTTTCCCATGTGAACAAGTGACACAAGATATGAAAATAGCAGAGGGACTCCACCCCACCGCTGATTGGTCTCGCACAGCTAAAAAGAAGAACGGAGTTTTATGACGGGACAAGATCAACAATGAATTGGCTTGTAGGGAGGAAAAGAGATGATATAATATTTTCTTGAGCTAAAGGGACTAAAAATAGTGTGAGGTCTTCCAAGTGATGGTACTTGGTGGTGGTGGTGGTGGTGGTACTTCAGGATGTGGCTGCTAATCATATATTGCAATAGCTATTGGCACGTTCAGAGCCATTCACAGGGACTGGCTGCTCACCCAGCTCCAGGAACAAGGAACAAGGAGAGGGCCACCTGTCCCCATTATTGTACCTTTGCTCCTGCAGTGCGCCTCCCTGAAATGCCCTTCCTTTAGCCCACGCTGAGTCCAGACATCCCATGTCCTGAGCTCCAGCCAGCTCCTCCAGGCGGCATTTCTCAAACTCTTTCCCAAATCACTCCAACAGCAGAGGAGAAATTGCAGGGGGCTGGGTGAAGGGTGAAATTTGAGATGCGCCTGTTGACACCAACACAAGCAAGAAATTTCCTCCAAATCTCAGTTTCATCCCAAGAATTCATGAAAAGATGTCATTTACTGTAAAAAGTTTAAACTTGTTTTAGTATTTAAAAATCAGTTTGTTCCCCGATGTCATAGTTATGTGGTTACTCAGAGGGCTGTTTGCCTTGTGCCGTCAAGAGCTCCTCGGCCCAGTGCTGCCAGTGTGGAGTGCCCCTCAGTGACAAAACAAAGGCTTTTGCTGAGGACCTCAGAGCTCCTATGGCCACTGAGGCAACTCATTCACTCACCCATCAATTCATTCATTTACTCATCCAATATGTATTTACCAAACTCCTCCTAAATGCCTACTCTCAGGGACACAGCAGGAAGGAGTCCAACCCTCCAGGAACCCCATCTCATGGAGGAGACAGACAAGGAGATTGTGTGTCACAGCTTGGTGACAAGTGCTCCAGCAGAGACTAATCAAAGGGGCTTTAGAAACTGGGCACTAGGGCTCAGGAAAGCCTTCCTTGCAGGGAAGGTGCAAGCCAGGGTGCAACCCAGCCTAACAGTGAAGAGCCATGTGTCATGGGGCAAGCCAGTTAACCACTCATTTTCTTCATCTGTAAAATGGATATAATAGAATCATATGGTTTTCATGAGGATTAAATGTATTTAATTAAAGCAGTGCAAAGTGCTTACTATGGCACCTGATCCGTACTAAGTGTTCAATAAATATTACCTACTGAGCTGGGACCTGAGGAATGGGTGGAATTGGGACGTCGGGGTGAAGGACAGAAGGAGGGGAAAAGAAAAGAGTATGTCTCATACACAAGCAACAACACACTTAAGAACAAATATTCAATACATATTTCTTGAATGAATACATTCTATAAGGGAAATTGAAAGTAATGCAATCTTGATAAACCACACCCTTTGTCTATTTTTTTCTGGTGAGTGTGTGTAGGTGGCACTGAGTGGTACCTGAGCCAGGCGCCCAAAGGCAAGCCCACTGCGCTTTTCTAAGCAGGATGTGAACTCCTTAAGGGCAGAGATCGCATCTTTCCCCTCTTGGGATCCCACATCTCTGAGCTAGGGTGAACTGCAGGGTCTTATTTTTTGATCTCCAAGGGTGACTCATTCACCCCTCTCCTCTCTCTTTTGGCTATTTTACCACCACTTCCATCCTGGGGAAAGGCCTTGGCCAAGATCATTGGAGAGATCCAGGTGTCCCACTTCATGGAAGGAGCTGAGTAATGTAGGCTGGGGGCAAACAGCCCTGGATTTGTATTCAAGTCCTAGCTCTGCCAGCAGGAGCCTCTGGGTCCTTGGCTGAGTCACGTGGGACACCAATCCAGAGATGGTGCTCCCATAGGAGCAGGCTTCAGAGGTTTTGATGGGAAAGGATGACCAACCATCCTGGTTCTCCCTGGACTGAGAGGTTTTCTGGGATTTGGGACTTTCACTGCCAAAACCAGGAAGGCCCAAGGCAGACAGAGATGAACTGGTCACCCAGCGAGGTGGCCCCAGGGAAACCATTCTCACTCCCAAATTTGTTTCTCCTCTCCCACATTCTGCCCCCTCTACCTCCCCAGACCTGAGCCTCAAGTCAGCACCAAATAGCATCAGAGTCCTTTAGCTTCTCGGCTGACTCACGGATCTGTGTCTTTGCAGGAGAAGGAGAGAGGATGAGGAAGAAAAAGTGTCTGGCATTGCCCCCATGATGCTTCCACACTTGAGGTTGCGTCAATCCGCTGTTTGAGGGGGAGGACTGGGCCATGTTCTCTCAGAGAGTCCATGTAGGGCCAAAACCAGCTAGCCAGGATGCTGGCAGGGCAGGGGAATGGAGAGGTTGGTCCACTCTGCTCTCAAGAGGTCAGGGTGATGGAATTTATGACCTCTGGTGGCGCTGAGCCCACCACTCCTCCCCATAAGGGCTAACTGGACTGGTCAGTCCGATGCTGACCCGCTAGGCACAGTGTGGGCAGGAGGCTGCAGGGGGGTGCCTTCATCCAGGTCCCAACCCCACCCACACTTGGAAACCCAGGATGGTCCCCTGGGGCTGCTTTTCAGATCCCCTTGGCATGTCCGCCTCAGAGATCGCAGCAGGCTCTCTGTCATCCCATTCGAGAGACCTCTCGTGTTTTCAGTTACCAATCCCCATTTACATCCTGGCTGGGGCTTGAATGCCAGGCTATATTAGGCCATGCAGAGCCAGGCCTGTTATGCTTTCTTGTTAGCCACATCACATCATATTTTTATGATGCCAGTTTTCTTCCTGAGTTCTCTAGAACCACCTCCATTTTAAAAAAAAAAAAAAAGTCACACTTGAAGGTCCAAGGGCCCCTGTAGTTCCCAACACAGTCTGGAAAGGAACCCTCTGAGACCAGGGACAAAGAACTGGATAAATCTGAGGCAATGAGGGACGGTGACTGTTTTTTCCACCCCCTGCAGCTGCCTGCATCCACCACCCCAAAGCCCGACTGAGCCTCTGGTTCCTTATGGCCCAGGGCAAGAAGACAAAGATCCAAGACTCTTGTAGGAACAAAATGCCCTTCCTTGGAGCAGCGTCTTCTCTCCCTCCTTGTCCCTCTGTGGACCCCCGGCACTTCAGTGTGGGGCTCCTGTGCTCTGTCATCCACCATGTCCATCAGCACTGTGGCAAGGAACATTAGAATTTACAAAGTGCTGCCTCACCCGTGGTCTCCTTAGACTTAGCTTTGGAGTGAGGTGGTAGGATACCCATTCTACAGATGAAAAAGTAGAGAGAGTGGAAAGGGAGATGGTGTGCTCAAGTCAGGAAGACAGTAAATAGGAGCGTCAGAGCCCCTTTGCACAGCCCCTGGGGCTCTGCTCAGGGACCAGGCCCAGCTGCCTATACAAGTCTACACACTTGGTAACCCAAGAGGAGCTGCTGTACATTTGAGTTCCTTTCCCAAAAGTACACTCCTGGAGGTCAGAAGCCCTGGAAGCACTGTGCCCTCTGTACTGCACTCCCTTCCCAGCCTCCTCATGCCCAGGACAGGCAGCTTCCATAGGGCTGGGGACTGGGGCACCCAAGAGGGAAGAAGTGCTCTCTGTGACTTTCCACTCGTTCTCTGCCCCCAATTTTATACTAACTCTCTCTCTCTCCCTTCATGTCTCTCTCTCTCTCTCATACACACACACACACACACACACACACACACACACACACACACACACACAGAGGCACATCTGGGATCCAGAAAGAGACCCCAGACCATCTCAGGTGAGGGATGGAGAGGCAGGGTCACTCCTCTGGTGAGCTGTAAGTTTCTTCCCTGGTCAACAATTTAGCATGCTGCCAATGTGTTGGGGACTATGGTTGAGGAGGGGCTCCCAAGGAGGTGCAGCAGGCGAGCTGAGGCAGAGGTGGTAGGAATAAGGGCCTGCTGCTTTGAGAGCAAGGCTAGGTATTCCTGCCTCCATGGGATCCTGAGGATATGGCTGCAGACAACAGAGGATCAGGGACCAACTCCAGGTGTCCTCCATGCTTCTCATCCAAGAAGAACAAGGGTAAGTCCTTTGCCCATAGTTCTTTGGCCATTAGCCCCTCTATGTCCTTCAGGCCCCATGGGGCAGGACACAGACCACCTAACAAAACTGGCCCAACAGAAGGGCTGGCCCAGGGGAAGGACCCCACATCACCAGGGCAATGGACCTTGGTTAAATGGCCATGGTTGCTTCCAAGTCTCTAGCTCACCCTCAAGCCATGAATCCAGGTCCATTCTCAATGAAGCTAATGGGCCACATGAAACTTCCTTGTACAAAGAAGCAAGGTTCTAGCCTCCTTATTTCACTGAACCCCCACTCCCTGGGCCACCCCACCCACACCTCTCCTCCCATCCCTAACTTCTGCCCTCAGGCTCTTCCCTCACACCTACTGGCCAACCCCATCACCATGGCAGCAAAGGCCCAAGGGTCAACAAGACGGTACCCAACACCCTCGACATGTAGGCACTGTGCTAGACCTCGGGTGGGGAGCAGGATAGGCACAGCCTTGACCCACCCAGCACTTTCAGGCTAGAGAGGGAGGAAAGGCTTACATAGAGCAATAAATAATAAATAATCAAATAATATGGTAAGACAAGGATCCAGAATATATCCCCTTTCATGGTGTGATGAAGCAGCCCAAAAAGACTGTAAATGGGAAACATGGAGGAATCTGGTGAGCCAGTGACACCCCAGCTGGTTTTGGAAAGACAAAAGAAATGTGATCCCCAACATTCCTCTCTTCCTCAAGACAGACATTCCTCATTCCTCAGGTGAATGAGGAACACAGGTGTGCAGACTTCAGGGTCCACACGTTTGGCCACAATGCTCCTTTATTTTTCACTGGATTCATGTACACACATAGATGATTTACAGAGATTATTGGCATTTACAGAATTTTGTGCCCAAATACTGTTGCATAGTTTTGAAAACCGAACTTCTATAGAAATGTGAGGGGAATAAAGCAGAATATTTAAGTGCAGAAAGTTGGCAGCCCAAATGACCTATGCTCTCAGCTCATCTGGCTTCACTTTGCCAACTAGATCAAATAATGTCCCCAAAATGCAATGCACAAAAATACATACACATTCCAACAATGTCTAAACCCATTTCTGGAAGGTTTCACCATGAAATAAGTCACTTGGTGGCAACAGCTCCTGTTACAGGACAGCCAGGATTTGGGTCATGCCTCTGGGATGATGATGGTGTTGTGCTATTTGCAGAGCCAGGAAATAGTTGTGAGAACAACTGCTCTGTCCTCTTTAGAAACATGCGAATGGTAAGTTGGACCCTGAGACTGGAAGCCCAGATGGTCAGAAGTCCTCCACCTCCTATCCAATAACATAAGAGAATCCCAGAAATTGACAGATAACTGAAAGTTCCTCCACCCTCCCAAGGAGTTGTTCCAAGTAACCTTATATGCTTGACCTGTTGGGCCCCATAGGACAGTATGTGGGTTATGGGTTTCTGACCTTGGTTTGATGGACTCTAGATAAGTTCAAAGAACTGTTTAAGGCAGTGTCAACTTAGTTTGAATTAGAAAGTTGATCATAACACAAGGACAAAGTGACACCCAACTAAAGAAGCAAAACAAAGAAACTCACTTCAAATTCATGCAATCTTTAAGCATATTGATGAGGTGACTTTGACCCAAAGGTCACAGGACTGTATCTGTCAGGACTTCCTTGTTGTAAGTGACAGAAAACTCAACTCAGATTGGCTTAATTAAAAGAACGGGAATGTATTGGCTCATGAAATATTTTAAAAATCTAGAGATAGGTCTCGCTTCACACACAACTAGACTAAGGACTCAATTGGTGTCATTAGGGCTCCATTTCTTTTCCTCTTTCAGAGTTCTGCCATCTTCCATGGTGGCCCAGGTTGTGGATGGACATGGCACATCCAGTGGGAAAAAACACTGCCTCTGTCTCAACAATTCCATTGAAAGTCTTCTGGCATCGTATTGGCTCTGACCAATTCAGGGATGGGCCCCTGGCCCACTCATTGTGGTCACAGTGGGGGATACAGTGGCAGGCTACAAATCTGGGTTTAGCTCATAGAGTCACCTTGGAGCCCACCCCAAACACACCAACTGAGAGTAATACATAGATGGGAGTGAGGCTATTACCAGAAGAGGGAATGATGGCTGGGGAGGCAAACCACAGACATTCACCACATAACAAGTGGGTTGATTTTCACGCGTGGCCTCTATCCCACACATGACCCTGATGAGCTACAGACAGAATCCAATCCCTTCAATACCATCACCATGGTTCTTTCCACCCCAGAGAAAAGAGGTTGCTGGGAGTGCTGCAGAAAAGCAGGGAATATGCAGAAGGTACAAGAAAGTCTCCAACCCCACAAAGAGCCTGGAGCTGACACCTCACAAAGAGTGTCATATGTCTACTGCTTCCATCAGTTTTGCTCCCATCCTGCTCCCAGGCAGGGAAATTGTCCAGATTGCATCTACAAAGCTGAGATCAGCAGAGTCTGAGTCATCCCTGCCCCATGATAGTAGGAGCCCAGGGCTGGGTCAGAGAAAATGTGCATAAGACATTCTTCATTGTATTGCTGGGATAGAGAGTGAGGAATCATTATCACCGAATAGGTATCATCATCATCATCATCATCATCATCATCACTAAGAGGAGACAAAACCCATAAGACAACAACAGCATGTACTGAATACAAACCAAAACAATTAAAAACTGAGAGCAAGTGACCACATTAGTCATCAGGACAACTGAAGTAAGATTGGGCAGCACGAGGCAAGTGAGTTGCAGTGAGTGATTCAGGGCTAACACTGCGAAGAGTGAGCACACACCAGAGCTGCTGCAGATGAGCAAGGGCGGTGACAGGGTGCCAAGACCCTGCCCGACCCAGGCCACACAACAGAGAACCCAGAAGAAGTGGCTGTGAATACACGCCCAGGTGACCCTGACTTTGAGGCTCTGCTTCAGCAGGTTCCATGGAGGGTGGCATGGAGGACAGGAGTCACCCAGAGAGCAAAACAAAGGCTGACCTTTGTTGCTGCACACACAAAGGATGACCAGGAATGGTACTGTGAAGCCCGGAGCCATATGAGCTGATTAGTTCTGACCCCCTTCCCCTTTCTGGTTCTTCCCTACAGATCCAGGGCCATCCTTACTTAATGAGCTGAGACCACCTTTTGTTTCCGGCCCAAAAGCTGGGACAAGAACACCTTCCTCCAACTCCACTGTCCTGAGCACTGGCAAACTCCTAGATCAGGGTTCTGTTTTCAATCCCTCCCCCTGTGTTTAAAAGCCAAGACTTTCTCCCAACTCAAAGTACTCATTGCCATATATATAGATATATATAGAGAGAGAGGGAGGAAAAGCATATATATGTATAGTATATGACATGTGTGTGTATCCCATACACACACGCTTGTGCATGCACACACATCCACTCCTCCATATCCTCAAGATCCTGCACAAAGCTATTCTCTCTGAGGATCCTTCCACAACCCTCCAGGCAGTGCTTATCACAGCCCTTGACAGCCTATAGGTGTGTGATGGTTACTATTAAGTGTCAACTTGATTGGACTGAAGGATGCCTAGACAGCTGGTAAAGTATTGTTTGTGGGTGTTGTCTGTGAGGGTGTTGACAGAGGAGATCGACATTTGAGTCAGTGGCCTGGAAGAGGAAGACCCACCCTCAGTGTGGATGGGCACCATGTAATCGTCTGTCTGCATGGCTAGAACAAAGTAGGCAGAAGAGGGAATAGCTGGCTTGCTGGGTCTTTTGGTTTCATCTTTCTCCCATGCTGGATGCTTCCTTCTCTTCCTCTGATGCCCTTGAAAGGCTGCAGGTTTTTTGGCCTTTGGACTCTTGATTTACATCAGTGGTTTGCCAGGGGCGCTCAGGCCTTGGGCCACAGACTGAAGGCTGCACTGTCAGCTTCCCTGCTTTTGAGGCTTTTGGACTGAGCCACTACTTGCTTCTTTCTTCCCCAGCTTGCAGCCTTTCGTGAGACTTTGCCTTCTGATCATGTGAGCCATTTCTCCCCATACACTCCCTTTCATACAGACATATATCCTATTCGTTCTGTCCCTCTGGAGAATCCTGGCTAATACAAAGTGTATCCACACAAGTCTTTGTATATCCCATCTTCACTCTGTAGTTGTTTCAAGCACAAAAATGCATCAGAGCGACAGCTCTTGGGAAGTCAAACACCTGCAGATCTCATCAGGTTTGGTCTTAGCCCTTGTACCAAATCAACCACTGATAATTTCAGAGCAAGGACTTTGCCAGCCAGGAGACAGGCTCTTCCCTGGTGGACAGCACTTCCTCTGTGCTTAAAACATAAGCACTTATGTTCTCTTTCCTGTGGAACTTAGTCCCTGTGAGGTGAGCGATTTCCTCTGTCTTTGTGCACACCCAGTGTGGAGCAGTCATATAATATGTGTGCTTTGTCACACTCAACACCATGTTCTCATTTTTGCATTCACCATTCCTGCATTAACGTGGTTCTCAATGGTCACGTCTACTGACTTAGGTGTATTTCATCATATTAACTCACTCATCCACCAGATGTTTACTGGATGCCTACTATGGGTTGTAGGTGACTGAAACTCAGAGGAAACAACGTCCTTGGATGTGGCATCATAAACATGCAGCCACAAGCTATGGGAAGATCTGTGGACTGTGCTCCTGAAGAAGTGGTAGAGCAGAAACTAAACTCTGAGTAACCTTGACGTGTCGCATAGATCTACCACAAAGTCAGAATGACAATATGCACCCACTGGTGGGACTGCATGAGAACTCAGATATGAAGAGGGCATTGCAAACAACCCTGATGGATATGTGGTGTTATGAAAATATGCCATGTCCCTATGAGTGGACATCAGATAGTTTTCAATGCTTGTTAACATAAACAGCATTATTGTGGGCATCTTTTTTTCTCTTAATATTAGTTCTTTAGTGAGTGCTTTTCAAGAGTGCGACAATGGAGAAAAATAATATTGTAAGTAACGTTATGGCTTTTCTTACAATATTGTCAGATTTCTCTCCAGAAGATAAGGCCCAATTTGCATACCATACTGGTATGTATGAACACATGTGTTTCTAGAGGGGCCATTTAAAATATTAGCACCCAATAGAGCATGAGCATGCAGCAGTCAGAACGGACACCTGCTGTCGACCTCCAGCACAGCCATGGGTTTCCTGGCCTTGCATTCTGTGATTTCTCCTTTTTATTGTGATTTTATTATGTGACTTTATTATTTCCATATTTTATTTTACTGTGAGATATCCTACAGTTGTTCTCAGGCTCATTTCTTTCATTGCTAGGAAGTTCTTCCATTAACCAAATGGAGACGCATTTATTTCCCTATGTGCCAACCATCAACATCGATATCAGACTCCTCTTATCATAAGGAATCAGTCTTAAATGTGCAGGATTGGAATTTTTTCTGAATATTTTCTACCTAATATCTTTTCCCATTGTGTTGATTTCCTTTTTGGTGAGACTGTTTTTTTCCTGCTGTAAACATCTATTTTTGAATTTTTATGAATTGATTATGTCCATCTTCTCTCATCACAGCCCTCATTTCTTCAATAGACAGTAACATATCTTCCCTCTAAACTGGAGACACTATAGTGTTTCCTTCTTGCTTTCAAAGAATTTCTCATTTTGCTGCAAAAGTTATACATGATCATCACAGAAAAATGTAAGAAGAAAATTTTAGGAAAAAATTGACTGCAAAGGTGACTACTAACAGTTTTGTTTTTCCAGTTTTTTTGTCTTTTTATTTTTCAGTTTCTCTGAGATCATACTCTGTTATCATCTGTCTTTTTCTCTTAAATCTATATTATGAATAGTTTTCACATAGATTTGTTTTCTTCTTAAGTACACAAAATATTCCAGTATATAAAAGAAATAAATGTTGCAGAGTTAATGCCCTATTATTGGTGAGAACTACTGATTCTAATTTCTTGCATTGTCTATAACACAATGAGTTACTCTCGTTATTTACTTTATCTCCAACATGAAACTCAGGACAGGAATTAGATCTTTCCCATTTTGTATCCTCAGGACTTAGCATAGTGACAAATTCACCGTAAGTGCCAAATAAATAAGTAAATAATAGCTAACCATTATTGAGCAATTACTTTGCACCAGACATTGTTCTAAACACTTAACTTACATTAACGTGTTTGTTTCTTACCAAACAAAAAACAAAAATTTTTACATATGAGTAAACCAAA
Source organism: Colobus angolensis palliatus (assembly GCF_000951035.1). Classification (NCBI taxonomy): domain Eukaryota; kingdom Metazoa; phylum Chordata; class Mammalia; order Primates; family Cercopithecidae; genus Colobus; species Colobus angolensis. The sequence continues at coordinate 8,118,970 of NW_012121265.1, forward strand.
GCATAAAGCAGTAAAGAAATTACTCCAATTAGTTCCCTTCACTTCCTCCTATTTGCTCTGCCCTTTCAGAACTTACACTGGGACAAAAACAGGGAACCCTGGTGCAACCCTGAAGTGAAATATGGATCTACAGGCCACATTCCACAAAGCTGGGGGAGCAGGAGGCAAGTGTTGGAGATGGGATCAAAGAGTGTCCAGAGATTACACAGAGGCAGCCCTGCCCCCAGACCTATAGCTCACAGGACCAAAGCCATCTTCTACGTCAAATGCTGAGTTATTACTGCAAAGTCATCACCTCGTTTAATTCTACAGCAGCCCCATGAGATAGGTAATATTTTACCCACTTTTACTTGATGCCGTGGGAAAGAAAACAACACATCCAGGGTCACGTGGACTGTCAGAGTTGAGGCCAGGATGCAAACCCCAGTCCATCAGACACCACAATCTAAGCTCTTCTTAGCCCCACGCTGGAGAGCTTTGGAGAACTCATGAGTTAGGGGCGGCTTATACGGTAGAAACCTTTCCCTCTAAGGGGAAAATCTGCATTTCTCATGATTTCCTTTAGGTTTACGTTTTGTTTTGTTTTTCTTTTTTGAGAAAGTCTCCCCATATCACCTAGACTGTAGTGCAGTGACGCGATCTCCACTCAAGGCAACCTCCACCTTCTGGGTTCAAGCGATTCGCACGCCTCAGCCTCCCGAGTAGACAGGATTAGAGGCATGCACCACCATGCCCAGCTATTTTTGTATTTTTAGTAAAAACAGGGTTTCACCATGTTGGCCAGGCTGTTCTTGAACTCTCGGCCTCAAATTACGCACCCGCCTCAGCCTCTCAAAGTCCTGGGATTACAGGCATAAGCCACCACACCCAGCCCTTTTGGTTTAGATCTGAAACTCTTCTGACCAAAAGCTCTCCAGCAGTGGGCACAGAAGAACTGGGGAAGATACCAGTCTCTAGCCCCAGTCCATTCGAACGAGAAGAAAGAGTGATGAAAAGACCCTCCCTCAGAGCTTTCAAGAATGGGAGGGCAGGGGGCAGGCCCATGAGCAGCTCCTCTCAGCGGCAGCATGGCGCCCTCCGCCATGTACCCTATTGGGCATTTGCCACCTTTGGAGATGGGGAGTGGAACTGACAGCAAGACAGACCCAAGGATTAAGCCTCAGTATAACTGATGCCAAACCCCAGGTTCTTTCCACTATTAAAATTTTAAAGTGTGGTGGTGTAGCTTGGCTTTAAAGTTTGGGTGTGATTTTGGGAGGCAGCAGAGGGAGCATGTATGTGGCATTCCATATGCAGGAGAATCGAAGCAGAGTTATGGTGGCAGAAACAAGCATTATGTTCAGAAGATAGTTAAACCAACCTGTGGTGCAGCGAAGCAGCAAGGAGCACTAACCTGGCATCAGGAGACCTCAGTTTCAAGTCTAGACATGCATCGTGGTTGTTCAGGTCTCGTATGGGTCTTGTAGTTCTTCTAGACCCACCCTCTTGTGCTATTGAAGACACAACATCTTCCATCAGGCTGTAAAGAGAGAAAGCTAAGACCTAAGAGGTCAAATCCCTGTCACAAATCACCCTAAAACACTGCCCAGCCCAGCCTCGCTCAGCCCAGAGCAGTTATGGGAGCAAAAGGAGCTGCCCAGCTTCCAAACTGGAGAAGAAAAGGTTAGCACTACTGAGCCCCTACCAGATGCCAAGCGTAGGCCTAAGCAACCTACCAAAACACTGGCAACTTCTTCTACAAGTTACATGTGGAGAAACTGGTGCTTAGCCATCTGTTCAAGGTTAAACCAAAGCTATGTGATGGAACCAGGATTTTAATTCAGATCTTCCCGATTCCAAAGTTTCAGCTTTAAAGTGCCCTTCTCAGGAATACCAGCCATTCCCTCCAAGACCTGGGACACCCACAGTGGCAAGCTGTCAGCACCTTCAGAAGAGGCGAGGTGCTACCCACACTATTGGAACTGGGACTTCGGGGAAGGATGCCTGGCAGGCACTGCTGGCAGAGGACCCCTGCAGCCATTGCTAAGCTGTGTCCGGACAGGGAGAGAGCAGGGAGAATCAGCACATTCTCCACTCTCACTCCTGCACCCTGATCTGCTGGTGGCTGCTCTTAGGCAGAACTCAGAGAGCACAGAAGAAAGAGTAAGGGGACAGCTCACAGGGCTCAGGCCTCCAGGGCCCAGCATGGACAAGGGCAGAGACTATAGTCGGAGGGGCAAGTAGAGAGTATCTAGTGTAGAACCCAATGCTCCCTCCCCAATGCCTTCACCTGGGCCACCCTCTCTGGGAGCTCCTGGGGGGGATAGCTCCATTCCAAGCAAGTGTTCAAAATGGAAGGATTAGGTTTCAGGCAAACAAGCAAATGTGGAGGGTCATAGGAAAAGGCCCAGCCAAGAGCAATGAGTTTGCTGCTGAGAGCTCCTCATGGCAGGCAAAGTAGACATCCCTGTCAAGTCACAAGTTCCCTAACTTCTTGGAAATGGATGACTTTCATCTTTGAGGGCCTGAACAGCCTGGCACAGGAGTCAGCAGTGCAAGTTCCAGATTTTGGGCTTATCAGATCTTCTGATTCCCAAGCAGAATCCATGGAGTTGGCAGGGGTGAGTCCTTGCAAGCTCTCATTCACCCTTGATAATCAACTAGTCTTTGGGGACATGACGTGCTTGTGCTCCACGGTCTCTCCTCAAATCTTCCCTGGCCTGTTGTGTCGATAAGACGGTGATGTTCGGAAACAAGAAGCGAGTCAGACCAGGTCAGGTCCCGTGGCCTGTTAGGTCAATATACCACCATGACCGACTGAATTCATGCTCCAGGAGATGTTTGCATTTGACCATGAATAGGAAGCTCTGAGCCAAGGAGAAGATGGAAATTCACAGAGGGTAGGGGCAGTGGTGTACAGTATTTTGCAGGTAAGGGAAGCTCTAAAATCCCAATATCTGGGTCTGCATAGAGACTGGCGCTGCCACTAGGTGACCCTGAGGGAGTGAGGGTTCCTGGCCTTCCCTGTGGTATCAGCACCCTAGTCAGGCTTTAACGTTCTGAGTTACTGTTCCCAATACCCCTCCCCTAACAGTCTCCAACCAGCAGCCAGAATGATTGTTCTGAACCAAAAAAAAAAAAAAAATCTGATCATGTCCCTTCCCTGCCTAAAACACCTCTCATGGCTCCCCATGCCCTCAAGATAAAACCTTTACCTGTGGCTGCATGATCTGGACTGTTCTCCTCCAGCCTCGCCATTCTCACATCTCATGGTCCTATTAAAGTGGACTTCATAAGTTGCTTGAACATGCAATGCCCCCCACCCCTGGCACTTCCAGTCCCTTTGCTGGACCTATTCCTGCCGATCTCTCATCTCTCATCTGACTGCACACTTCTCCAGGCTCCCTCCCCAGTGCCTTCACCTGGGCCAGCTTTCCCCATGGTGAGCCCATCCACCCTGGCGGCTGCATCACTAGGCTTACCACTTGCTGGAGCCCACAAAGGAAGAAGCTTCCCCCACAAAAGAAGCTCTCCCCTGCACAAAAGAAGAAGTTCCCCCCCCCACAAAAGAAAAAGCTCTCCCCAACAAAAGAAGAAGCTCTGCCCCTACCAAAGAAGCTCTCCCCAAACAAAAGAAGAAGCTCTTCCCCTACAAAAGAAGCTCTCCCCAAACAAAAGAAGAAGCCCTCTCCCCACAAAGGAAGCTGTCCCCCAACACAAGAGGAAGCTGTCCCCAGTAACAGAAGAAGCTCTGTGAGGTAAAGATCCTAATTAGTTTGCTCCCCACTCTACCCCAACACCTAGTACAAGTAGAGTGATGTTAGTAACATTAGCTTAGGGCGGCTCCAAAACATAGTTGAATGAATAAACAAAGGAAGGACTCTATCATTCATTCATTAAACGTCTCCATGTCTCCTCTGGGCCTAGGGCATAAAAAACAATCCCTTAAGTGTGTCCAGCGAGCATGCTGAGAACAGAGCAGCGGACTCCCCAGTGGCCCCAGCCTCAGCGGCCATCACTGCTGGGCAGCTCTGAGCTCTGTCTGAGCCACAGACATGGGACGGGGATTACCCAGAGAACTGTGGCCAAGAGCCAGCGACATGGGTCCCTGGGGCTCTCTCTCTCTCACCTGACCAGGTGACAGGGAAGACAGGGAAGAGGATAGTGTGTGTGTGTGTGTGTGTGTGTGTGTGTGTGTGTGTGTGTGTGGCCGCGCACGCATGCGCACATCCTCACACAGTCTGGCCACACATAATAACCCCACACACAGCCTTGCATCTGCATAGTCAGGGAGGAAGGAGGGCCTGTGCTTTTCTTCTACAGATGCCCAGTGACCCAAGCAGCTGGCCCTTGGACAAACTGCAGAAAGGCAGCTGGCCTCTCTCCAGCCTGTTCCCCAAAGTGCTGTTACTCTGCCTTTCTCAGCCTTTGGGTTCTACACTAGATATTCTCTACTTGCTCCTCTGGCTATAGTCTCTGCCCTTGTCCATGCTGAGCCCTGGAAGGCTGAGCCCTGTGAGCTGCCCCCTTACTCTTTCTTCTGTGCTGAGTTCTGCCTAAGGGCAGCCACCAGCAGATCAGGGTGTGGGAGTGAGAGTGGAGAAGGTGCTGATACTTCCTGCCCTCTCCCTGTCTGGACACAGCTTAGCAATGGCTGCAGGGGTCCTCTGCCAGCTGTGCCTGCCAGGCATCCTTCCCCAAAGTCCCAGTTCCAATAGTGTGGGTAGCACCTCGCCCCTTCTGAAGGTGCTGACAGCTTCCCACTGTGCATGTCCCAGGGCCCTTATAAGTTTCTCTTAACCCTGCCTGTACCTTGCAAATAGTCTGTTTTCAATTCCCCTTCTCTCATCCCTTCACGGGGTGCCATCTTGTTTTTCTCAGGTACACATTTTAAAGAGGTCTCAAGTCCCTGCCCTTGAAAAACCTGGGGACAACATTAACAGCCTCTCACTCTTGTCTCCCATCCCCTCCAGAATTCTCTGTAGTCAGATAAACTGCCCCTTCCACAGAGAACAGGACAGCCTGGAGGCGCAGAATATGCCTGCCAGAGAAGCAGTGTTGCCTGCCCCAGAATGTGCACATTGCATCATCCCATCCTCCTCCTAGATTGGCTTCATTGCCCTAGAAGGGGAGTGGCATTCCACCTCGGGGGAGCAGGCTCGCAGGCAGGGAGGGGCCAACTGACATGACAACCAGGAGACACACCACACTCCCCTTTAATTTCCTTTGTGACCTCTTCCCCTGGTGCATACATGTATACCCTCACATGTCAGGCCCAGGTGAGCAAAGTGGTCCTCAGTGACCATTTGTGCCTGTTTACACACACACAGATACATATACACATACACCCATAGACACTCACATGTTACACACACACATATACATAGGCTTAGCTTATGTTTGGAAAACACACCAAACCCTCACTTCTACCCCAGCCTCCATGAGGCCAATGGCCCTTAGTGCCAGCTGTCCCTACAGAGAGCACATGGCTTGGCTCTTCCTGGCGTGCCTCACCTATGGCCTGGACAGAAGGAGAGAGCAGACCCGCATTTCATAGAATTATAAAATGGATCAGCAGAAAAGCCCCATGAGATCCCTTAACCCAGTGTAACTCAACAAGTGTTCCAGCAAACATGATTCACTGAGATGCATTCCAAAGTCCCGGGAGTTTGGGAAACAGCACACCATGTCATCCTCTCTCAGACAATCGCAAACCACACAGGCACATCAAAGTCTCCGAGAGATCCTGAAGGAGAGGTACCTATTAAAGACTGCTTACCCCAGCATTTCACCAGATAGGTGGCAGACAGGGAAGAGATGATACGGAGGTGATGGACAGCAGAGACAGATAGAATGATAATGTCAGTAGATAACGCAGATATTATAGATAGATTTTGTAGTTAAATTAACTGCACAGAACACACTTTTAAATAATATTAGACCAATCACTCGCATTTCATAAATGAAGAAGCAGGGACTCAGAGAGGGATTTGCTCAAGATCACATCACTGGTAAAAGACAAAACCAGGCCTAGAAACCAGGCCTCCTAATCCTTGGTCTAGGCTCTTTCCAACAGGCCCTGTTCTCTTTTTTTGTATTTAACTAACTCTAAGCCCCAGGATTTCTGGTAATCAAATAGACCAATGCTATTTCCAAAACAAATCCGAGTGTCAGTGATTTTGCTCCATGACTTGACTTGGTCTCCCTCTCCGGCATGCCCTCTGCTGAGGAAGGTGCCCCATCCTGTACCCCGGACTCTCAGGCCCACTGTGAGGAGTGGCAGGGCCCAGGGCAGAGGCCCAAGGGCTAGCCTGGCACTGGGCTCTGGACCTGGGTACCTGGATCCTATTATGCTACTGAGTCAAGGGGGTAGACTTCCTTACAGGTGTCCCTGAATGGGGACAGGACTTTGTCATGCCATCCCCAAGGATAAGGTTGGATGAAAGCTGAGGTCTGACCTGGGCCCAGGTGCCACTGCCCAGGCCTGGCACTGGTCCCACAGGACCCAGCTGCTAGAACCAGAGCTTCCTTCATGGGCTTCCTTCTCAAAGTGTGGGCATCCCAACTCCCACATTCTATGCTCTGAGCTCCCAGCCACAGCCACCTCTCCCCCACCACTCACTCACAGTACAGACGCCCATTATCCTTGGTAGGCACATGGCATCCTCTCCCCTACTGCCACACTGTCACTGTGTGTGGCTAATTAGTGATTTTCACAGGCACATCCTGGCTTCCCATGTATCTCCAAAGCTTCCAGAGGGCAGAGGCGGGTCCTCATCTCACTCCACAGGGACAAGTGGTAAGTTTTGCACAGTGCATGCAGGGAAGGAAGAGAACTGCCTTGCAATGCCTAGGATGGTCCATGGCACAAAGCAGGCACAGGGGGTCCTCGGGGGTTGATTAGCCACTCACCACATCCCAAAACAAAATAGAATTCATGTTGGGTGTATGTGGCATCAGACGGAGAGTCACAGGGAGGAGTGGGTTCAAGGGCTCCTGGAATGCTACATAACCAACAGCTGTTCTAGGTCCCAGGTCCCTTGATCTGCCAGTACAAGGTAAGAGTTAAGGACTGATGACGATGCTTCTGGCTCTAAATCTCTGATTTGATTATAGGGTCCTAGACAGGGGAAAGCCTAAGCTATGTTTTCATCATTCTCTCCTCCAGCCTTTTAGCACAGAAAAAATTGAACAAAGCCTTGGGGAGATCGTGCTTGTGCCCAGACTCAAACGAAGGCACTACCCTTCCCCCAGCCCAGTGCACTTGCAGGAGTAAATCTAGCAAGACACACTTCAGACCCAAAAGCCAATGACTTTCGATATCCCAACCAAAGTTACATAAAACAGGAGATTCAGCCACGAAGACAGACCCTCTTGGCCCAGATACTCGGGAACAGATACTATGCACAGGAAAATGTGGGGGTTAGAGTCTTATCTCCTGCTCTTTAAGCCAAGATCCCTGTGGGAGCCATTTTGCCTCAATTTCCCTCCCCACCCCACACCTTGCCAGACTGTTGCTTGAGCCCTTTGCAAATGAATAAACAGTGATTCCTACTGTGAACTCAGAAACCCATCCATGCTTCTCTGCTTCCGTATCGAGGAGGAAGGAGCATGACACCAGAGGCCCCTCCGTGTAGCACCACAGCCCATGCTTCTGCCCCCTCTGGGGGTGGAGGCAAGGCAAACACTTCCCTGGCAGACAGGACAGAGCTGAGAGTCAACAGCAAGCAGTGTTTGTATCTGCTCCTGTGGCTGGGACACACAGCCTGGGGCCTGGGGGCCTGCCAGGCAGGCTATTGTCTGGCACTGTTTGTCTTTGGGGCGATGGGTGCACTGGAGTGAGGAGGGACAAGAGAGGCTGGGGTGAGCGTGGGATGGGGAGCAGGCCACAGAACCAGACCAGGGAGCCAGCCTTGGCGCCACAGGCCAGGAGGCTGGTTTTTGAAGCCTCTGAGCCAGGGTCACTGGGGCCCAGCACCTGGCCATCCTCCTGTCTGCCGGCTCAGAGGATCCAGGTGACAGCAGGAATTCCTCACCCCCTCAGAGCCATGGTCTTCCCTCTCCGAGACCCCTCAGTGCCCAGATAATTTCTCAGGGCTCTCCACCCTCCCACCGCTGCATACACAGACACCCTCTCCTGCACCAGAGAAGCAAAGGAAGATGAGGAGATGCTGCATGTACGGCCCAGAGGGTGCAGAGGACCTGCTTCTGGGGGGAGTCCAAAGCTGATCTATACATATTACAGGTGGCTGGGCTCACAAAAGCTGGCCTCCCCCAAAACCACAGCCTGATGCTTGGGTTTGCCCCTCAAATCCCCTCCTCCATGAGTGGCTATTCATCAGTACTGCATCTGACTATATATACATCTCTCAGCTGCTCCCTAACCCAGGCAGCCTGGAGCCAGAGCCCTGTCACCTAGCACCATGGGATCCTGAGCAAGTCGCTTCCTCGTGAATCTGCATTTGTCCTCTCATCTGTCAGATGAGGGGTTGGACTCCTGGATTGCTCAGGCCCCTTCCAGCTTCAAAGTGCCATAACCATAGTGTGAGGACCATAAGCCCTCCCAGACCGCAGAGCAGACTTTGCTATTACAGCAATGCAACAAGAAGGATGCGTGCCTTCTGGCCAGAGACAATTCAAACCACAAACCACCAACTAATACATGGTTCTATTCAGGTGTTTAGACCATACTCTGTGCATAACCACACTATGGAGTATATGTTACATGTCATATATTACCATGCTTTAAGGTGAGATATACATTTTGGATATATTCCACACTTGGTGCATATACCACACTTTGGAGTAGATACACACTTTGAGGTATACAGACACATTAGGTCATATAGACACTGGGGTATGTATACACCTTGTGTATATTACATACTTGGGATATATCTCACACCTGGTGTAGACAGCACACTGCATAGACACCTCTCCACTGGGAGTGTTCTGAGAAAGGCTAATGCCAAAACTCTGGAAAGGTTCTGGGGTTAAGAGTACAGGCCCTAGAACGAGATAAAGCTAGGTACAATGCATTTCCACCGCTTGTTAACCTTGAGCAAGTCACTTGCTCTGAGACTCAGTTTCTTCACCTGAAAAATGGGGATAGTAATAGAACTTACCTCATAGGGTTCTTGAGAAAAGTAAACGAGGCAATGCCTACAACCAGTTCACCACAGTGTCTAGCATGTCAGAAACACTTAGGAAATGGTAGCTTTGTTATTGATCGAACATTTAAAAAAATTTTATAATGTACATTTTTTATTTTTAAAAAATCCATAAAATCAGATGTTCCCACAGTCTTAAAGCTTTTGAAAACTCAGATAACAGACAAGAGGACCACTTCATTCATATTTATTTCACATTTGATCTGTAAACTTTTTTATTTAAAAAAAATCCACTGTCATTAGCAACATGTGCTGACATTAGCTTTTCTTTAGTGAAATAAGAGTGCAGGCCTTAAATTGTCTCTGTCTAAAACATGTAGAAACGCAGATGTAAACACAAGGTCTCCGCCCTCCTCCCCTGACTTTGGCAGTTCATCAATGACATGATCTCAACCAGAAAAGCAGGGAGGGGGGAAAGGACCACACTTTGATACCTAACAGCTCTTGGGGCGGGAACTGTACAGTTTGGCAGGCCCATTTGTCTTTTCAAACTGTTTACCTTGGGCAAATTGTATCAGGTTTGCTTCTTCCACATAATTTCCACTCCTTGGTGTCTAAATACAGCAGCTAAAAGATTTCCCCATAGTCAGCACTTTTGGGGCAGGAGGGGCGCACATACATACAAGACAGAAACATACATATTCTTCTTCAAGCAGTGGCCCTGCGGGGAGAGAGGGAACACTGGAAAGAGAGGTTTTAAAGTGAGTTACTGGGGCGAACAGTGCATCAGAGAATAATGGCTTTATACACAGGGCTGATGTGAGGCAGAAAGGTTCATTTACTTATGCCTTGATCCATCATCATAATATTTACATAGGAAAAGGCAATTATGCTGTTAGGCACAGGAAAAAAAAAATGGACAGAAATCTTTTCCCTGTCAGGAAATCTCAAAGCAGGTCCGTGTCAAAGGGACAGTCACCAGTTGCTGGTGAAAAGGACGACATAGAGGGACATCATAACACCAGAAAGGGCTTGCATTGCAAATGGGGCTTGGCCTGAACCAGAGAGCTGTGTCTGCCTGGAAGGCATCTCTCCCAAGGCCAGGATTTCACCGTCAAAACCAAGGTCAAGAGATATGGGGTCCCCATGTGTACTATCAAAAATAGTGTCTATTTACAGTGTGGAGGGGGTGGTGGGGAGGGCAGGCAGGGCTGCCCTGAGTGGTTTTTAAAAAAGAGAGAGAGAGAGTTCGGGATGGAAGGGGAATTAGACAGGGCTAGGTAACCCCGTAGGTAACCATCCATTAACCTTTTGTGAGCCATGCCCTTGTAGTCCAGTGCTTGCTCTGAAGAGCTGTGAGGGCTGTACCAGGGGAAGAAGGTGAAAATACCTTCAGGAAGCAATACTGATTAGGGGTGGCCCACCAGGAAGATGGCTCCAGGTCAAGAGTTGCCAAACCAACAACTGGGGATGCGTGGGTCTGGCAGCAAGAACGCTTCCCTTGTAGGAGCAGCACATGCCCGCCCGCAGGAGGCTGCAGAGCCACCCCAGACGAGGAAACGCATAGCAGACAGGGCCCGGGTTTCTGAGTGCCCTGGGGCTGAGCACCCCTCGGTGCCTCGGTGCCTCGCTGCCTGCAGTCGGCGTGAGTCTACGCGGGCGCCGGCGGAAACCTCACACGATCCGCTTTCTGTCCCCGCGGCAGAGGATCTTCTTGAAGGCGCGGCGGAAGTCGTGGTTGAAGATGGTGTAGATGACCGGGTTCAGCGAGCTGTTGCAGTAGCCAAACCAGAAGAAGAACTTGAAGAGCGTGCGCGGCACTGAGCACCCGACGGCAGTGAGCGTGTAGGTGAAGAAGAAGGGGAACCAGCACACCACGAACACTCCGATGACCACGGCCAGCACGAACGTGAAGCGCTTCTCGCGGTTCTGCCGCCCGCGCCAGCGCGACGCCTTGGCGGCCCCAGCGCGCTC